>NW_026089623.1:5757985-5837750 GCF_024586455.1 Bactrocera neohumeralis
TTATTGCAGAAATATTAACTTTCCAAAGAATAGCTTGCGCAAAGCGCAAGCTGAAACAATATTGCTATTGCAGCAGTCTGCTCAGTACAATAAACTGGTGATGCAAATAATTAAGTGCATAGCCCTAGCTTTAATATAAATATAAGTACTTGTAAACTAGATCAGTGGGGCAGTTGTTAATTTAAACTCAATAAACGCGGAATCGCTGTCCGCCTAAAACTAAAATTGTATTTTTTTTCGCTCTCACGAAAGTGATTGCGTAACTTGTGCAAATGCTCAAAGTGACAAACATACAAAAGAGTGTAATAAATAAAAAGTGTGAAAAGGGAAAGGTCCACGCTCCAGAAAATTATAATTGGATATGTACATAAGCAAAGGGTACCGTGAATTCCAAAAAAATCGTACCAAAGTGTTTAACTTGGGTAAAAGTTTTTAAATAACAAAAAAATTATAAATTGCGGGCTGGGCTGGGGGACATGTATGTATATAAGCCATATATGTATGTACGTTTGTATAGAACAATAAGGTGCGGGATAAAATTTATAAATTGCGGGCTGGGCTAGCGGACATATCTGTATGTATATAAAATATATATATATGTGTGTACGTTCGTGACTGACGAAAGGGGCCGTACGAAAAAAATTAAAAAACAGTTTGGAAAAGCCGGTGGAAAACCCGATAGAAAAACTTTTTAAAGTGCCGCAACTTTAAAGAGCCGGTAAAAGCAAAAGTGCCGGTATAATCACCCGTTGTTGCCATTCCGCCACTGCTGAAATCACTTCGCCATCACTGCCATCATGCCGCTGCTGCCATCAAACGAGTGCGAACTACTGAAAGCAGTGCAAAGAAAAAATGAAACGAAAACACATACCAATAAAATTAAAGTAAAAATAAGTGCACACTTTCAGTCTTTGGCTCCGCCTTCTTTCGCATTCGATTATATTGACACATACATATAAATACACATATATATATGTATATCTATAATAACGTACACATAAATAAAAATATGTATAATAAAATATAATAAACATACACACATGGAGGATGGCGTCATATGTAGAAGTTCATGCAAGTGAGGAAAGTTCTCTGATCGCCATTCACTTGGGCGTGGCCAGAATCGATTCTTTTACATATGGCTCAAGCAGCTCACGACTTCCGGTCTTTGACCAATTATCCTCTGGGTAGCCTAAGAACATCCGTGTGAAGGCGAGCTAAAGTGAGAAGGCGAAAACGAAGGACAACAAGCCTCGGATGAGAGAAACCCCTTTTGATGACGACCATGGCAAGCTGTTGATAACTCGGCTATAAACGCGTAAGTGGTGTCTACGCCACTAAATAAGAAGAAGAAACATACGCACATATATGCATAAGCGTACTTAAGTGAAACAAGTGGTTTTGGGATTTGCAGTAGCCCTTTAATTTTTTAAATAAAGGTGACAAATTTTCGATTTTTTCGTTTTTTTTCGCAATTTTTTCGAGCAATTTATTGGTCGGCTTTTCGCAATTTTTCGATTTTCAAACACACTTTCTCCTATCACACTTATCTGATGCTATTGCTCATTTGTGTGTTTTCGATTTGGCCTTTCGTTATTTGGGAAATATCGATTCGATTCATTTACGCGATGTGATTCCCAAATAATTTTTTTGTGAATTTTTTATTCAAGTAAAACACACTGAGCAAGCCAAAGCCAACTCCCGCAAACTTGTTTCCAAAAAAGGAGTTGACGGACTTGAAAGTCGTTAAGACGTCAAAGAACGGTTGCGAAAAGTAGTATTTTGCGCATTAAAACGAGTCTTCTCGAAAAAACCATGACGCTAGATCCTATTGAATTAGAATGTCGGCTCGACATCTTAAATTCACATAGTGAAAAACTAATGACATGCCAATCAAAGATTGAAAAAATTGATGAAAACGACATGGCTCGAGGGGAGTTAGAGGACATAGTCGTTTAAACGAAGTCCATAATATAGTCAATTTTAGCAAAAAATAAAACTTCACCTGCCGAAACATCTTTTGTATCTTCTCACAGCTCAAGGCTCCCTAAAATGAATTTACCGAAATTCAAGAAAGAATATTGTATATCTGGAGAGGCTTTGGGAACAGTTAAAGCGTTTCAAATGTCGGATGAAAATTACCCGAAAGCGTTGGCAAGTCTCAAAATAGTTTATGATAACAAATGTTTGATATTTTTCAATACAATATCTAAACTTTTTGAGCTGCCAACCATCCCAACGCCATCCGCGCCTTCATTGCGATCAATGATTGACGAAGTGTCAGCGGTATATGACTCATTTCTATCGCTGGGTGATGAGAAATAAATAACGAACACTATAATTTCACACATAGTAATGACAAAGGTCGACTCTGCTATCCGATCCAAATGGGAGGAACAGCTGAATTATGACAAGCTGCCACTGTGGAAAGACTGTGAAGCCACCCTAAATAGGAGGTACCAGCAGCTATAAGCGGAAAGTGCTTCACACTCTAGAACGAAGTCCATACCAACAAGCAGTGCGAGTCATGGGAAACAACATATAGACAGGACCAAATCGGCGCTAGTTGCAGCAAATACGAGGCAGCCTCTTTGTCAGCAGTGCAAAGTGCATATATCCCATTCCTCCAAGTATTTGAATAGCTTCATCGCAAACATACCACGCCGATTCAGACGCAAAAATTTTTGATATCGCAGCTTCTAAGTGATATTCTTTACTTCCTTTGTCCATATTTTGCGATATGGTATAAGCCATTGACTCAGTTGCATACTGAAGTATATTCATTTGAGATATTTTTTCTTGTATACAACCATATTCTTTGATTTTCTTTCCAAATTGTACCCTATTATTTGCATGATCTACAGCTTTTTGTATACAAAATTTCATTGTGCCGGCTAAAGTTGCTCCCATTCCAAAGCGACCATTATTTAATATAGTCATAGCAACTTTAAACCCATTGCCTTCCCCTCCTAAAACATTATCGATTGGGACTTTAACATTATCGAAATACACCTCAGTTGTATTCGATGCTTTAATGCCCATTTTCTTTTCTGGAGGGCCATTTGTTACACCTCCAAAATATCTCTCCACGATGAAGGCTGTTACCTGTTAAAAAAAATTTGATAGTTACTGTCA
The DNA here is from genome assembly GCF_024586455.1 of Bactrocera neohumeralis. Lineage (NCBI taxonomy): Eukaryota > Metazoa > Arthropoda > Insecta > Diptera > Tephritidae > Bactrocera > Bactrocera neohumeralis. The sequence continues at coordinate 5,761,118 of NW_026089623.1, forward strand.
ATTTTCATAACATTAGGGCTAATAATAAAATAATTCTAATTTTATTTTACATATTATTGCGTCAAGCGACATACATATATATATATATATATATATATATATATATATATATATATTTATACCTAAAACCTGAAATAATTTAATGAATTTGTAAAAATAGTGAACATTTAATTGTTAAAAATTAAATTAAGAAACTTTATTATATATAAAATACTTACCCTAATAATGCATTTATAATACTAATCTATTACTTACCTTAACATAATCTAGTACAATGTTTAACGAAAGATACTTATACTTACCCCTTTGTAATACATTCTTACATTACCACTAGTTTAAGCCGTTAGCTTAAGAATTACGCTAAGCGATTCCATAAAACGGAATAAAAAAACTCTACAAAGTGTATATAACAAAAACACTTACCCCAACGATACGTGAAAAGAAGTGTGCGCTGAAATTGAAATAAATGTACCTATGCTAATGCTAAACACTTACCTCTACTCTCTTAAGCCTACAAAAAAAAGGTCCATATGTGCAAATGCTCAAAGTGACAAACATACAAAAGAGTGTAATAAATAAAAAGTGTGAAAAGGGAAAGGTCCACGCTCCAGAAAATTATAATTGGATATGTACATAAGCAAAGGGTACCGTGAATTCCAAAAAAATCGTACCAAAGTGTTTAACTTGGGTAAAAGTTTTTAAATAACAAAAAAATTATAAATTGCGGGCTGGGCTGGGGGACATGTATGTATATAAGCCATATATATATATGTATGTACGTTTGTATAGAACAATAAGGTGCGGGATAAAATTTATAAATTGCGGGCTGGGCTAGCGGACATATCTGTATGTATATAAAATATATATATATATGTGTGTACGTTCGTGACTGACGAAAGGGGCCGTACGAAAAAATTAAAAAACAGTTTGGAAAAGCCGGTGGAAAACCCGATAGAAAAACTTTTTAAAGTGCCGCAACTTTAAAGAGCCGGTAAAAGCAAAAGTGCCGGTATAATCACCCGTTGTTGCCATTCCGCCACTGCTGAAATCACTTCGCTGCCATCACTTGTTGCCATCATGCCGCTGCTGCCATCAAACGAGTGCGAACTACTGAAAGCAGTGCAAAGAAAAAATGAAACGAAAACACATACCAATAAAATTAAAATAAAAATAAGTGCACACTTTCAGTCTTTGGCTCCGCCTTCTTTCGCATTCGATTATATTGACACATACATATAAATACACATATATATATGTATATCTATCGGGTGATTTTTTAAGAGCTTGATAACTTTTTTAAAAAAAAAAAAAACGCATAAAATTTGCAAAATCTCATCGGTTCTTTATTTGAAACGTTAGATTGGTTCATGACATTTACTTTTTGAAGATAATTTCATTTAAATGTTGACCGCGGCTGCGTCTTAGGTGGTCAATTCGGAAAGTCCAATTTTGGGCAACTTTTTCGAGCATTTCGGCCGGAATAGCCCGAATTTCTTCGGAAATGTTGTCTTCCAAAGCTGGAATAGTTGCTGGTTTATTTCTGTAGACTTTAGACTTGACGTAGCCCCACAAAAAATAGTCTAAAGGCGTTAAATCGCATGATCTTGGTGGCCAACTTACGGGTCCATTTCTTGAGATGAATTGTTCTCCGAAGTTTTCCCTCAAAATGGCCATAGAATCGCGAGCTGTGTGGCATGTAGCGCCATCTTGTTGAAACCACATGTCAACCAAGTTCAGTTCTTCCATTTTTGGCAACAAAAAGTTTGTTAGCATCGAACGATAGCGATCGCCATTCACCGTAACGTTGCGTCCAACAGCATCTTTGAAAAAATACGGTCCAATGATTCCACCAGCGTACAAACCACACCAAACAGTGCATTTTTCGGGATGCATGGGCAGTTCTTGAACGGCTTCTGGTTGCTCTTCACCCCAAATGCGGCAATTTTGCTTATTTACGTAGCCATTCAACCAGAAATGAGCCTCATCGCTGAACAAAATTTGTCGATAAAAAAGCGGATTTTCTGCCAACTTTTCTAGGGCCCATTCACTGAAAAGTTGCCCAAAATTGGACTTTCCGAATGGACCACCTAAGACGCAGCCGCGGTCAACATTTAAATGAAATTATCTTCAAAAAGTAAATGTCATGAACCAATCTAACGTTTCAAATAAAGAACCGATGAGATTTTGCAAATTTTATGCGTTTTTTTTTAAAAAAAAGTTATCAAGCTCTTAAAAAATCACCCGATATAATAACGTACACATAAATAAAAATATGTATAATTAAATATAATAAACATACACACATGGAGGATGGCGTCATATGTAGAAGTTCATGCAAGTGAGGAAAGTTCTCTGATCGCCATTCACTTGGGCGTGGCCAGAATCGATTCTTTTACATATGGCTCAAGCAGCTCACGACTTCCGGTCTTTGACCAATTATCCTCTGGGTAGCCTAAGAACATCCGTGTGAAGGCGAGCTAAAGTGAGAAGGCGAAAACGAAGGACAACAAGCCTCGGATGAGAGAAACCCCTTTTGATGACGACCATGGCAAGCTGTTGATCACTCGGCTATAAACGCGTAAGTGGTGTCTACGCCACTAAATAAGAAGAAGAAACATACGCACATATATGCATAAGCGTACTTAAGTGAAACAAGTGGTTTTGGGATTTGCAGTAGCCCTTTAATTTTTTAAATAAAGGTGACAAATTTTCGATTTTTTCGTTTTTTTTCGCAATTTTTTCGAGCAATTTATTGGTCGGCTTTTCGCAATTTTTCGATTTTCAAACACACTTTCTCCTATCACACTTATCTGATGCTATTGCTCATTTGTGTATTTTTCGATTTGGCCTTTCGTTATTTGGGAAATATCGATTCGATTCATTTACGCGATGTGATTCCCAAATAATTTTTTTGTGAATTTTTTATTCAAGTAAAACACACTCAGCAAGCCAAAGCCAACTCCCGCAAACTTGTTTCCAAAAAAGGAGTTGACGGACTTGAAAGTCGTTAAGACGTCAAAGAACGGTTGCGAAAAGTAGTATTTTGCGCATTAAAACGAGTCTTCTCGAAGAAACCCAGACGCTAGATCCTATTGAATTATGTCGGCTCGACATCTTAAATTCACATAGTGAAAAACTAATGACATGCCAATCAAAGATTGAAAAAATTGATGAAAACGACATGGCTCGAGGGGAGTTAGAGGACATAGTCGTTTAAACGAAGTCCATAATATAGTCAATTTTAGCAAAAAATAAAACTTCACCTGCCGAAACATCTTTTGTATCTTCTCACAGCTCAAGGCTCCCTAAAATGAATTTACCGAAATTCAAGGAAGAATATTGTATATCTGGAGAGGCTTTGGGAACAGTTAAAGCGTTTCAAATGTCGGATGAAAATTACCCGAAAGCGTTGGCAAGTCTCAAAATAGTTTATGATAACAAATGTTTGATATTTTCAATACAATATCTAAACTTTTGAGCTGCCAACCATCCCAACGCCATCCGCGCCTTCATTGCGATCAATGATTGACGAAGTGTCAGCGGTATATGACTCATTTCTATCGCTGGGTGATGAGAAATAAATAACGAACACTATAATTTCACACATAGTAATGACAAAGGTCGACTCTGCTATCCGATCCAAATGGGAGGAACAGCTGAATTATGACAAGCTGCCACTGTGGAAAGACTGTGAAGCCACCCTAAATAGGAGGTACCAGCAGCTATAAGCGGAAGGTGCTTCACACTCTAGAACGAAGTCCATACCAACAAGCAGTGCGAGTCATGGGAAACAACATATAGACAGGACCAAATCGGCGCTAGTTGCAGCAAATATGAGGCAGCCTCTTTGTCAGCAGTGCAAATCGAAGGATCACCATCTAACTGCCTGCCCCACTTTTAAGGCTCTTCCGGTGCAGCAGAGATTCGAGTTCGTCAAATCGGTACCCTTATGCATAAATTGTTTGCGTAAGGGGCACACTGTCTCTAAGTGCAAAGCGGATCGACACACACGACAATCGATCGCATCACACATTATTGCACCAGCATCCGGTGGAGGTGGCAAAATTAAGCGCGTTTGTTAAGTCGCGGATAAGTAGTTAAGAATTTTCCGCGGAGTTCTGGATAATGCACAATAATTCGGCTAATCATCCAGACCAAACCATCAGTGTTAATGGCTGGAAATTTTCGCACAGTATTGAATTGGCGGATCCAGAATTCCACAAATGTAAAAAAGTTGACATCTTATTGGGTGCAGAAATATTTTTCGATCTTCTAGCTGTTGGCCAAATTAAAAATGGTCCTAATCAACCAACACTACAGAAAACCCTTTTAGGGTGGGTTGTATCTGGCAAATACGTTAGCAATTTAAGTGTCCTCCCAAATTACATAGCACATTATGCCAAGCTGAAGAAGACTTAACGTCAATAGATTCAGTAGTCCAAAACTTTTGGGCTCTAGAAGAATTGCCTGCAAAATAAAATTGCATCAAACTCACACTAGAGCAAAAAGTGTGTGAAATTTTTTTAATACTACTCAGGTATTGCCTTCAGGACGGCCCTTTAAAGCTGGCCGTAAGTTACTCGGTCACTCATATGAAACCGCAGTTCGGTGTATCTGGACTTTATGAATGAATATAGAGCTCTGGGTTACATGAGCCCAACGAACAATAAGATCCCGAGTGAGCCACACTACTTTATTCCACATCAATGCGTTTTAAGGCCCGAGAGCACTATAACCAAATTACGTTATATCTTTGATGCTTCGAGGCGATTTTCAACTCAAATAGCATTGAATAAACTTTTGATGGTAAGTACAAACATCCAAGAAAAGTTATACTCAACTCTTCTTCGTTTTCGCTTACATAAGAATGCACTAACAGAAGACAAAAATTGTCAGCTTATTGTGTGGAGAGAGCATCCTTCTGAGCAAATTCAAATTTTTCGTCTTAACACCGTAACGTCTATTTATCACAACACGGTGTTTGCAAATGCTCAGCGATGCTAATACAATTAAATATCCTCTTTTTTGAGTCTCTAGATCTTTTGAGAAGTGAGGTCATTCAAATATTAAACTCGGCTAGATTCAAGTTTTCAAACCACCCTAAATTTTTCGACAGTGATTGCACTGAAAAGTCATTAAGTTTCAATGGCAAAAATTCCACTATAACGTTAGGAATCCATTGGTTGCCGAAAGAGGGTTAGTTTCGATTTGTTTTAGATGACAATTTCAACGATCTGCGAGCTACTAAACGAAACATTCTATCAGTTTCTGCACGCCTTTTTGATCGTCTTGGATTACTAGGCCCACTAGTTATAAAAGCAAATATCTTATTGCAAGAGCTTTAGATCCAAAAACTAGATTGGGATGAGTTGATTCCATTGCGCCTTGACACTAGCTGGTAGAACTTTAAAGCCAACCTACTGCAGCTCTCATCAATAAGCATAATGAGGAATGCAACGTTGAGTTGAGTGCCATTTGCCAAATACATGGATTCGCCGACGCCTCACTAAGAGCGTATAGGTGCTGCATATACATACGAAGCCAATCTGCTAGTGGTACTAAATGTATGCTGCTTACTGCAAAGTCTAGAGTGGCTCCACTGAAGATCAAGTCTCTCTCGCGTTTCGAGCTGTCGCTAGCATATCTTCTTTCGAAATTATGGTCAAGAGTAGCGCCTATGTTGAGTCGACTTTTCGAAAATATTACATTTTGGACGCTGAAATCGTTTGACATTGGATTAAAACACATCCATCCTCACTACAAACCTTCTGCGCGAATAGAGTGTCCGAAATCCAAGAGTTGACTGACAAAGTACATTGACGGCATGTGCCAATGAAAAAAACTCTTGCGGATCAAGTGTCTCGCGATTGTAACGTGGTCGAATTGAGTAATTCGATATGGTTTAGCGGTCCACAGTTCCTCCTAGAAGACCCTGCATTATGGCTAATTAATAACCACTTCTAGCTCTCACCAGAAGACGAAGCATTAGAGAAGAAGAAAAATACATTTACACTAATTTCAACTGCTGAGAAAAATTCAATATTGGACCTTATTGAAAAATTCTCTTCTCATAAAAAATTGTCTGTGGTCCAACATTTTCGGATGTTATTCAAAAATTGCATAAAGGTACAACGCTACGGCAAACTTGCAAAAACTCAACCCGTTTTTGCATGAGTACTCGGATATCGCTGTCGTTCAAATTAATCCGAGTAGGAGGTCGCCTATTAAATGCACCTCTCCCATACGATGCCAAATTTCCGTTTTAATTAAATAAAAGTTCGCACTTCGTGATAACGTATTTACGGTTCCTGCATATTCGAAATCACCACGCTGGGGCTAAAGCGTTGGTTGCGCTTCTTCGAGAACGCACATGGCTAATTAATGCCCGAGAAGCTTGCAGTAGAACCATATATGTACATTGTTTTCATTGTTCGTTGTTGCGAGAGAAGGCAACTTGTTTGCTGCCTCAAGCAACAATTCTGGCGACAATGGTCCAAAGTATACCTGAAGGGCAAGACGGCAAGGTGCGAGTCGCAGAAGTAGCGATCAAGACGGACACAATTAAGCGTCCCATGCACAAACTGGCCTTGCTTCCAATGGAGGTTGAAGGAACCTGATCCTGTTAACCCTCATCGAGACCCTCGGGTCTGGCCAGCCATATTTTGTTTTTAAATGTTATTTAAATATATTTAGTGTAGCAAACGATTTGCGCTTCCAGATAACTTCCTAGAATTTTATTGTCTATTCAGAAAAAAAATTCAAGGATATCGTATCGAAAAGGACGAAAAAAGGATATTATAATATTACACCTTAATGCACCAATGGTGCTTGGCTAGACCCTATATATTTTGTATGAAAATATATGAACTTTGGTATGTTTCTATCACTTCGCATGGTTTATTTATCTGTTTTTATGTTCGTTACATGTCCAAATTGGTTTGTATGTTTATCTAGGTCAAATACTTTAGCCGCTAGAGCGTTTTAAAGGTTAAGAAAAATGTAATTTTTCTCAAAATGTTACCTTTTTAGTGAAAGCTATTGCCACGCCCCTGGTAGGGCTAGAGAGGAAAGCCCCAGGGGTGAACTAACTCACAAAATGGTTTTGATCCCCCCCGGCCCCATATCCCCTCAACTATAGTGAAACAAAAACAAACAAACGGGGACATGGTGAAAACCCATTTTCGCCTATTGCCACATTTAATAATACGAATTATACATTTCCTGAAAGCTCTTTAAATTACCTAACCGGTGCAATATATTTGACCCATCTAGGTCAAATACTTTAGCCGCTAGAGCGTTTTAAAAGGTTAAGAAAAAATGTATTTTTTCTCTAAATGTTACATTTCTTGTGAACGCTATTGCCACGCCAAGCGTGAACAAGGCAGTCAATTTGAATTCAACCAAATCGAGAGGTATGAAATTTTAAAAATGTATCTATATTGTACATATATGAGCGTAAATATAACACATATTTCCATACAAATGTATGTAAACACCACTTGGCATAGCCAAGCACCATTGGTCTCGACTAAGTGTATCAGACCGTTGGTCTCGACCAGGGTTAAGGTGGCCGGTGTTGCGTCAAGCGACATATACATACTATATATATTTATACCTAAGACGCGAAATAATTAAATGAATTTGTAAAAATAGTGGAAATTTAATTGTTAAAAATTAAGTTAAGAAACTTTATTATATATAAAATACTTACCCTAATAATGTCATTATAATACTAATCTATTACTTACCTTAACATAATCTAGTACAATGTTTAACGAAAGATAATTATACTTACCTCTTTGTACTACATACTGACATTACCACTAGTTTAAGCCGTTAGTTTAGGCTAAACGATTCCATAAAACGGAATAAAGAACTCTCTTTGAATTGAACCGTGAAACCGCATGCACGTGTTTTAATTTGTCGGCTATTTAATTTTACATCTTTAGAGACAGGCAATTTGGTGGTTTTTAATTTCTAATCGCGCATCCCAACTTAAAGTAACTTTTTGTGTCTCAAAAAAGCTTGAGATTTTTCAGATATGTATTATGTTTTATCAAAACACGGTATTGATATTCCAATGATCGAAATTGGTCGGAAATACTAAAGATATGAATAGTTGAAATAGAAATATGTTGGATGTATCTGAAATTATTTTTTGATACCCTACCTACTACACTCGTGTCTAGTTGAAATAATTCCTCATCTAACGTAAATAATATACAAAATTCGTGAATTTGGCAATGTTAAAATATTAGAATTGGTTTTTAATTTCAATATGTTCATGATAATCACGTGTTTGTAAGATCATAGAACTAGTTAAACTTTGTCATAAATTAATTAGTGATTTTGTCAATAGACAAAACTAAAGGTAAAAGCACAAAAACTTTTAAGCAGAATAAATACAACATTTGGTATAACACATCAGATAATATTTACGAGTCAATAAGTAAGGATGTGATACTCTTGAATACGTTTATACTCTTTAATTTAAATTTTTACTATCGCAACCTGTCGCACAAAGTATGTATAATAGTTTTATTCATTTATTTTGTTAATATCACATAAAAAATCTTTATTAGTTAAATACAGAATTACATACACACAAATGTATATCAAAATGATCAGGATGATAAAAAAAAAGGAAATTTAATACTGGAAACTTCCTACTTCACAAGTTATTTAAAACTCACCACATAATTATTATTGTATGAGTAACAAACAAAACTTATGAAATAACTTTTATTTTTTGAAGGTGTATTGAAAATCTATTTGATATTTGTACATACCTTATCTGTTTTTTCGCCAGTTGCCAGGTCGACTTGTTCTGTTTGTGCAAACACTGTCATTACGTCAGCAACGCCACCATTAGATATCCAGATCTTAGAACCGTTTAAAATAAAATAATTTCCATCATCACTTTTTACAGCCCGAGTACGTATGGAACCAGCATCAGATCCAGAGCTTGGTTCGGTAAGAGCGAATGCTGCGTACACTTTCTCTGTCGTTAACTTTGATAAGTATTTTTCTTTTTGTTGTTGTGTACCAAATAACAAGATTCCCTTGAAACCAATACTTTGGTGTGCACCTAGAGTAATTCCAACACTAAGATCGTTAGCACCCAAAATTTCACACAAACGGCCATATTGTGTATTGCCAAGTCCCAAGCCGCCATATTTCTCTGGAGCCTGAATGCCAAAAGCTCCAAGCTCCCACAATTTGTCCAGTACTGTATCATCAATCGATGAGTTTTCATCATTTCGTGTTGCACTGTTTATCTCCTAAAAGTAAATTGAATAAAATAATATTCATTAGTTTTAATATATGAGTTAATGATACTATGATATTAATATCGGTATTCTGCTTGTCACGATTGTCTCATGTATCATGTATAGTAGTATACTGTATCTGCCAGAATATCAAAATGAGACTCCTGACTAACTGAGTCACTAAATTACGATTGTGACAATTAGAGACATGAGACAATCGTGACAAGCAGAATTCCGATATAAGTGAAAAATTCATGTTTTGTGGATTAAGATGCGTTCGATATGGCAATGACGACAGCAATATTGCAAATTTTTCAAAATTATTATTGGCACTTGCACAGCATAACATACAACCGTCAATTTAGGCGCAATTTATGCAAAAAATCGGCTGCACTAAATTTCTGTCTGCACATTAGCAGAGTATCATTAATATAACTCGTAACTCGAACGCACCTAATTTCAGTCAATTTACCGAATCCATAGAAAGATGAACATCGGAAAAAATTTTCTCATAATCCTGATAATTTTATTTTAATAACGATATATCCATCTCGATTAGGTTTAATGATTTTTAATAAACTATTATATTATGTATGAATATAAAAACCGACGATAATTAAGGGGTTAGTAGGGTAATCTGGCCTGTTTTTTTGATTTTTTTTTTTCATAGAACTTTTTTCACATATCATGAGGTATATAGTGGAGCGTATAAAAAAATTGTTTCGGAATTTTTTGATGACATCTGTCGGAGAAATGGCTGGGTGAATGATATGCGTTTTTTCACTGGCGGGCACGATTTCTGATGTTTGGAACATCTGAAACACAAAAAACCCAATTTATTCTTAAAAAGTACGTGAATTGTTATCGCCCCTACTAGAATCATGAAACAATTTTGATAAATAAAAAAGTAACTACCGTTTATTTCTCCCCATGCTTTTTTACATAATGTTTGTCATAACATTGTCAATAAATTATAAAATAGCTAGGCATTTTGTGAACATTTAAAAAAAAATGAAGCAAATCGGTCGAGTAGTTCGACCGGAATCATGTCCGCCAGTTTATAAAAGTGTGTGAAAAACGCGTTTAAAGCGCCAGGGGTGCACTCCGAGCGCTCCGAACGTCGAGCGGTATTATTTTTGGGCCTTTTTCGAAACGTTCCAATGTAAAGTGGGTTTCTACATTAATTCTAAGGTTATAAGGTAACAGAAAATGCACAAAAAAAATTTGAAAAAAGATTACCCTACTGATCCCTTAAAGTTCATTTGATAAGTTCTGTATTAGGTATGTAAAGCAGGTTCCCATTGTAGAACTCCTACGGACCATCGAACTCTAACCGTTACGGATTATTCGTAGGTAGTAGTATGACGTTTTAGGACCTGGGATTGTAGCCGTAGTATTCTACCACCTTAGTTTGTAGGGATGACATTCTACATTAATAGCTGGGAAGGTTATGCAAAGGTTGTCTTAATTTGGTCGGCTCTGAACGAATTCATCAATAAGATAACTTTGGGACAATGAAACGCGACTACCTTTTCGGAAGGTGGGTGCCAGCTCTGACTGCGGACCTTAAAACATGGAAACAAAAAAGGCGTTGGAGCAAATAGGTCGGAAGCAACCTCTTCGAAAACAAAAGTCATTACATTAGACGGAACCGCCTTCGGGTAAAGGCAATGTGAGAACACGGGTACCCCCCGAAAATAAAATCCTTTTTTATCATTTGGGGCTCTTGTCTTTACCCTGCCGAAAAGCTGATGTACTCGTACTTGGATCTCATCCTTAATAAAAAAAAATTGTCATGGAAACCTAATCTTCAGGAGAGGGTAAGGAAAACCCTGATTGGCCAAAATTGTTCTAAAGAAGCTATTAAGAAGCGGCAGGGTCTCCCACCAAAAGTTGTGTTTTGGGTGGGTAAGGTAGAGTCGTTGGAGAAGAGGCGCAGAGAGTTTTTTTTACAAATGGATTGAAGCCCAAGAGGAGTCAAGGAATACATTACCTCACTAGCACTAGTAAAAAGTTGCTCTATATTAAATTCCTCAGAGTGGAACAAAAAAGGTATATTTAACTGCTAGCTCTTAGCAAAGCTAACATCGCTGCAATATTAGGTGTATCAGAAGTTGCGGGCACCACAACGGACAGACCTCTCGTCGAAGTGGAACTATTCATAACCTCACGAGTAATCAGTACATTTATTTTACCTAAGCCGTGGATATAATAATAAACAAAGCTACTTTAACCCATTCCGAAATATTTCATAGACACCAAGGCTTGATCTCTTTATTTAAGCTTACGATAGATAGTTCACATGTGTTATTGATATCCCATTCCCACAAAAATTGTAGTAAAACATTTTTTTTTGCTAAATACGTTTTTACATTTAACCTAGTTCTCTTCAAGTATGCATATCGACAAAGTTTTAGGAATTAAGCACTAAAGCCAGAATTGATATAAGCAAATGACATGTGGAATTAATGAAAGGTAGGTTTAAAATTTTAACTTTTATTCTGTTAGCAATTATTCTATTACTACATCATTTATATCAGACCCTTTCATCACAATTAATTTTTTAATAATAACAGTTACCTACTGTCTGTCCTTGATAGTTACTATTACTGTAGCAATCTAGTTCATAAAATGACAAAAAAAAAACTCGACTCAAAATTATAATTCTACCAAATTTTGCTAAATCTAAAAGAATCAGAGTCAAAGCTCTATTATTACATAGGTTCTGGTGGAAAAAAAATATCTTTGTATTTTTATGTTTTCTAAAAACTCATAAACAATTGTTTTAATAACTTCCATGCAGCCAATTCAACAAAACTTGGGGCCGTTTTCTCAATAGCAGCAATCTGTCAGTTAAGTTCTGATAATCTTAACCAAAATTCTTTCTTTCGGTAAAGAACTCTTTTTTAACTAGAACTAATTGTTCTTTTCCCCCCGCGTGCAGGCTTACTGCTAGAACAAGCAGTAGCCCATCAGATCGATTTAAATGTGAAATAGGATACTACACTTCTAAACTAACGCGCGCGTATCCACCCTCCATTAAGGATTCTTGCTACTTGAATACTGGTTAATATTGGAGTTGTCACAAATAACTGAGTGCATTCCATAATCAAAATCAAATACATCAAACATAAATGATATACGATTGTGAATTGGTTCATAAAACAAAATAAGCTAAAAAGATTCACTTAAAGCACAGTTATTTCCTCAATGGGATTCATATTTTTAAGAAATTTTAAAATGCACAACTTTATGAGTTGCTCATATTTTCTTGTATAATTTAGTTGAATGTAGGAACAGAGTGTAATAGTTTTGTTCACCTAAAAACTGTTTGGAACAAATAAAACTAATCGAGATAGTCGAGTTCCGGATCTCTGATATCACGATTCAACTTGGTACACTTGTTCCATTGTGATAACGTGCGAAATCGAACTACCATCATGCCTACTTCTCATAAAATTGTATCTGATTCTTTCAACTTACAGTATACATACAATAAATAGTGAATTCAAAGTATACCTTCTGTTACCTAAAAATGTTGGAAATCGTGCTACAAATTATAAAACCATAAATTCTGAATACATAGACCTATAGACCTATTGCTAATTTTGGCACAATTCCGATTTCTTTGGCGCCGCGATTTGAAGGTACCGTTGGAAAGAGGAAGTCCTCCTGAAAAATATATGAGGTTATAGGTACCGCAAACGCTTAGTTTAGGAGATATTCGACCTTAAAGTTCAAAAATTCGCAAAATTCGAACATTTCAAGTAGCTATTTTACCACGTTAAACACACTTTATTCACATTTTTCTCTTCAAATTAATTAAATTACACTATAATCTTTTAAATAAATCCACATTTTACACTTTTAGTAGGTTTTTTTATATAAAAAATCTTTATTTTAAAAATTACATTTTACACTCTTTTGAACCTCATTTGTTTACCAAAAATTACGAAGAAATGGAGCGCTGCCATCTGTCTGAAATTCCTCTTTTTCGCAAAAATTCCTATATTCATGCATATGGATATTTTCTTTTTTAAATTTATTAAGCAAATAAGTAATATTATATACATGTATTAGTAATATTATATAATAATATTATATACATTTGTATAAGTAATATTATATAATAATATTGCGTAATAAAGTGTAAGGTGTACAGTACAGTACAGTACGAAAACTCAAATTTTGTTTCAATATGAGTGCATGATAACCGAAAAATATAACCACTTTATATCCGAAACTCATATTTTAAATATAATAATATATACATCGTCACTTAAAATACAAACCAGTGTATCATAAAAAATAAATGGAAATCGCTGACAGATATAATAACCAAAATGTATCAATTTCATAACGAAAACTTAAATTTTGTTTGAATATTGGATATAAAGTGGTTATATTTTTCGGTTATCATGCACTCATATTGAAACAAAATTTGAGTTTTGGATATAAAGTAGTTATATTTTTTGGTTATTATATCTGTCAGCGATTTCCATTTATTTTTTATGATACACTGGTTTGTATTTTAAGTGACGATGTATATATTATTATATTTAAAATATGAGTTTCGGATATAAAGTGGTTATATTTTTCGGTTATTATATCTGTCAGCAAAAAGTTAATATGTTTTTTATTTTTAACGCAGAAAGAAGTACTACGCGAAAGTACTACAGTCACCCCGGGTATTCGCTCGGCCAGGGTTATTTTTTTAGAGCGCGGCCGAAGGCCGCCAACGCAGAAAGGAGTACTACGCGATAGTACTTCAGTCACCCCGGGTATTCGCTCGGCCAGAGTTATTTTTTTAGAGCGCGGCCGAATGCCGCCAACGCAGAAAGGAGTGCTACGCGATAGTACTTCAGTCACCCCGGGTATTCGCTCGGCCAGGGTTATTTTTTTAGAGCGCGGCCGAAGGCCGCCAACGCAGAAAGGAGTACTACGCGAAAGTACTTCAGTCACCCCGGGTATTCGCTCGACCAGGGTTATTTTTTTAAAGCGCGGCCGAAGGCCGCCAATGCATAAAGGAGTACTTCGCGAAAGTACTTCAGTCACATAAATTACGTATTACACATATACTTATGTAGAAAGTATGTTTTTATGGTTAATATAGAAAAAAGAATCACGCGATAAAACAAACAAAGAAAAATTGTTAAAAATCCTACATATTTACTGTTTAAGATGTGGCAAGGCTCGTTTTCCTCATAATTGTAAACAATCTAACCTTTTCAACGATGAGTGTGCTAAGTGATTTTTAAATTACAAAATTTAGCTTAAAAATTGAAAAATAAATGTGAAATGAGAGCTTATTTCAAAGCTTAGAGTGTGTATTTAAATATACAAAGTAAAAAATGTGAAAAAATTTTGTGAAACATAGAGAAATATTATGTTTTCTTAGTGCAAATTTTTGAACTTTTAATCGTGAATATTTTAAAAAATATTAGTAATTTTTACATTATTTTTGGATATTCCTCCTCTGGAGGAGCTCCCCTATCCGTAGATACCCCATTTATACGGAAATTCGTTTTTTTTTACCCCTCCGCCAAAGTAATCGGAATCGTGCCCTAATTTTATACCAAAGTATATGTAGATTTCTGTTAGTTTGTTAGATTAGTGAAATTCGGAGAAAATATATTCCTGATAAATGTGTCTTAAGTTTAAAAATGTCCCATATACTTAAAATAGAGATTTTCAAACTACCAGTTCCCCTCTATATCGATCAATATGTGAAGCATCTTAATAAAAGTGAATTGTTCTCGTAATGCCAGAAATACATATACATATAAAATCGGGTTACTATTACGGCATATATGTACTTAATATAAACATTTCAAACTTCCGATTGACTTTATACCGTATATATAGGTAATAAGGAGAATTAAGTAAACGTATAATACTGAAAATACTAGAATTAAATACAAAATCTGTTGACAAATAACTCCATCTCCTATATACTCTGTAGACTTTATACCGAATACCAGTATATCGGCCAATAGATAGAAACTTGTTATCGAGTGAACTTGAGTAATGACATCAATCTAGTCCTCCTAATACTAATATACACCATATACATAATTATTATCGATGTTGCACTTGACTTTAAACTATTTATGATGGTCAATATGTGTGATACTTAATGAGATGAAGTAGCCATTTTTCCTAGTCCTAGCGCGGTCGGGCGCTAAAAATTAGTGAAATCATACACTGATATACACGTGGTATACTACAACCCATTTCCTTACTATAATTATTTCCCATTTTCTGGTCGATTTTTTTATAATATAAACAATATGAAGAAGTTCGAATACCAATTACCCGCCTGAAAAACAATAAAGCGGCGGAGGCCAATGGATTGCTGGCCGAGCTGTTCAAACACGGCGGCGAAGAACTGACAAGGAGCATGCATCAGCTTCTTTGTAAAATATGGTCGGACGAAAGCATGCCCAACGACTCGAATTTAAGTGTGCTATGCCCAATCCATAAAAAAGGAGACCCCACAATCTGCGCCAACTACCGTGGGATAAGCCTCCTCAACATCGCGTATAAGGTTCTATCGAGCGTATTGTGTGAAAGATTAAATCTACAAACTAATTGGCAAGACGAAATATCTCTAGTCATTAAACAAAAAGTCGTCGCACTCGCGTCTCGGCTCTCACGTCACTATTGACAGTCATAACTTTTAAGTTGCAGATAATTTCGTCTATTTAGGAACCAGTACTAGTACAGTGCAACAACAAAACAACGAACAAAAACAAAACTCTATAAGTCACTCATTATTCTCGTCCTGCTATATGGTGCAGAGGCTTGGACGATGACAACAACTGATGAGTCGACGTTGCGAGTTTTCGAGAGAAAGGTTCTGCGAAAGATTTATAGCAGAAACAGTCAAAAACGCTACTCTCTTCCTTCCTTTTCCTTCCTTAGCGAGCAAAATGTGTTAAAAGTTGAGCCCGTGGTAAAAACGCAGAAATCAGCCATCTTTGTTTGTTTTCATTTGAACAATGTTGCCATTGCTCAATACGCATATATAGTTTTGTACACATCTATGTTTTCAATTACAATTTTTTATAATGTAAAATATCAAAACTGAAAACAAACTATTAAAAATAGTTTATATATTTATAAATAATAGCATTCGACTCTGATTTTGAGTTATTTTAAGAAAATTTCAAACATATAGAAGACAACATTTATAATTACTACAGTATATCGAGATTGGCAACCCTGCGATGTGAGAGAGCAATCAGCTGACACGTTTCCACGGCAAAAATCCAAAAATCCTACGGCATCCTACGACAAAGAGAGAAGGGAGTAGCGTTTTTCACTGTTCACTTACATTGCGCGCCCATAAGATAGGTCGTATATGCTAGCACGGGCCACGAGTCTGAGTTTTTCACCTGCTATTATGATCCCTTGCGCGTTGGCCACGGCAAATATCGCATTCGATGGAACGATGAGCTGTATGAGACATTGTAAAAAGTTCAGCAAATTAAAAGAAAGCGGCTACGATGGCTAGGTCATGTTGTCCGAATGGACGAAAACACTCCAGCTCTGAAAATATTCGACGCAGTACCCGCCGGGGGAAGCAGAGGAAGAGGAAGACCTCCACTCCGTTGGAAAGACCAGGTGAAGAAGGACCTGGCTTCGCTTTGAGGTTCCAATTGGCGCCACGTAGCGAAAATAAGAAACGACTGGTGCGCTGTTGTTAACTCGGTTATAATCGCGAAAGCGGTGTCTACGGCAGTAAAGAAGAAGAACCAATATATTAAATTTACACATTTTGGTCGATTTTATACCACTTAATAGAATTGTGCTCATTAACTTTTGCTTATCTTATGAATGAAAAAATATTTTTAAATTGTGTAAAATAAGAAAGTAATATTTACTTTAACGAAAATGCCTTATCATGCAGCAAAGATTTATACTGTACTTACGGTAAAAAATTTTTCAAATGGATCAACTAAACTCAAAATTAGTTCTTTTTCATCTGCCACCAAGACGTCAGGGTATGGGAAAACTTCCGCTGAATGCATTTTTCCACGAAAAATATTCATCATAAATGACGAACTATTTTTTAATTGTGAACTTTTGGTATCACTCTTCATATCCTTCAAATCCATATTAGTTTGAGCCGAAAAATATCTGCAGATATAATTTCCAAAATGATTTAAATGATTATTATTATTTATGAAATAAGCAATTTAAGATTTACTATTTACTATGAGCAAAGTTTAGTAAGAATTTGTTAATACAGGGTTTGTCCGGAAAGTTATAGGACTGAGTCGATTTATACAAAATTTATTGAACCAATAGTTATAATTCTTTAAAAACTTTCAAAATAGGCTCCTTCTGCGTCGATGCAGCACTGCCAGCACGATTTCCAAGCGTCACGGAGGGCATTCTCCCGTCTCGCTTCCCTCCTCAGCTTTGTTTCTCTCCATTGCGACACGGCACTCTTCATCGTACCAGCTGTTTTTTTTTTTGCATTTTCTGAAAATCGCCGGTGTCGTTTGCAACTGTACGTAAAGAGCTGGAAATTCCGTCCCACAGTTCTCTTATACCGAGTTGGTGACAAGTGCTCTCAGAGAGCAGGAGTGCAAGCCGGGTATAAATCGTTCGGCTGCCTGTTGTGACTGAAGCTGCTAGTGTTTGTTGACGTGCGTTTTTTGCTGCACAAAGGCGGGTACGTGCTTTGGGTGACACAAGAGAGTGGTCCGAGTCAATGTTAGGACCTCGGAGACGTGTCTGCCATCTACCACAATATGATCGTTCTGGTTGGTGGCTTTTCGATCTATGCTGAAATCTAGTACTACAGTTAACCATATTTCGGGCTCCGGCGAAGTCAATCAGCTTCAACCCATTTTGGGTATGTTTCAACATGGAGGCTGAATCAACCGATCGTTGTGCCCAAGATATATTCTTTGCCCATGTTGATGTTAAAGTCGCCAAGCGCGATTTTGATATAGTGGCGGGGGCAGCTCTAATAGGTGCGCTTCAAGCGCACATAAATGACAGTCTTTCTCCCACCACGAATTTCACACTGAATTTGCGCTACTTTATATGGTCACTGTAGAAAATTCCACAAAGACCAATTTTTCTTAGGTCCAAATGATCTTTCAAAATGGTTTTCATTGATCCTACTGATATTCCAAGCATGCCAGTAAGATCTCTGACTGTTAATCATCGATTATCAAGCACCAATTCTATTATTTTATTGACCTGTTGATTATCAGTTGACACTTGCTCGTGACAAACAAACGTTCAGAAATTTTATCGTAAAAATGTACTTCAGTCAAGCGCATACTAAACACTAACGAGTTTTTGCGCGATATTTAAATTTAAAAGTCTTACTATTTTTGACCACAGTAGTATATACAGTATTCCAACAAAGTCTAGATATGGAATAGAAGAAAACACATTTGACAGATACCACTAAAAATTTGGACCATTTTATACCATGTTCCGATCAAAAACTTAGATTAGATTACATTCTAAGTCTAATCTAAGATGTCCTCGTAAAAACAAAGGCTGACATCACCGCCGTCCAAGAAATGCGATGGACGGGACAAGGACAGAGACGAGTAGGTCCTTGTGACATTTACTACAGTGGCCATATAAAGGAGCGCAAGTTTGGTGTTGGATTCGTGGTAGGAGAGAGACTCCGTCGCCGAGTACTATCAGTCACTGCGGTGAATGAAAGTCTGGCCACAATCCGCATCAAAGCGAGGTTCTTCAACATATCGCTGATCTGTGCCCACGCCCCGACGGAAGAGAAGGACGATGTGACCAAAGATACCTTCTATGAGTGCTTGGAGCGCACTTATGAAGGCTGCCCCCGCCACGATGTCAAAATCGTGTTTGGCGACTTTAACGCCAGGGTGGGCAAAGAAGGTATCTTTGGCACTACGGTCGTTAAATTCAGCCTCCACGACGAAACATCCCCAAATGAGTTGAGACTGATTGACTTCGCCGTTGCCCGAAATATGGTTATCTGTACTACTAGATTCCAGCATAAGAAAATTCATCAAGCTACCTGGCTGTCTCCGGATCGAAAAACTACCAACCAGATCGATCATGTTGTGATAGACGGAAGACACGTCTCCAGTGTTTTAGATGTGCGTGCGCTCCGAGGTCCTAACATCGACTCGCACCACTATCTCGTTGCAGCTAAGATTCGCACCCGCCTCTGTGCAGCAAAAAACGCGCGCAACCAAACACAAGGAAGGTTCGACGTCGAGAAGCTGCAATCACAACAGACAGCCGAACGATTTTCTACTCGGCTTGCACTCCTGCTCTCTGAGAGCACTCATCAACAACTCGGTATAAAGGAACTGTGGGACGGCATTTCAAATTCCTTACGTACATTGGCTTTCGGAAAGTGCAAAAGAACAGCTGGTACGACGAGGAGTGCCATGTCGCAGCGGAGAGAAAACAGGCTGCCTACCTTGCAACGTTACGATCGACCACTACACGTGCGGGATGGGATAGATACCGAGAGTTGAAGAGGGAAGCGAGACGCATTTGTAGACAGAAGAAGAGAGAGGCCGAAATGAGTGAGTACGAAGAGCTTGATAAGCTGGCCGACAGGGGTAATGCTCGAAAATTCTACGAAAAAATGCGGCGGCTTACAGAAGGTTTCAAGACCGGAGCATACTCTTGTAGAACCCCCAAAGGTGATCTAGTCACTGATGCCCAGAGCATACTTAAATTATGGAGGGAACACTTCTCCAGCCTGCTGAATGGCAGTGAACGCACAACGCCAGGAAAAGGCGAACCCGATTCCCCAATCGATGACGATGGAACAGACGTTCCTTTGCCCGACCATGAAGAAGTTCGAAATGCAATTACCCGCCTGAAGAACAACAAAGCGGCGGGGGCCGATGGATTGCCGGCCGAGCTGTTCAAACACGGCGGCGAAGAACTGATAAGGAGCATGCATCAGCTTCTTTGTAAAATATGGTCGGACGTGAGCATGCCCAACGATTGGAATTTAAGTGTGCTATGCCCAATCCATAAAAAAGGAGACCCCACAATCTGCGCCAACTACCGTGGGATTAGCCTCCTCAACATCGCATATAAGGTTCTATCGAGCGTATTGTGTGAAAGATTAAAGCCCACCGTCAGCAAACTGGTTGGAGTTTATCAGCGTGGCGTTAGACCAGGAAAATCAACAACCGACCAGATATTCACCATGCGCCAAATCTTGGAAAAGACCCGTGAAAGGAGAATCGACACACACCACCTCTTCGTCGATTTCAAAGCTGCTTTCGACAGCACGAAAAGGAGCTGCCTTTATGCCGCGATGTCTGAATTTGGTATCCCCGCAAAACTAATACGGCTGTGTAAACTGACGTTGAACAACACGAAAAGCTCCGTCAGGATCGGGAAGGATCTCTCCGAGCCGTTCGTTACCAAACGAGGTTTCAAACAAGGCGACTCCCTATCGTGCGACTTCTTCAACCTGCTCCTGGAGAAAATAGTTCGAGCTGCAGAACTAAACAGAGAAGGTACCATCTTCTATAAGAGTGTACAGCTGCTGACGTATGCCGACGATATTGATATCATCGGCCTCAATACCCGCGCCGTTAGTTCTGCTTTCTCTAGGCTGGACAAGGAAGCACAGAAAATGGGTCTGGTAGTGAACGAGGGCAAAACGAAATATCTCCTGTCATCAAACAAACAGTCGTCGCACTCGCGACTTGGCTCTCACGTCACTGTTGACAGTCATAACTTTGAAGTTGTAGATAATTTCGTCTATTTAGGAACCAGCATTAACACCACTAATAATGTCAGCCTGGAAATCCAACGCAGGATTGCTCTTGCCAACAGGTGCTACTTCGGACTGAGTAGTCAATTGAAAAGTAAAGTCCTCTCTCGACGCACAAAAGCTAAACTCTATAAGTCGCTCATAATTCCCGTCCTGCTATATGGTGCAGAGGCTTGGGCGATGACAGCAACCGATGAGTCGACGTTACGAGTTTTCGAGAGAAAAATTCTGCGAAAGATTTATGGTCCTTTGCGCATTAGCCACGGCGAATATCGCATCCGATGGAACGATGAGCTGTACGAGATATATGACGACATTGACATAGTTCAGCGAATTAAAAGACAGCGGCTACGCTGGCTAGGTCATGTTGTCCGGATGGATGAAAACACTCCAGCTCTGAAAGTATTCGACGCAGTACCCGCCGGGGAAGCAGAGGAAGAGGAAGACCTCCACTCCGTTGGAAGGACCAAGTGGAGAAGGACCTGGCTTCGCTTGGAATATCCAATTGGCGCCACGCAGCGAAAAGAAGAAACGACTGGCGCGCTGTTGTTAACTCGGCTATAATCGCGTAAGCGGTGTCTACGCCAATTAAGAAGAAGAATATATTCGCTAAACTATACCGTTCTCACTGCCATTGGAAATTTGTAAAACAGCTGTTTTTGAAATTAGAAAATTCAAATTCTTTCATATTTATTAAAAAGAAAACATTGTAATATCTTAAATCTTTATGAAAATATTGCTTTAAATATTTCACATTCAATGGAAATAATTGGTGCATTTTTTGATTTGGGAAGTCGATTCCAGATTAATTCAGATGCTTTGCTTTTAATTTTTCTTGTTTACATTCTTTCTCTTTGTAGTGGGTAAATATGTGATAAATTCCACACGAAGATTTCGAGTAGATAGCTAAAATCTCTTCGGTGACAGCCTTACCCGAACGTTACACAAGCTGATCACATAGTTTTGTAAACAAATGCCATGTCATTGTCCATCCTTGCATACTGAATATTTCGTTACATTCTTGAATTGATATCAAAAGTTTTATTGGCAGTTTCCATGACGATGGAATCTTGAAACAATTGTTGATTATCAAATTGCTGGCAGCCTATGTCAGGGCTTTTTTAACCAATTTTAACAAGTAGTCTGTATTATCAACTTGAAAGCAAGTTCTTGATCATATAACTGCCGAGTAAATCACGTGATTAAATGTCGGTTGGAACACTTAGCTTTAGTAAGTAACCTTACACATTGACCGATATATAAAGGTTACCGAAAGTTTGAAAAACTTATATCAGAAGAAAAGTCAGACATAGAGTTATACATCAGACAGCAGAGGAGACGGTAGTGAACTAGTATAGTGAAAACACACAAAGCATAACAGCTTAGCAAGGCCATAGGCACACACATACATATGTTCGCATATACTCCCTGCAAAAAATTGTGCGACTAATCTCTAAAGAGAGTATTCCGGGACTAGTCTCGATGTGGAACAATTGAGTATTAATTAGTCTCAAACGGGTATAATTGGAGATCAATTAGTCTCAATTAATCCCTATCGGGTACTATTGGGAAAAAAGTTAGAATTTTGGCAAAAATACATTCATAAATTTCAAAGCAAAGTTACTGAATTTCCTTCCATTCAATTATCATAACCTATTACATTTAAAAAAAAACCATAAGTAATGAATTTCGTACATGTCTTTGCACTAGCAAGAGGCGGTGTACAAAAACATTGAAACTTTTTACAAACTGAAAAATTTTTATAAGAAATTGTAATCAGAACGAAAGATAATTGAACTATCTCCATTTTCATATGCGTTAACATTGTATGTATATTTTTAAACATGCTTATAAAACAAAGCCCATGCTAACAACATTTTGTATTTCGACATGTACTTTTGACTTGCATAAAACAATAAATATAGCCTTGAAGCATTTACAAAATAAATGAATTTTTTTTTAATTCATTATGGATTAGAAGATAATTAAACTATCTTTCTTTTAGTATACATTAACATTAACAATTTCCAAACATTTTTATGAAAAATAGCTTTTTCTAACAGAATTTTATATTTCAATCATGTACGTATTTGACTTAAGAGCGGCATTCAAATGTAGACTTCCGTGATGATACTTGGTTTTTAATAAAATCTGGATCTGTAAAAGCATTGATAATAGATTCAAGAGCAACAATATAATCCACCAATAAATGCTTACTTAAAAAAACCAACATACCTTATTATCAAATCCCCTGCAGAACGTTCCAGACTCTGATAAAATAACCAACTGTTGCGCCGGCTATCACATCTGTTGGTTGCTTATGTGATTAGACGTAGAACAAAACAGTTGCATGCTGCAATAATTCATAATATAATTAATTTATTGTGAGATTTACACAACTATATTTCAATAAAAACTTACCAATTGCTTCATTTGGTTGTTTATCTGCACTTCTGCGACTATGTTTACATTTAAATACAGTGTTGTTAAGTTAGGGAAATTTCCCTTTTTTTGTGCTACTTACAAACAAAGGGGAAATTTCATCAATGTACTTTTTCTTAAATATCGTCGAGCTAAATGATATAACCTAAAAGATAAATATTTAAGACGTTTGGAGATTTGATTTTAATACCTACATTTCGATTCGAAGTGAAATTTAGGTTATAATGATTAATAACCTGATGTTAGAAACAATTAATATGCAAGAGAATATTTTCGCTATACACGAAATCTCAATCTTTGTACTTTTTGTATCACTTATGGTTCAAAGAAATGATTATTTATAATAGCTTTTTCTTCAATAAGAAGATACAATACTGCTTTAAGTAAAAGCCTGGATATTAGGCATGCTGTCAATTATTCTCTAAGCATAGACCTTTGTTTCTGCAAATATTTAGTAAGCTGTAGATCTGAGCAAAGCTTGTATTTTATAAGCATATTATCATTTTTAACAATTATTGATTTGGATTTAAAACCACTCAAGCCAATTCATTTTGAAAATTGTGAGCCTTTTCAACCTAAGCTCGAAAATGTCTTACGTAGTTAACAAATAAATGTATGTATCGAGATAGTTCCAAGGCAGTACTATCGATAATATTTCCCGTATAATCGGTAATGTGCGGCCACTAGTTTTGCAACAGATGATTTTTAAAAAGTAAGAAGTGCGAAAAGTGAAAATTGAAAATCTGTTTGGCTAAATCAACATTATTAAAACAAATAAAAGAAAAAAGGAGTAGCAGCAAAGTGAGAAAAGGAGTTTTTGTACAAGATGAGTAAGGTAAGCAAGCGTCACCTAAGGAGAATAATAAGTAGGGAAAGAAAAAAGAATCGTGAAAAGTTAAGACTAGGTAGAAATTACGCTGTGTCGACCGTGTCCACTGCTAGGATTGCTGGAAATGTAGAGGAGGTTCTACCATATGTGCCAAGTCGCTCAGTGGAAGTCCCATTTCAGCAGAAATTGAAAATGTGGTCAATTCGTAATAAAATAAGCCACAAAAGCCTTTCTGAACTGCTTGCACTTCTTGCAGCAGAAAATATTAAAGTACCTAAAAGTGCACAATCTCTATTAAGAAATAAGCCCCAGTTAATGGTGCAAAATATGAGCCCGGGACTTTTTTGTAATTTTGGCATTAAGGCGCAGCTATATAAAATTGGGGAAAAATTGCTTGATTATAACACCATAATTGCAGATATTCATTTTTTTTATGGAAACAATTACTAATTTTTCTTTTTTTCTTGAGCATTTCAAAAAATATGGAGCACCAAATCCCAAAACGTCGACCACAGCAATTCCAATGAAAAAGGCAAGATGTAGGTATTCATCATTTAACAATTATAATCCGTAATTCATAAAAACTTAAAACAAACTTTGCTTTACAGATGGCATTGACACTGCCCACCTTGGACAAAACATTAGTGTATCCAGTGAATGCACTATAGGTGAAGACATCTTCGAAAATGTATTTAGAAAACTACTATTACACTTAAAATGCCTTAATTTTTAGAATCACGTGGGATCAGCGTTTCAACGTCGGCCACTAAATATACCAATGGTAAATTCTTTTAGTAATAGTAAATTTGAATTTGTATGTTCGTCTATGATTCGATAATCTGTACTCTGGAGCATTTAAATTTATTGTTTTAGAATCCAACCAAGGCGTGTTTGAAGTTGTTTGCTGCAGCCACTGCAACACGTTTGAAAAGCAGTTACAGGATATTGGCAAAAAATTAGACGACCTGCAATTGATAGTCGAAGCACAGAATACTGCTATAATGGATGCAATAGCGGTCCAAAAGGTGGCGACTGAGCAATTGATTCGCCAAGAATCAAAAAATGCACCCATCACAAAATATTTCCCAATAAGTGACGTCCCAGAAATGCATCAGTTGGAGGAAAAAATTACCCATACTAACAGAGATGTATATGTAAGTTAATTTGATATATAGATTTATATCATAGCTCAGTTTACAAATATTATTTAAACATATTTTATAGGAATCTGCGATGTCTGCTATATTATGCAACAATCTCAGAAATATAAGGCTGCTGTTAAATAAGGACGTCATAGCGTCAATAAACGTGGATGGTTCACATGGAAAGATAAGCTTAAAATCTTTCCCAAATTTTTATGCTTCATTGACTGGTAAGATAAATATTCCATACCATTGTTTTACACATATGTATGTTTTTATTTCAAGTTAAATTAAATCTTCTTTTCATTTAGGAGCCATTGCCAAATTACCATTTAAGGGATTGTCGCCGGAGGAAGCGCTGCGCAAAGCCATTGCTTTCGAAAAAGCTAAATGCTTTAAGAAAGCTTATCGACAAAAAAAAGAAGAATTCTGCATCTTAAACTACTACCCCTCCAATTGTTTTTTTTTTTTTAATATAAAACTGCAATAGTACAAAGTTGTAGTATTTCAGACTTTAAATTCTGACTTCTTATTTCTGGACTGAATTTTTCTTTTATAATTTTTATTATAAAATTATTTAAAAAATGTGATTTATAAAACTCGTAAAGAAACCAGAACGAATATTTATTTTAAAATTTTCGCAGCTAAAAACTCACAAGAAATATTCTCCTAAAAGTTTGTAGCCCATTTTATTTCGTTTTTTTTTCTTAAAGAATAAATTTTGTTCATGCGTTATATGAAAGCAAGAAATCAACGCGAACTTTTTGAGTGGAGTACAAAACTGCGTAAACGATTTTTTTAAGGTACATTTTTTTAAATTTTGATGATAATTTCTTTCATGAGTTTTGCAAAAATTTTGATTTGTCAGATTTATGTTAGAGAAGCTGTATTTAAAGTGTTTAAAGTCAATTAAATAAAAATACATATTTTAAAACGAAGGCTTCGGATAAAATTTATCTTAATTGTTAAAGGGATTTTAGAGGTTTTATAACGACTGGTCTCATTCTGCTACCATTGCGACCTACAAAGCGACTAGTCCCTTTTTATACCCATTTGGGTATAAATGGGTACAATTAGTCTCTTCATAGGACATGCTCGAACAAAAGGGAACAGTTCAGTCCATACAAAGAGATGTAAAGTGGGATTAGTCGCATGTTCCTTTGCGACTAATCCCGGACACATCCCGGACTAGTCGCATTTTTTGCAGGGCTTGTATAGCTATGAACAATACACACAAACAGTGCAGTGAATATTAAAGTGAAGTGAAACAGTGGAAACAAAACATTGCAATCCGCGTTGTGACCAAACTTCAACTCAGCAATGACTTTACCTAACCCTTCATTCCTGAACAAGGGTGAGCTTACCGCTCTTGCTCAATCCCTTCGTTAATACCTGCTCTCAATAGAGGAGTGCCTCCGACTCCCCGAACGCCGACGACGCTACCACCTCCTCCTCTCCCGAAAATGAACATAATTGACGACTTCCTGTCATCATCCTCATCCGACGAAGGCGAGGACCTCGCGCCCCTTAACCCTGGTCGAGACCAACGGTCTGATACACTTAGTCGAGACCAATGGTGCTTGGCAATGCACCTCTGAACTACCTGAAAAAGAAAAATGAAACTCGTATGCGGCTTTTAAAATGAAATACAACGCATTCCTTTTCGTTGATTTTTTGATTTATTTAGGAGCATATGAATTATTTTTGAGCGATTTTTCAACTGATTTTATGATGATGGGTCCTGAATAAAAAAAAAACATATGTAATCAATTTTCGAATGCTGTTGACAAACTGGATTTGAACATTTAGAACAGAAAAATTGAGTTTTACGACGCAATTTATCGCTTTCTTGCAAACAAAGTCTGCAATCTCTCCTTCCTTTGAGTGTGTCAGCACCTTTTGATGTTGAAGCTACTAATCGTGATGGGATGTTGAGTGAACGACCGAAAAAGGATTCAAAAGCCAAACGACAAGATAGATGTTTGATGACATTGGGATTGTTCATACGATTTTCGATATTGGGCGTTGCCAATGTTCTCGATAAATTGTAAAGTGCGTCGTGCATCCTTTTTATCTAGATGGTCGATTTCTATGCAAACTAGGAAAGCAGCCAATCCCATCACATCCAACAAGTTGCAAAAAAAGGCAAATGTCCATCGTTTCGTTGGCCGTTTTGTAGTGTAATGGGTAACCATCTGATCCATCCAGTCAACGCCGGCCTTTGTTGAATTATAAAATAAAATTGCTTCCGGTTTTTTGGCTTCACCTTCACAATCCTTTGTGTAGTGTAGGGTTGAAATCAAATTGACTGCCTTGTTCTTTTTCGGAACATAGCTACAAATCACTTCACGCTCTCCTCCTTTTTTCCCGTGTACAATATACCTTGCAATGGGTATTTTGGTTGTGAGTCACATGCCCACCAGATTTTCACACCGTATTTGGCTGGTTTTGATGGTATGAATTGCGTAAACTTTGTCTTGCCACGATACGGAAACACTTGCTCATCAATCGTTACATTTTCTTACGGCTCACAGTTTCTGTCGAGGTTTTCATTTAAAAAATTCCATATATCGCGAATTGCGGCAGCCTTATCAGATTGTAGTCGGAATGAACGTGTGCGGCCATCATCGAAACGGATATATCGCGTCAATAACTTGAATCGTTTGAGTGGCATCGCCGCTTGAAAGATGGGAAAAGCATCTGTTTGCCACAAAAGTGGTGTAAACTGCATATTATTGTGCGTTACACCAGAAGCAATAAGAGTGCTAGTGAAATTCACCCAAACTTTAGGTTTTGAGGTTAGATTTTCTGCATGCAATATTGCAAATTGGTCTCTTCCATAACGATTTGTTTGACTGATGATAATGAACGAAATATTGGTAGTAAAAAACTGTTTGAATACCCCAATGGGAACAGAGTTTTGTTGCTTCGGTCCAGGCCTAAAGCGCATAATATTGTGTGCACGAGTACGAATTGCTTCATTAGAGTCTTTTTTCCATTCTGCTCCATCTTTACCGTGGTAAGAAGTTTCAGTAGCAGCTGGTGTTTCACGCTATTCTTCTTCTACACCTTCGATTACTTTCTCTTCGTCGCTATCTAATATTTCATTCGGCTCGATTTCGACTTCATTTTCAATATCCGATACATCTTCAAATGGCACATAATCGACATCTCTATCATCGTTATCGCTTTCGAATGGATCCACTTCTTCACGCACAACATCATTACTTTCATTTTGAATGTCATTTACCAATGCTGATGTTAAGCGATCATAAAAATCTGCACTGATGTTTCTAGAACGTAATCGTGTATTATACACATATTCCACTTCATCACTCATTATTATAACCAAAGCGAACAGAATAATAAAAAAACAAGATGAGAACTGGCGCGAAATATGCGTATTTTCACAGTACATGTTGAGCGTTCAACTATGTCATCAACTGACTTGCATAATACAGAAAACGAATTCATTAGAGAGAGAGGAGAAGAACACTGTAGCAAAAATAAACACACAAAATCCTGGTTTTGTTTGTAAACACACTCCTCTTTTGACTGTTTCCCTCTTTTTCTCTGCTTTCGCACGAAAAAGTCGAGCGCAAAGAGCTCGCTATAGACCCGAATGAACATATTTATGCATGTGAGTATGTTTATATGAGTGCTAGATAAACATACAAACCAATTTGGACATGCAACGAACATGAAAACAGAAAAATCAACCGTGCGAAGTGATAGAAACATACCAAAGTTCATACAGCACCATTGGTCTCGACTAAGGTGTAATATTATAATATCCTTTTTTCGTCCTTTTCGATACGATATCCTTGAACTTTTTTTCTGAATTCTATAGACAATAAAATTCTAGGAAGCTACCTGGAAGCGCAAGTCGTTTGCTACACTCTAAATATATTTAGATAACATTTAAAAACAAAATATGCCTGGCCAGACCCGTTGGTCTCGATGAGGGTTAAGGAAAACAACCCTGCACCAATACGAATCCTCCGGAAGGAATCGTGGGAGATCCGCCAAGGTGATTTCAGAAGCCATCCTGGATTACTCCGAAACCGTCGACGGGTTCCTCGCAATCACATCTGCGCTGGAAAAGCACAGCGTTCGCTACACAACTAACCAGCTCCATCAGGACAAAGACATGACTGTCGTCATCAGAGGCGTCCTTGAATGAATGATAAAAGCTTCCTCAGTGAATTGAGGATGAAAAACCCAGCGGCGAAGAGCGTACACCGCATGCGCAAGGGCTCAAAAACATTGCCCCTAATAACGGTCAATCTCGACCCTTCGCATTCCTCAGCGAAGGCAATATTTAACTTGAGGACAGTCGCTGGTCTCAACGTCAAAGGCCAACAGGAAAAGCAAGGGCTCACATCCCGGCACCTTTCGGGGTTGCCCTAAGGCCCCCAAAAACCACCAAAACGGACCTCCAAAAAATGTCGACCCCTCAAAATTCTAAATGCTCTTTTACATAGAGCCACTTGTCCCCCAGCAAAGCCCACACAACAGCCCCATTCCCTACCACGACCCCAAGAATGCCCTTTTTCCTACGCCGAGGTTACCAAAAACGCAACCAAAAATCATAATCCTACCCCGAATATATGAATTGCAATAAGAAACCTCAAACTTAAACCCTTCACCAATGTATGCGGTATAATGTCAACAGGGACTTGGAAAATTATTATATAGTGTATAGGGGGAGGGGGAGTATATATCGGGTGATTTTTTAAGAGCTTGATAACTTTTTTTTAAAAAAAACGCATAAAATTTGCAAAATCTCATCGGTTCTTTATTTGAAACGTTAGATTGGTTCATGACATTTACTTTTTGAAGATAATTTCATTTAAATGTTGACCGCGGCTGCGTCTTAGGTGGTCCATTCGGAAAGTCCAATTTTGGGCAACTTTTTCGAGCATTTCGGCCGGAATAGCCCGAATTTCTTCGGAAATGTTGTCTTCCAAAGCTGGAATAGTTGCTGGCTTATTTCTGTAGACTTTAGACTTGACGTAGCCCCACAAAAAATAGTCTAAAGGCGTTAAATCGCATGATCTTGGTGGCCAACTTACGGGTCCATTTCTTGAGATGAATTGTTCTCCGAAGTTTTCCCTCAAAATGGCCATAGAATCGCGAGCTGTGTGGCATGTAGCGCCATCTTGTTGAAACCACATGTCAACCAAGTTCAGTTCTTCCATTTTTGGCAACAAAAAGTTTGTTAGCATCGAACGATAGCGATCGCCATTCACCGTAACGTTGCGTCCAACAGCATCTTTGAAAAAATACGGTCCAATGATTCCACCAGCGTACAAACCACACCAAACAGTGCATTTTTCGGGATGCATGGGCAGTTGGCCACCAAGATCATGCGATTTAACGCCTTTAGACTATTTTTTGTGGGGCTACGTCAAGTCTAAAGTCTACAGAAATAAGCCAGCAACTATTCCAGCTTTGGAAGACAACATTTCCGAAGAAATTCGGGCTATTCCGGCCGAAATGCTCGAAAAAGTTGCCCAAAATTGGACTTTCCGAATGGACCACCTAAGACGCAGCCGCGGTCAACATTTAAATGAAATTATCTTCAAAAAGTAAATGTCATGAACCAATCTAACGTTTCAAATAAAGAACCGATGAGATTTTGCAAATTTTATGCGTTTTTTTTTTTAAAAAAAGTTATCAAGCTCTTAAAAAATCACCCGATACTTGTCTGTATCCATTTTTAAGAAAAGGGTACTATATACTTAGGAAAATTATTATCTCTGAATTTCAATAATACAAGTATACATGTATTTCACACTCACTGGGATTCACATCTTCGGTAACGGGAGGCTTGAACAGTTATTGTCCGGTTTAGGAATTTTTATACTTGAGATGTAAGACCAAATTTGATTCAAATTAGTACAGCTGGTCCGGTCTTACGATATGGCATTTCACCGATATGTGACGGTCCAGTGGCTTAATTTTGACACTGGTCCCTTGCATCCCCTTGTCCTCAAGGAGAGAAGGTTCCGTCTGCTCAGGACCCAGAGAAAACTGTTACCGAACACGGTAAGCGGAAAACTTCTCAAGATCCGCTTCCAAATACCTCCAATTCAGCTAATAAAAACTTTGTTGTAATACCGCGGGAAAAGGCAATTTTTATCTCGAGACATGCTGCGGATACCACAATCGATGATATAAAAAGTTATATCTCGTCGAAATTAAAAACGGTAGATACAGACTTTCGTAAATTTAATTTCAAATACAACAGGGATATTTCGTCGTTTAAGATCGACGTATCCGCTGACAATTTTCAATTGATACTTGACAACTCATTCTGACCACCTGGGGTCTTTGTGCGCGAATTCGAGCACAAACTTGATAAGACCCCTGTAGTTATCACTAAAATGCCAAGAAATTCAGTGGATACAAAAAACTAATTAACAATAATTCGCTGATTATTTATTATCAAAATGTTAGAGGGCTTAATAAAAAACTTACTGATTTGTATTTAAATAGCATTCATTGTAACTTTAAAATCATTGCTTTCACAGAAACTTGACTAAAACCCCACATTTTTGATAACGAAATATTCAACAGCGAATTCGAAATCTTTAGATATGACCGGCTGAACAGAAAAGGAGGTGATGTCTTATTTGCTGTTCATTCTTTAATTCCATCTGAAGTAGTCGATGTCCCGCATGCAGACTTCATTGAATTTAAGTGCATTCGTATTTCCGCTAATAGTGGCCATATCTACTTAACATTGTCTTATATACCGCCTCACTCTGACATATCTGTATACATATATGCAGCATGATTCATTAATAAGTAATGTTTTCTCAATGGTTAATGATACTGATTCCATGATTGTTTTGGGAGATTTCAACTTACCGTGCGTAACATGGAAATCTATTGATGATCACACCATCCCTATTAGCACTCGTTCATGTTTTAACGAGTTCTTAGATGAAATGTCGGAGTTGGGTCTTAACCAAATTAATTTAATTTCAAACGAGTTTGTAAGTTCTTAGATCTAGTTTATGTTGATAACGCTTCAATGATCTCTGTTGTCCGATGTGATCCTTTGGTTCGGCCAGAGGACTCGCATCATCCTGTTTTGGAAATTAAAATCGAAATCATAGCCAACTTTGCTCATAATAATACACAAGACCTTTTTTTCGGTTCAACTTTGCGAAAGCTAATTTTAAGAAGATTAAATACGAACTTTCTAAAGTAACTTGGCCAGATTACAGTGGCAACATTTAATTTAGTGCTTCCCGCCTTAATGAAACTATTTTAAATTTATTTGAAAAATGTGTTTCGAAGTGTGTTGTTACTCAAAAAATGAGTTCTAATTTATGGTTTTCGAAAGAATTATGTAAATTAAAAAAATAGAAAATCGAAAATTTCGTGCTTTTAAACTTTTTAAAAAAACTGGTTTAGTTGCTGACTATTCAAAATGTTCTTATATTATTCTTATAGTAATTATATAAATAAAGTAAAAAATAATATTATACGTAATCCAAAATTGTTCTATGGTTTCGTCAACTCCAAACGCAGGATTTCTAATTTTCCGTCCGCTATGAAATATAAGTCTAGTATGTCTAGTGACAATCTGTTTCTAATATGTTCGCTGAATATGTCCAATTACTCTCCAAAATCTCCAAAAAATGTTCCGCATCAGCACAAGTTATGTCCGATTTCTGTCAATGCACCTATCATTTCCGAAGCGGACGTCTTATATCAGTTAAATATGTTAGAACAATCATACAATTATGGCCCAGATATGATTCCCTCATGCTTTCATAAGAAATGTGCCAAATATATATACCAACACCTAACAAAACTATTTAATTCATCTCTTATGCAAGGTTTATTTCCATGCATAAGGAAAAAGTCATTTATAATTCCTTTACATTAGAGTGGATTTAGGTCATCTATTGAAAACTATAGGGGAATAGCAAAGTTGTCTGCAATACCTAAACTCTTTGAAGCAATTATAACAGACGACATAACCTTCCGGATCTCTCCACTAATTTCTTGTTCTCAGCACGGTTTTCGTAAAGGGAAATCTACCATAACTAATTTGCTTGAATTTGTATCACATGTATCAACGGGCTTTAGGGAGAATAAGAATACTGATGTTATATATACAGATTTTAGTAAAGCTTTTGATAAAGTAAACCATTCAATTCTTTTGAATAAACTTGATCTTCTTGGTTTTCAACCAATATTTCTAAAATGGGTTGCTTCTTATCTTAGTAATAGAATTCAACAAGTCATATTTAAAGATACTTTTTCTGACATAATCAATGTTCCTTCAGGCGTTCCTCAAGGTAGCCATCTTGGTCCAATTCTGTTCTTGTTATTTATTAACGACATATCATCTGTTGTTAAGTTTTCAAAAGTTTTATTATATGCTGACGATGTAAAACTTTTTAAATCGTATACTTCAAACAGCGAAAGATATCAGTTGCAAACAGACTTAAACAACCTAGTTTCTTGGTGTGATAGAAATGACATGCCATTGAACCTTAAAAAATGCAGAGACCCTACTTCATACGCAATAAAAAACTTTAGGTAGGAGCAAGTAAGCAGTTTTGTTGATCTGGGAGTAAATATGGACACAAAACTCAATTTTAATCTTCACGCATCTTCCACGGGTTTTAAAGCGAAAGGCGCTCTTAGTTTTGTAAAACTTTATTCTAAAAAATTTAGAGATCCGCTTACCACAAAAATTCTTTTTACATCTCTGGTGAGGCCTATATTGGAGTATGCTTCTGTGGGTTGGAACATTAGTTACCAAGTCCATTCGGATAAGTTAAGAGTCCGTTCAAAACCAATCTTAAATCATGTGCATTGGGATTCCAGGTTAAATCTTCCCCCTTACACTAACCGTTTAAAACTTATAAATCTCCCGACACTCGCTAGTCGTAGGGGGATGCTTGGTATAATATATCTTGTAAAACTTATCAATGGGTCAGTCTGTAGCCCATCTCTCTTATCTGATATTAATTTTAACGTTCCCGCTTGCTCTACCAGGCAGTTTAGACCCTTACTTTTAAAATTTTCTAGAACAAATTTTGAGTTAAATGAACCTTTCCGCCGTATATGTCATGATTTCAATTCTCATTCCAGCACATTTGATCTAACAGACTCACTCTTTACCATTAAAAAAATTATTTTATCTACTCTAAAAAAGTAACATTTAAAAATTATAACTATAATCTGATTCTTAATTTTGGCTCTTCAAAATTCATGTTTCTGTAGCTGACAGCTTAAGATCGCAACGCTTAAAACTCTCTTGCCTTTTATGACTCGACTGATACCGCCCGTTCGCGGATTGCGCCCTTCGCGTCGGTTGGGCGGGAGGAGGGTAATCGTTTATTATTAACGTCTCTGACGCATTTAATTGTTGAGTTATCGTACTTTTGGTAGTTGTCAACTATCCATTATATGGGGAATGGGCGGGATTTAGCAATATAGGAACATGTTGCTAGAGTACATATAAAAAATATTCGTTCAATGCAGTTTTGAGTGACAACGAGTTTTTTTTTACACACAAACACAACCACTATGAGTAGTATGATTCTTCAAGTAATAAAAATATATATATTTTTGTGTTGCCAACCGAAGTTTGTTTCACACAAATCAAACAAAATTTATGAGGAATATGGTTACTGGTATTGAAAAGGGGGTAATTTACGACATTGTCGAAAAAAGGGCAAGTTTCGATACTTTTTGTTTAAACCGCCGCCATTTTGTCAAATTTCAAAAAATAAAAGCTTCCATACTACCAACTTACAGAAAAAACTGATTCGAAAAACATGCGAAGTATAAATTAAAAATTCACCTTTCAATTGGATCGCAGTAGTATGTAGCTACGGTTTGTTAATATTCAAAATATTTCGAAATGGCCGCCCACAAATTAGCTTCATTCAGCATTCATCTAAAGTAGAATATGCTTATAGGCTTTACCCTTGTAGAATCCCCCAGACTGCAAATTTGAGAAAACCTAGACTTACTCTAACGTCACAGTTTGACACTTGCATCATTACTGCATCTACATACAAGTCGATCATAACAGCAGGATTCACTGCATCAGAAAAAAATTACAAATTTTTACCGCGACACATGGAAACAACGTTATCTTTGTAATTCTGAATTTTAGTTTTTTGGCATTATAGTTTCTTGCAACATCGCATTGTGGTTGGTTTTTTATTAATTACTATTACTCTAAATTTGAAATAAAGAATAAATAAAAAGTGTAAATAATAAAATAAAAAAGTGTAAGTACAAAAAAAAATAAAATGACAAAGAGGAAAGCAGTAAAACTGATAGACTTTAATGCTAAGGATATGTGTATACTACGTAACTCGTAAGTAAGGTATAAAGAATTACACTCATAAAAAAGATAATTAAAAACCCAACACTTATTCTTTATGAAATTTTAGTTGCAGGAGAACAAGTTTTTAAGATGTAAGAGGAATCACGTAACAAAATTATTTTTACGTAACTGCATGCATTTACTTAAGTATGTGTTTAATAAAAAATCACAAGTCGAAAATATACGCACATACATACGAATAATATTGCTCTTATTTGTAAACATTTAGGAATCTAACATACTTCAAATTGCCTGGCAGCGATTGTCAAACCGAAAGTGGTTATAAATAAGTGGAAACGCCACATTGTACAGTAAACATCACTAACTGCAATATTTCAATTGCCTAGTGTGTATAAACAGATTAGTTGGAGGATGGGGTCATGTGTAGAAGTTCACGTAAAAAACACCCCCAATGAAAAATAACAAACTGTGAGACGGCATTTCAAACTCCTTACGACTACAACAATTGCGGGATGGGATAGTTACCGACAGTTGAAGAGGGGAGCGAGACGCATTTGCCGACTGAAAACAGAAATATAGCGAGTCCGAAATGCGTGAGTATGAAGAGCTTGACAAGCTGACCCATAGGGGTAATGCTCGAAAATTCTACGAAAAGGTGCGGCGACTAACAAAAGGTTTCACGACCGGAGCATATTTTTGCAGAACCCAGAGCATACTAAAATTATGGTGGAAACACTTCTCCAGCCTGCTGAATGACAGTGAAAGCATAACGCAAGGAGAATGCGAGCCCGATTACGCAATCGATGACGATGGAGCAGACGTTCCATTGCCGGACCATGAAAAAGTTCACATAGTAATTACCCGTCTGAAGAACAACAAAGAGGTAGGGGCCGATGGATTGTCGGACGCACTATTCAAATACGGCGGCGAAGAACTGATAAGGAGCATGAATGATTTTCTTTGTAGAATACGATCGGTCGAGAGTATACCCGACAATTGGAATTTAAGTGTGATCCACCCAATCCACAAAAAGGGAGACCCCACAATCAGCGCCAACTACCGAGGTCTAAGCCTCTTCAACATCGCATATAAAGCTCTATCGAGCGTACTGTGTGAAAAATCAATACCCACCGTTAACAAACTGATTGAACCTTATCAGTGTACCGATA
The DNA here is from genome assembly GCF_024586455.1 of Bactrocera neohumeralis. Classification (NCBI taxonomy): domain Eukaryota; kingdom Metazoa; phylum Arthropoda; class Insecta; order Diptera; family Tephritidae; genus Bactrocera; species Bactrocera neohumeralis. The sequence continues at coordinate 5,798,069 of NW_026089623.1, forward strand.
CCCAACGAGGTTTAAGACAAGGCGGCTCCCTATTGTGCGATTTCTTCAATCTACGTCTGGAAAAAATAATTCGAGCTACAAATATGAATAGCGAAGATACAATGTTCTATAACAGTGTACAACTGCTGCTGTACGCCGATGATACTGATAACATTGGCCTCAACAATTGCGCGGTTAGTTCTGCTTCTCCAGACTGATAAGGAAGCGAGGCAAATGGGTCTGGTAGTGAACAGTCATAATTCTGAAGTCGCATAAAATTTCGTCTATCTTGGAACCAACATTAACACCAATAACAACGTCACCCTCGATAACTTTTGCCAACAGGTGCTACTTCGGACTAAGTAGGCAATTGAGATGTGAAGTCCTCTCTCGGCGAACAAAGACCAGACATGAAAAAAATAGAAAAACATTGAGATATATCACGTGTTATTAATACACATTTTTGAATTTCTAATCGGGAATATTTTAAAAAATATAAGTTAAATATTCAAAAATGTGTAATAATAACACATGGTATTTTTTAATGTTTAACTATTTTTTTTCACTTTGCATATTTAAATATGCACTACAAAAACATTGAAATAAGTTCAAATTTCACATATATTTTTCTATCTCAATTTATCACTTAGCTCTCCTCGATAGGTGGGAGTCTAGATTCCGGCAAATGCATTTAATTAAACTGTAAACATTTAAAAAATTCACAATTTACACTTTTTGCAGGTTTTATAAGCAAGAAATCTATATTTAAAAAATTACTTTTTACACTTGTAGTGAGCATCATTTATGTGCTAACAGTTATGAGTAAATAAAGCGATGCCATTTGACAATAAACAAATATGAGCAATTCGCTGAAATTTTTCTTTTTCGCTATAATTCATTTTTTTTTATTTAGCAATATTAGTTCTAATAAAAACAAGTGTCTATATATTATGTTTCAAATCAAATTGAGTATAAACAATCTTTCCACGCATATGAATATTCTTAATAAACAAATCAATAATATTATATAATAATATCCTGGGTAATGCTAAATGGCCTGCGGCCTTCACGGCCTTACAACTCCTAGACGACTTTAGCATTGAACTGGTTTTAGAGTAGGTTAAACTTATTTGGATCTGGTTGAACCCTGGGCTGGTGGTGACGACATTCTGGCACCTGAGTATGATGGGGTGACACCCATCAGAAATGGCTGCTGGGCTAATGTCGCTACTGCCTCCGTCCCGTTAAAACCATGGCAGGCCTCAGAGTACGTTCCCCCCAGTCGTCAAGTTGGCGTGGTAGGTGTAAGTTGAGAGGACTCCTTTACGCTGGTCGGCTCTGAACGTACTGCCTCATAAGGGCGTACGTCAACCCTCGCTTTGGCCTCGTCACAGAGATAACCTTGGGACCATAAAAGGCGACTACCTTCCGGGGGACGGATAGCGGCTCTGAGTGGGGACCCTTTTAGCATGGACAAGTTTGAAACGAACGGAAAGGCGACGAAGGGAGATGAAGGGATGTCGAAATCGACACCCAGACTCGTCCCAGGCGGGGCTGCTGCTCCTGTGGCGACGAAACCGTCGCTAAGTAGTTGCAGCGAGAAGACAAGGACCCCGGTTGGAGTCTCCTCATCAGGCGGCAGAATGGAGGGTAGGTAAAGGTGGAGTCTTCGTGCACGGCGGAATCGCTAGCACCAGCAGATGAACTTCTGCTAAAATTATGAAGGGATCCACAAGGGGCATTAGCAGGGGAGCTTTAGCTAGAAAGCTGAAGTCGGACCGTCGACTGGCAGCAAAAATCGTAGAGCGCTACAGGGGCAAGCATGCTGGTCAGGTATCTGAGCAGCATGCCAACACGCTCGAATGGGCTAAGAACCAGCGGTTAAGCGGCAAAGGTCGCATGAGGGAGAAACCTCCCTTGGTAAAAAACCGCGAACGGGGGCTGCGCCAACTTTTAGTGAAATCGCTAAAGGCGATAGCGCAAGAGTGCTTGGTGTGCTAGACCGCAGCAGGGGGGACGGCGCCATCTCTCACGAAGAGTGGAAGAGAGTAGCGACAGCTATTTCGTCAGTCTTCCTCAGGGTGGTTAAGGGAAACCCGGGACCACCCCCAAAGTGTGTAAGTGCCGGTTGGCATCATGGGATGCATAAGCTGACAAGGTGTGCCGATGAAAGATCGGCCATCTTATATAAGGAGGCAGTATCTCAGGTGGGGGAGGTTTGGAAGGGAGCCAGACTGGAGGCCGTGGACAAAGCGGACCTTCCTCTTCGCCCTAGGGCTCCCGTCTGGCTGCCGGCTGAACCTTCCACTGCAAATGAGATTGAGGAAATCCTCAAGTACTGCAAACCCTCTCTCCCCACGCATGAATGGAGGGTTATAAGGCTGGAGAGAACCGATGAACCATATCGGCAAGCGTTGATAATGCGTAACGAGGAGCCCATCGGTCCTCTCAGCAAAACCAAGGGTGCCATCAGCTATGGTTTCGAAATGGTTGTGCTAAAGGTACTCCCAACGGATACCAGAGCTGATGGCACCCAAGCTGCAGATGCAGGGGAGAAGGCAGACGGCGTTAGCGATGGTCAAGCGACCATAGAAAATGACCAAACCTCTCGGACGTGGCGAGTTCTGGAGGCGGTTTGTCGATTGGCGATTCCGTCTTCAGCCTCGAACAACTGTTTGAGGAGGTGAGGGTCGATCACGACATAAGCGCTGAACTGGCGTTGCTAGAAGAGAGTCTGAAGGATGAAATTCCTCCAGATTAATCTCCCACACTCAAAGACGGCCTCCGCCAATCTACTGCTTCAGCAATGCTGACATAGTAACAGCAAAACTGGAGTGCGAGACCGGAAATATCTGGATTATCTCCGCGTATATGCCGCACGATGATGCGGTGGAGTCACCTCCCGTATTGCTAAGGAAGACGTAGGCTGAAGCGTCCCGGAATGGTGCCGACGTCATCATCGGCTCGGACGCCAACTCGCGACACTCGATCTGGGGCAGCTCGGATACAAATAATAGAGGTGTCGCTTTTTGATTTTATTGTAAGCGAAAATCTTCGCATTTGTAATAGGGGAAATTCCCCAACTTTTGTGACCGCATCCAGGAAGGAGGTTCTCCACTTCACCCTAGTTTCTCATGTGATTGCCCCGCTGATCTCAAATTGGAGGGTCCTCGATGATCACTCCTTTTCTGATCACAGATAAATCGGTTTTAGTTTAGTCGGAGAAGGTCCGCCTAGGAAATCATTCAGAAATCCGAGGAACACGGACTGGGAAGGCTACCGAAGGAGGCTTCGGCAAACTCTTCCACACGCACTGGGGGTGAACATTTTGAGCACCGCCGATGTGGTGGACGGGTGGGTCGAAGTCTTCAGCTCGGCGTGCATTTCTGCACTAGAGAGCTCCTGTCCACTGAAAACACCGAAGGGCAGAGGGAAACCTCAATGGTGGACTATGGAGCTCTCGGAAATTAGGGCGTCTTGTAGACGGCTATTTAACAGGGCCCGCAGGAGCGGGTTATCTGACGACTGGGCGTTGTATAAAATAGGACTTTCGATTTACAAGTCCGAGTTAAGGAAGGCTAAGAGGATCTCGTGGAAGACCTTCTGCGAAAAAGTGGAGGGCTGCCACGAGTCCGAGATTCTGGCGTATTCTCGCTAAAAACCCAGTGCCTCTGGGTTATCTCAAGGATGTAAACGGGAAGTGGGCCCTAAGCAGTGAAGATACACTTCAGTTTCTCCTTGATGTTCACTTCCCTAACAGCACGTCCTCTATGGTGGCATCTCTCGGAGAGTTGCATGCTGACTGCACGGCCTTTTCCGACCTTCTGGATGAGCGACACTTGGCATGGGCGATTAAATCGTTCAAACCGTTCAAGTCTGAGAGACTGATGAACTGGTATCTAAGGAGTCGCATTCCGAGAGACTACCTATCAGGAGCGCAACATGCGTATCGTAAAGGCAGGTCGGTAGACACTGCCCTGCACACTATCGTGTCGTGGCTGGAGGAAGCCATCGAGGCTAAAGATTTCGCGGTTGGGACCTTCCTTGATATTGAGGGAGCTTTCAACAATGTCTTACCGGAGGCAGTCATAACTGCTCTAGAGGGTCTTGGGGTTGAATCGAACCTCAAGCACCTCATCTTCAGTCTTCTGTGTGACAGAGTAGTCGAAACAGAATGGGGCAGCGCTCGCGCGCGGCGCAAAGTGAGCAGGGGAACCCCTCAGGACGGGGTTCTTTCTCCTCTTCTATGGATCCTAGTCGTTAACGACCTTCTTAAGAAACTAGAGGATCTGGGCTGCCGGGTGATTGCCTATGCAGACGATGTAGCACTTATAGTCAAAGGAAAGTTCCTTAGCACCGTATATGAGCTGACGCAGGGATATCTCGGCGTTGTAACAAAATGGGCGGTCGGATGTGGACTCGCCATCAACCCGAATAAAACAGAAATGGTTTTATTCAGTAGAAGATATAAGATCCCAGTGACACCTTTGCCGCAAATGGGAGGTATCCGCCTGCGACCGGCGGATACAGTGAAGTATCTAGGGCTCATCCTGGATAAGAAGCTTTCTTGGAAGCCGAACATCGAGGAGAGAGCCAAAAAGGCATCGATTGCCCTCTACTGCTGTAGAGGAGCTATTGGCAAAAGGTGGGGCCTCTCACCGAAGGTGGTCCTCTGGCTCTATGATACCATAGTAAAGCCCATAATGTTCTATGGAGTCTTTATGTGATGGAGGGCTTTACAGAAGACCACACTTATCAGCATGGGCGGTGCATTGAGGTCCACCTCAACCGTGGCACTTAATGCAATTCTGAACATAACGCCCGTGGACATTACCGGAAGGTGTATGGCCGCAAAAGTGGCTATTAGACTCAAGGAATCTGGGTTCTTAAAAGAGCGTGTTTCTGAACACTCAGACATCCTTACAAGCTTTGACTGCATACCGGACCATCTGGATCATGGAGCCGCCATATCAAACTCCCGCGGTTTCTTCTCTACCCATATACCGAAGAGGGAGCTATGGGTGGGAAGAAGCCGTTGGAGGAGAGGCACAGTAAGCTTCTTTACGGATGGGTCAAAGCTTGGGGGGAAGGTTGGTGGAGGGGTTTACTGTCGGGAGCTCTCCATCAGCTCTAGTTTCAGACTTCCTTACTACTGCAGTGTCTTCCAGGCTGAGGTTGCAGCCATTAAGGTAGCAGCAGATCTGCTACTCCGGAGGGAAGTGACCATTCACTCAGATAGTAGATCGGCGATACTAGCCCTGAATTCATTCACAGTGCGTTCAGGGCTGGTTGAGTGTCTGGCTTCACTGTCCCTGGCGGCGACAGTATTTACTATAAGGCTTGTATGGGTGCCGGGCCACAGCGGAATAGCGGGTAATTGCAAAGCTGATGAGCTAGCAAGGAAGGGTACACTAGAGTCACTATCGGTAGAATGGCAACGGGTCGGTGCTCCGGTGTCCTCTTGTGTCCTACTACTGGAAAGCTGGGCCTCGCGGATGCTTGGTCAACGCTGGGCCAGCACTGGTACTTGCGCGGTCGCAAAAGCATTCTGGCTCAAGATACATCACAGAAGATCTAACGATGTCTTCGCCCTCAGTAAGGCAAGCCTCTCTTTAGTAGTGGGGCTCTTGACAGGCCATTGCCTTATTGGCACGCATGCTGTAAGACTAGGAATCTTACCAGATGCCGCTTGCAAAAGCTGCTTAGAAGAAGATGCGGCAGAAACTAGCCAGCACTTCCTCCTTGACTGTCCCGCATTCGGGAGGTTAAGACTTAGATACTTGGGGGCACATACCTTCAGACATCCTTCCGAACTGGTGGAAGTAGATATCAAGCGCATTTGCACATTTGTATCAGCCATCAAACGTTTTGCCGATCTTTAAGTCCGAATCGGGAGTTCGTTTTTCTATGGCATCACAAAGGACTACGTATAGTCCACGTGCGATCTTAGATCGGCCATCCAACCTAACCTAACCTAACCTATAATAATATCAAAAAAAGAAAGTCAATTTTTCTGTCCATATGTCCCTTTGTATGCTTAATTCTTTAAAACTACACAACGGATTTTGATGCGTTCTTTTTTAATACATAGAGGAACTGAAGAGGAAAGTTTATATGTATAATAACATCCATTAAATAGTGGAGAAATGCTGTTATTTTTGAGTTTTCTAATGTGATGTCGTAAATAGCTAAATTTTTTCCGCTTACATTGCAAACTCAGGCTGAACTCTAAGAGATTTCTCAAAATAATGTACTAAGTATTGTACATATTGAAAAGTTCCACAGAAAACTCAGCAATGGTATACGTCTATCTCTTATGGATATCCCACAATAACATTTTTTGTCATTTACTTTTTACGACAAATAATGGCTAATTTTCGAAGCACTTTTAATCAATGCAGTATTAATCGTTATCTCATTAAATACCTTAAATTGTACATGGTTAATTTAATATAGATCTATATGGCCCTTTACAGCATCTGATTTAAATGATCATTTTCGAAGATATTACAGATTTAAAATTGTAGGAATTTCAGGACGTTGAATATATCAGTGATCGGACGCGTTTATAATCGGAGCTCTCTAGCGAAGAATTTTTAAACGGAAACGATGAAGTATATTCGTACTATTTTAAACTGATCCTGCCTCAAAAATAAATTTTTGGAATAGTAGAATAGAACTGCAACAAAATACACAGCGCAATGGATTATAACCAGTTTAATAAACAGTCAATGAATATTATACCACGTGCATCCCAAAAGACTGATGTCATTACCTTGCCAGCCGGCTTCTTCGTCTTTCCGTGCTTGAAGACCGGTTCATCTTGTGCAGTCAACTATAATGTTTGTCGATTGGACTTCAGTGTGAAATGATGGAGCCGTATTTCTATTGTCACAACCGACGCGAAAATTCGGTTTTAGATAGATAGATTATTAATGAGGTAATTCACCGCGACCTAGGGTCTATTGTGCCCTCGATTTATTCGGTTTTATTACGATTAAAGAGCATTCAAACATTCCTCAGAATCAGCAATTCGTTATTTTTGTTAGATTATTAACTTGCGAGGTACCCATTTTGCACAGAGCTTTCGCCTCTTTAGGGCGTCCACTACCTTCAATGTCCACGGTGCTCATTGCGCCTGTTTCTAACTTAGCAAATCTCTATTCAAGGGTTGATTTCCCTGATGCAGAGCTCAAATCCAACAGTATTTTCCCACAAAAAGCAATGCTTTATTAACACACAAAATGCTTTTATGATCCATTTTTTTGTAAACTAACGCAAGTTGCTTCACAAAAATGCTACATCTCATTAACCAATACTTATAATCTAACTAATAGAAATCATATAGATGCTAGTAGTATTATCTATGGGTCACCCACAGTAAAGCGTGGACGAGTCATCTAGTTGCGCAATAAAATACTTAGCCTTCCCCGGGTATTGGCCCGATCAGTATTATTTTTTTGTTTTAAGGAGTACTACCCAAAAGTATTTCAGTCACCACGATAATTGGCTCGACTAGGATATTTTTTAGATCACGGCCGAAAGCCGCTAACGCAAAATGGAGTTCTACGCGAAAGTACTTCAGTCACCCAGGGTATTGGCTGGACCAGGCTAATTTTTTTAAAGCGCGGACGAAGGCCGCCATCGCTAAAAGGCGTACTACGCGAAAGTGTTTCAGCTTCCCAGGGTATTGGCTAGAGAAGAGCTATTTTTTTAGAGCGACACGATCTTATTATAATATAAACTTGTAATATATAAAAATATTATATTACAATGATATAAATGGTCTTAAAGTTTTTCTTATTTGTGTTCATTAAATATAAATCACATATTATACATACGCATATATGGAAAAAGTGTTCACAATTTAAATATAGCCTAAAAAATGATGGAAAGAATTTTTTATTACAGTTAATATAGAAAAAATAAATCACGCGAAAGTACAAAGAAAACGCTGTCTTTGAAAAATTCTTTATATTTGGTTTTTAAGATGTGACAAAGCTGAATTTCCTCCCCTTGCAAACAGTCTAACCTGTTCAGCTATGAGTGTGTTAAGTGATAACTTAAGTAAAAGTGAAATTTGAACTTATTTTAATGTTTTTAAGTGCATATTTCAATATACAAAGTGAAAAGTATGAAAAAAAAGCTTAGTTAAACATTGAGAAATACCATGTGTTATTAAACCGGAAATTATAAGCTAAAAATTCAAAATTTTTTATTAATAACATATTTCTCAATGTTCTACTAGTTTTTTCGAGAAAATTTCAGAATAGCATATCCCGATTTCGGGGTTAAAATGGGCACGTGCGGATAGAGGATGTCCAGATCAAGAAGAAATATATATTTTTAACTTTTATATCCACCAACACTTCATTAATTCGTTTCTATCAATTTGTTTTATATTAAATATTGCAAAAATAACTTTTATTCAATACTTAATTTTGTTCAAATATTTTTGTTCACAAAATAACAAAAGGGTTGCTTTCTAACTAATAATCAGTGCTACCTTACGTTCATATTTTACAGAAGAACCAAAAGAAATAAAGAAAGCAATAATACCCCAATGACAGGAAATATATAACACATTAGTTTTCCGCATATAATTCCTTTCTGCATTGGCGGCCTTTGGCCTCGCTACAAAAAAATACCCTCGGTCGGACCAACACCTGGGCGTGCTCAGTTCTTTTGCGTTGAACTCCTTTATGCATTAGCGGCCTTCGGCCGCGCTTCAAAAAAAATAACCATTGGTCGGACCAACACCTGGGCTTTCTCAGTTCTTTTGCGTTGAACTCCTTTTTGCGTTGGCAGCTTTCGACCACGCATCAAACAAAAAAAAAAAAAAAAAAAAAAAAAAACCCTGGCCGATCCAACACCGGGATTTATCAAAATAACGAGAATTCGGCTGGGATTTAGAATATCATCCCCGGATTTCGGGGATAAAATGGGTGTCACTGGAAAGGTGGCGTTCTCCAGATCACGAAAATATATACATATAGTTGCCGCTGACTTATAGTTTTAAAGATATTTGCATTTAAAGTTGAAAAATTGACAACTTTTACATTGATAATTTGTGTATTGTGAGTAACTTTTTCACTTATATTGTGCACTTTTCACTTACTAACACTTCACTATAACGTTTCGGTATATTCATTTTTTTAATATTTGTTGTAAATAAAGCTTTATTTTAATTATTTTATTTTAGTTACAATTCTCTGCATTTGCACAATAAGAAAAGGGTTGCCATGGTTATTTTTTTTTTCGCGCCGCGCTTCAAAACGTCAGCGGCAACTAAATGTATATATTTTCGTGATCTGGAGAACGCCACCTTTCCAGTGACACCCATTTTATCCCCGAAATCCGGGGATGCTAATCTAAATCCCAGCCTATTTTAGCACTAATTCAAAATAAATTTTTAGAAATGAATTAGTGTAGTGTTAGAAGTGCAAGTTAATAAATAAGTGTAAAATTCATTATAAATCGGAGAAACACGACTTTTAAATAATTGAATTTTTGAACTTTAAATGCAAATATCTCAAAAACCACAGTGCAACTACATATATACGTATGTATGTATCTGGGGGACCTCCTCTGCGGGAGAAGCGATCCCTAATCTGTTTTTTTCACATTTAGTCTTTGTTGGTCGAGAGAAGACTTTACCTCTCAATTGCCTACGCAGTCGGAAGTAGCACCTGTTGGCAAAAGTTATTCGGGCTGACGTTGTTGCTGTTAATTGTAATTCCAAGATAGACGAAATTATATACGACTTCACAGCTGCGACTTTTAACATTTTCGTAGAAGTCAAATCGCGAGTCGGATGATGCTATTCTTAGATTTACTCCTAGTCTTATATGTATGTATAATATAATCACTAATCTGGACTTTGTACTTGCTTATTTATGCTTATAATTAAAAGTCGAAAAACCCGACATATTCTTTTATATTTAATGTATTAAATGTTCTAGAACTTTGTCTTGTTACTAATGTAACTACAACTTTTACTAACTTTTAATTATTGCTTTTTAATATATTCGTTTGTGGACTGCGTAAGCTTTGTGGATACTTTGTGCTAACGGTATACATATGTACCAATTCTGGGAAAAACAATTAATAGTTGTTTTATTAATTAATAATTGTTTTTCCTACGGTAGACACTTTTAAATAACTTACTTTACAATACTTTTAGACAAACGTAAAAATTTAGAGAAACGGACCAGCGTTGTCGCAGACATGTTGATTTAAAATAATAATTCACAAGAATTAACAAAGGCAAGTAACACGGCTATAAAGAAACTCATACAGAAATTTCAACAAACGATAAATTGGGGCAACATTCTGTCGTTTTCAATTGCGTGAAGTCTGCACAAGTAATAAATATTGTTACTTTTATTATCGGATAAAGTTGATGCGATGGATCAAAGTGCCCATACACGAGCACACAAGCAGGAATAAAGGGATGTTAAACTTATTCCAGTGTGAGAGCGCCTCAAAATTAGCGTTTTTTATAACATTTTCCATTCTTGCCAGATTGAACAAAATAACAATTTTTGGGTATTTATCAACCCAATACCCAACATTTAGTACGAATAAAAGTTACTAAATAGTGGTTATTTATTATATGAAGAAACTAATTAAATCTTTTTAAAGAATATTATAACAACTGACTTTTGTCCTTTCAGTACCCAATAATAGGATTTAAGCTTGTTAGCTCTCAATCATTAAATGTTTTTAATAATTTTCCATTGAAAATAAAACTATGATGCTTCAAATTACAAAACGTTTCATCAAATATCTTTAAATTTCACAAATTTATTTAATTTTCATTGTTTTACATTTTTTATAGGTGGTCTTGAACGATGCAACAAATCCCTCCGTTTACATATTTTTTTGGTAAGATTTCAATCTGGCCATCGCTCGTTTCCAATTGCTAAACGTAAAAACCTCCTGAACTCGATCAACTGTCAAAGTTTAGGTGAGTCTCACTGGAAGTGAGAGAACAATTGCTAAACGTCAAAACCTCCTGAACTTTGACAGTTGATCGAGTTCACGAGGTTTTGACGTTTAGCAATTAGAAACGAGCGATGGCCAGATTGAAATCTTACCAAAAAATATATAAACGGAGGGATTTGTTGCATCGTTCAAGACCACTTATAAAAAATGCAAAACAACGAAAATTAAATGACGTTAAAATTACAAAACGTTTCATGAAATATATTTAAATTCGCATTTTCTTTGATATTCATTGTTTTAAATTTTTATTAGCGGTCTTGAACAGCGGCAACAAATTCCTCCGTTTACATATTTTTTTGGTAACATTTCAATCTGGCCATCGCTCGTTTCCAATTGCTAAACGTCAAAACCTCCCCAATCCAGTCAACTGTCAAAGTTTAGGTGGTTTTGAAGTTTAGCAATTGTTCTCTCACTTCCAGTGAGAGAGCAGTTGGACATCTCTTTATCTCTGATGGATAATATGATACGAGACTCTTTGTTTGGGGAGAGAGCTGTCAAAACTCGCATTTTTTATAAGATTTGCAAATGATGCCACTGCTGAAAAATATTAGATTGGGTATTTATTAAATTATACAAAACACTAAATTAAACACTTGGAAAATGCATACATATATAAATGCTAAAATACAAAATCATTAATTAATTTACATAAACATTTATTTTGCCCAAATATGTTCAAATAGTTCAATGAAATTACATTTCACACTAATTGTTATCTATGATAAAGGGATGTCCAACTTATTCCAGTGTGAGAGCGCTTCAAAATTAGCGTTTTTTATAACATTTTCCATTACGGCCAGATTGGACAAAACTACAATTTTTGGGCATTTATCAACCCAATACCCAACATTTAGTACGAATAAAAATTACTATGTAGGGATTAATTAATATATAGAGATACTACTTTAATCTTTTTATGGTACGTTAAAACAACTAACTTTTGACATTTCAATACCCAATAAAAGGATTTAAGCTTGTTAGCTCTCAATCAATGCATGTTTTTAATAATTTTCTATTGATAATAATACTATGATGCTTGAGATTACAAAATGTTTAGTTAAATGCATTTAAATTTCACAACTTCATTTAATTTTCGTTGTTTTGCATTTTTTATAAGTGGTCTTGAACGATGCAACAAATCCCACCGTTTATATATTTTTTTGGTAAGATTTCAATCTGGCCATCGCTCGTTTCTAATTGCTAAACGTCAAAACCTCGTGAACTCGATCAACTGTCAAAGTTCAGGAGGTTTTGACGTTAAGCAATTGTTCTCTCACTTCCAGTGAGAGAGGAGTTGGACATCTCTATATCTCTGCCAGGGATAATGGGATGCAGAACTTATTCTAGTGTGAGAGTGCCTCAAAATAAGCGGTTTTGATAACATTTTCCATTGTGGCCAGATCAAACAAAATAAGAGCTTTTGGGCATTTAAATTAAAACACCCAACATTTATTACGATTGCAAATTATTATATATTGAACTTTTAATATATGGCGAACTACTTAAATGAAACAAATGACTTTTGATCTTTCAATACTTCATAAGGTGAATTAAGCCTGTTAGTTCTCAATTAATAAATGCTTTTAATCATTGGTAACTGAAAATTAATGATACTATGCATCAAATTGCAAAACGTTTAATGAAATATATTTTCATTTCGCATTTTCTTTGATTTTCATTGTTGTACATTTTTTATAAGTGATCTTGAACGGCGGCAACAAATTCCTCCGTTCACATATATTTTGGTATAATTTCAGTCTTGCCGTTCTAGTCATTCCAATTGCAAAACGTCAAAACCTACCCAATCCAGTCAACTGTCAAAGTTCGGTAGGTGAGCGGCTCTCACATTTCCCATGACAGGAGAGTTAGGGATCTCTTTATCTCTGGTTGATGCATCTGCTGCACATTCAATGCATATTTCCAGCAAAACTGACATAGCAGGTTGCATAGATAAATTTGATCAGAATCTCTTTTCTTGCTCTCTCGGTTGTCAGCTGGCAGCGGACCCTGATCTTCTTTCTGAGCTGGCAACAAAACACAATCAGGATCCCGTCAACCAGCAGTTAGTTAAAAAGGCGGTTTGCCAGAAAAGCAGCGCTAAAACGAAATGCCAAAATTAGTGCATTGTTGAGTTTTATAAAATTAGATGTCAGTAGTTTGTAAAATAATTTTTATATATGGGTGATATAGGCCTACTGGGGAACCGAGCACCCAAAAATGATATCGGTAATGCGTAATGGAGGATGGAGTCATGTGTAGAAGTTCACGCAATTGAGGAAAGTTATCTGATCGCCACTCACTTGGGAGTGGCCAGAAACGATTCTTTTACACATGGCTCAAACAGCTCACTACTTCCGGTCTTTGACCAAGTATCCTCTGGGTAGCCTAAGAACATCCGCTCGAGGGCGAGATAATGTGAGAATGCGAAACATCCCCTACATAGGGTTGTGCGCTGGGTTTGGGACCCGCCACCTAAAAATCAGTACCAATGACAAAGAAAACACAGCCTCGGATGAGAGACCCCCCTTTTGATGACGACCATGCAAACGAAATAAGGACTACGATTTGAGGGCATGCACCTGGAATGTCCGGACCCTTAATTGGGAAGGTGCCGCTGCCCAGCTGGTTGATGTCCTCGCAAAAGTAAAGGCTGACATCACCGCCGTCCAAGAAATTCGATGGACGGGACAAGGACAGAGACGAGTAGGTCCTTGTGACATTTACTACAGTGGCCATATAAAGGAGCGCAAGTTTGGTGTTGGATTCGTGGTGGGAGAGAGACTCCGTCGCCGAGTACTATCATTCACTCCGGTGAATGAACGTCTAGCCACAATCCGCATCAAAGCGAGGTTCTTCAACATATCGCTAATTTGCGCCCACGCCCCGACGGAAGAGAAGGACGATGTGACCTAAGATGTCTTTTATGAGTGCTTGGAGCGCACTTATGAGAGCTGCCCCCGCCACGATGTCAAAATCGTGTTTGGCGACTTTAACGCCAGGGTGGGCAAAGAAGGTATCTTTGGCACTACGGTCGGTACATTCAGCCTCCACGACGAAACATCCCCAAATGGGTTGAGGCTGATCGACTTCGCCGGGCCCGAAATATGGTTATCTGTAGTACTAGATTCCAGCATAAGAAAATTCATTAATCCACCTGGTTGTCTCCGGATCGAAAAACCACCAACCAGATCGATCATGTTGTGATAGACGGAAGACACGTCTCCACTGATTTAGATGTGCGTGCGCTCCGAGATCCTAACATCGACTCGGACAACTATCTTGTTGCAGCCAAGATTCACACCCGCCTCTGTGTAGCAAAAAACGCAACAACATAAGGAAGGTTCGACGTCGAGAAGCTGCAATCACAACAGATAGGCGAACGATTTTCTACTCGATTTGCACTCCTGCTCTCTGAGAGCACTCGTCAACAACTCCGTATAAGGGAACTGTGGGACGGCATTTCAAGCTCCCTACGTACAGCTGCAACCAAAACCATTGGTTTTCGGAAAATGCAAAAGAACAGCTGGTACGACAAGGGGTGCCGATGATGTCGATGGAGCAGGCGTTCCATTGCCCGACTATGAAGAAGTTCGAATTACAGTTACCCGTCTGAAGAACAACAAAGCAGCGGGGGCCGATGGATTACCGGCCGAGCTATAACATGGCGGCGAACAACTGATAAGAAGTATGCATCCACTTCTTTGCAAAATATGGTCGGACGAAAGCATGCCCAACGATTGGAATTTAAGTGTGCTCTGCTCAATCCACAAAAAGGGAGATTCCACAATTCCACTACCGTGGGATAAGCCTCCTTAACATCGCGCATAAGGTTCAATCGAGCTTATTGCGTGAAAGATTAAAGCCCACCGTCAACAAACTGGTTGGACTTTATCAGCATGGCGTTAGACCAGGAAAATCAACAACCGACCAGATATTCACCATGTGCCCATTTTTGGAAAAGACCCGTAAAAGGAGAATCGACACACACCACCTCTTCGTTGATTTCAAAGCTGCTTCCGACAGCACGAAAAGGAGCTGCCTTTATGCCGCGATGTCTGAATTTGGTATCCCCGCAAAACTAAATCGGCTGTGTAAACTGACGTTGAGCAACACCAAAAGCTCCGTCAGGATTGGTAAGGACCTGTCCGAGCTGTTCAATACCAAACGAGGGTTAAGACAAGGCGAATCTCTATCGTGCGACTTCTTCAACCTGCTGCTGGAGAAAATAATTCGTGCTGCAGAACTAAATGGGTACCATCTTCTATAAGAGTGTACAGCTGCTGGCGTATGCCTATGATATTGATATCATCGGCCTCAACACCCGCGCCGTTAGTTCTGCTTTCTCCAGGCTGGACAAGGAAGCACAGAAAATGGTTCTGGCAGTGAACGAGGGCAAAACGAAATATATCCTGTCATAAAACAAACAGTCGTCGCACTCGCGACTTGGCACTCACGTCACTGTTGACAGTCATAACTTTGAAGTTGTAGATAATTTCGTCTATTTAGGAACCAGCGTTAACACCACCAACAATGTCAGCCTGTAAATCCAACGCAGGATTGCTTTTGCCAACAGATGCTACTTCGGACTGAGTAGGCAATTGAAAAGTAAAGTCCTCTCGACGAACAGAAGCTAAACTCTATAAGTCGCTCATAATTCCCGTCCTGCTATATGGTGCAAAGGCTTGGGCGATGACAGCAACCGATGAGTCGACGTTACGAGTTTTCGAGAGAAAAATTCTGCGAAAGATTTATGGTCCTTTGCGCATTAGCCACGGCGAATATCGCATCCGATGGAACGATGAGCTGTACGAGATATATGACGACATTGACATAGTTCAGCGAATTAAAAGACAGCGGCTACGCTGGCTAGGTCATGTTGTCCGGATGGATGAAAACACTCCAGCTCTGAAAGTATTCGACACAGTACCCGCCGGGGGAAGCAGAGGAAGAGGAAGACCTTCACTCCGTTGGAAGGACCAAGTGGAGAAGGACCTGGCTTCGCTTGTAATATCCAATTGGCGCCGCGTAGCGAAAAGAAGAAACGACTGGCGTGCTGTTGTTAACTCGGCTATAATCGCGTAAGCGGTTTCTACGCCAATTAAGAAGAAGAAGAATGCGCTATTTGCATACTTCAGTGATAATGTGGAAGCTGCAAAATACCCAAAATTTGTTTATAAAATGCCCAATCTAATACTTTTGGCAAATGTTATAAAAAATGCAAGTTTTGACAGCTCTCTCTCGAACCAAAGAGACTCGTATTAAGTTATCTATGGAAGATTGCACAGACGCAGTGCTTCTTTCTACTTTTCTAGCATTTCATTCACACTGTTGCAATTTCCAATTGAGTAGGAGAAAGCGAAAGTAAGAAAGAGGAAACTACGCCATTCAAGCTTGTCAAAATATTAATATGTTAAATGAGAAAAGACGGGCACAATTCCGATTTCTTTGGCGCCGCGATCTGAAGGTATCGTTGGAAAGAGATAGTCCTCCTGATTAAAAAATATTCAGAGTTATAGATATCGCAAATGCTTAGTTTAGGAGATATTCTACTTTAAATTTCAAACATTCCCAAAATTCGATTATTTCAACAAGCTAGTTTCCCACATTTAACTCACTTTATGCACATTTTTCACTCCAAATTTGTTTAATCAAACTGTAAGCATTTAATCAAATTCAAAATTTTCACTCTTTGCAGGTTTTATAAGTAAGAAATTTATATTTCATAAATTACCTTTAACCCCCGTAGTGAGCATCAATTATATGTAACAATTATGGGGAAATGGAGCGCTGCCATATGATAATAAGCAAATATGAGCAATTCGCTGAAATGTTTCTTTTTCGCTAGAATTCCTCTTTCTTTATTTAGCAATCCTGGTTCTAATAAAAAGAAGTGTCTATAAATTATATTTCAAATTAAAACGTATATAAACAATCTTTCTTTGCATATGGATATTTTCTTATTTAAATTTAATAAACAACTAAGTAATATTAAATAATAATATTACGTAATAAAATACTTAGATTTTTGAAGTAGTACTACGCAAAAGTACTTCAGTCACCCTGAGTATTGGCTGGACTAGGGCCGAATGCCGCCAACACAGAAAGGAGTAATACGCAACAAGTCTTCAGTCACCGTAAGTATTCGCTTGACCAGGGTTATTTTTTTAAAGGGCGACCGAATGGCGCCAACGCCGAAAGGAGTACTACGCGAAAGTACTTCAGTCACCTCGATATGACATAAATTTTATAATATTTTCATAGAGTTTTACTTATTTGTGTATATTAAATTTAAATCACATATTCTACATATACAATTGTATAAGGAAACAGTGTTCATATCTCAATTATAACTTGTAAAAAGTCGGAAAGTATTTTTTGTTATAGTTAATATAGAAAAAAGAATCACGCGAAAATACAAACAATGAAAAATCGTAAAAATTTTTACATATTTGGTGTATAAGATGTGGCAACGCTCGTTTTCCTCAAGCGCTGAACACATAGAGCACGACCGATTGCAACAGCACGACAGTGAACTGAAAATGGCGTTGTGCATCTTACTACATGAACATTCGTAAGAAGGCAGCAACATAACAATGACCGGCATGTACACAAGACAACACAGCTGTCCATTTTGCATGTACACAATTTCGTTGTCGTACCTTTCCTTTCACTTCAATGAAATTTTAATATTTTGTTCAAAGTGAAATTTTTTATGCAAAAAATAAGTAAATATGTAGGTAAATATTTTTGCTTTAAATTATCAATTGTTATTACAAATGATATAATAGAGCTATTTTATGCTTTTATTTGTAAAATAACTTCAAGTTTGTTAGAGCTGTGAATAATTTTACACATTAGTGGCATCACCACTCTACCTCCTCTTTCTATCTTCCATTCTACTGTCAACTCTACTGTCGTCCTACTGTCGTTCGTTGGCAAATATAGGAGGATATTGATGTTAGCGAGAACGACAACTGTCGGCCTGCAGTCGTGTAGTCGTGCAGCTGTCAAAATAACAGTGTCCATAAGAACGTGTGTATTTTAATATTTGACAGATGCCGTTTGCAGTCTGTCGCGCTCTATGTGTTTAGCGTTTCATAATTGTAAGCCATTGTAGAACCATACAAGTAACAAACGAATCATATGGTCGTCAACAGCTGAGATCACCTGATCGAAATAGTTGATTTTTCGGCACAGAGATTTAAATAAAAGGACTTAAAAATAGGACAGGACTTAAATTAGGTTAATATAAAAGGTTGCAGTATAGGCGTGTTACCGATATTTTTTGGGTGTTAGGTTCCCCTGGAGGCATATTTTCACCCATATAATATATACAATACTAAACAAAACTATTTGTAATAATTTAAA
This sequence comes from Bactrocera neohumeralis, assembly GCF_024586455.1. Classification (NCBI taxonomy): domain Eukaryota; kingdom Metazoa; phylum Arthropoda; class Insecta; order Diptera; family Tephritidae; genus Bactrocera; species Bactrocera neohumeralis. The sequence continues at coordinate 5,816,423 of NW_026089623.1, forward strand.
CTAAAATAGATATATTCTTTAAATATTTGTAATAAAATTGAAAAGATTTACTAATATTTTGATACAAAACCTAAAATAATCCAAACTAGGTAAAATTATTCTTTATGAATTTTAATTTTCGAAATATATTTGAAAATTTAACAAAAAAGTACTTAAAGTAATAAATTGTATAGTATAACACAGCAACACGATCTTGCCTTTTTTGAGGTATTTGGCCGTTTTAGTAGTAGAATATTTAGGAAACCCTAATGAAGTGCCAGGACTTTTGCCCTGAGTCTCCCTCATTCTATGGCATTTTTAATGAAATTTCTGTCATTCGATAAGCTTTTGCCTGCGTATGTGTTTGGAGAACAATAAGCTTTTTTATTGTCCGTTTAAATGATTCAAAGGAAAAACAACGAATGTAATTATTTTATTTATTACTGTTTAATATTGTTTAATTGCTTGCGCTTGCGACTACCGCGACATTCAATTGCGACTGACCGAAATTAACAGCTCTAGGAGTTGATTAACCTACAGCTTTTCTTTTACCTCCAGTACGGTATAAAGATCAGCTGAGATAGTGGTACATGTTCTAATTCTCTGCATTTACATTAATGTAGGTATGTATGCTTGCCTATGCAAGTATGATAAGAGTGCGTTATCAAAGTCACTCAAATAGACAAAACCGGTTTGGCGATTGCCGGCGGTCAGACTTAAAGCAATCATACATCTAGTTTTAAACAATGTTATAGTGTTGTTGTAAACAATTAAGTGCTAAGACTGTTGGTACTTAATAAAATATGTGTAAAAGTAGCATTGATGATTTCAACTACTAAATTCGCATATAAACCATGTATCTGTTTCTAAACATACTCCGCCCGTTAAAAGATTTAGGCTTTTAAGATATTATTATTAATTGGTAAGAGACACAGCTTTGAAACAGCTCGCTTGTACACGCCATTTGTTGTCTTTAGAACTGCGACTCCCACCACCTGGTACTTTCCGGAAATGGTTTCTGTGACTCTAGCCAAAGGCCACTTTAGCGGGGGATTGTTCTCGTCCTTTATCAAAACCACGTACCCTAAGCTTGAGATTCGACGAAGATGAGTGCCATTTATGGCGCTGTTGCAGAAGAGTTAGATATTCTGCTTGCCATTTCTTCCAGAATTGTTGTTGCAGGTAGCACATTCTCTGCCATCTGCTAAGATGATTAATATTGAGAAGAGTGATGTCAGGTTCTACCACGGATGTGAAGGGTGCGCCAATGAGAAAGTGCGCTGGGATAAGCACCTCGAGATCGTCAGGACTCTCTGTAATGGGACATAAAGGTCGTAAATTTATAATCGCGGATATTTGGCACACAAGTGTGCGAAGCTCATCAAAGCTTAATTTAGAAAGGCCCACAACCCTATAAAAATGATATTTGGCCATTTTGACTGCAGCCTCACATAAACCGCCAAAGTGGAGAGAGCGAGGGGGTATCAGCTTCCATTCAATTTGATCGCTCGCACACTGCTCGTGAATCACTTTCGAATGCTCTTGGCTCAAAAATAGTTTTTTCAGTTCCGATAGCTCATTTTTGGCTACATCAAAATTGGTGGCATTGTCCGACCATATAGTTTGCGGTCTGCCAGGCATACAAATAAATCTCTTAAGGGCTGCGAGGAATGAAGAGGTTGCCAAATCCTTTACCAGCTCCAAATGAACCTCCTTGGTGGCGAAACAAATAAAGATAAAAATGTAGCATTTAATTGGATCTCTATTGCGTACGTCCGATTTGTAGAAAAATGGCCCACAAAAGTCCACTCCGGTAGTTAGGAATGCTCGATTGCATTTAACCCTTTCCGATGGTAAATTTCCCATTAAATGTTCCATAAGCTTAGGCTTGACATGAAAACAACGAACGCATTTGTTATTAATTCGACTTACGGTTTTACGCCCGCCAATAGGCCAATACTGTAGACGAATAGATGGGGAACTTACAACACATCACTATCACGTGGGTCAATGTCCAAAGTACGCGATAACACTGAACTAAACACCATTATCAAGAACAACAAATTATATGTATTGTAGATTACCCATTAGTTTAAATAGAAGCATAACCATACAAGCTTTGTATTTTGTATTTTGAAGATTACCAAATAAAGAACGTTCTGCTGTCAAATGCAGAACTAAAATATTTTTTTGACGAAAATAACCCAAGTGTTATTAATTGGCGCCCAACGTGGGGCACACATCAAAAAAGGATTCAGTGAATAAAATACTTACGTGTAAGGCTCCTGATAAAAAGTAAAAGGATAACCTTTATCCTTCAAGTCAACGCAAATAAAATAAATAAAAAGTGAAAATTTAATAACAAGTTAAAACCTAAAAAATGAACGGCGAAATTCAAGCACTCCATACTATAGTCACCGAACTACAGCGAAAAATAGCTTCAATGGAACTAGCTAATCCAACATTAACTCCTCAAGCGGAGGAAGAGGACGACGTACATATGTGTATACAATAATGCACAGGAGATAGATTTAAATATGTTCAAGCTAATAGGAACATTCAGCGGCGATCCTAAAGAATGTCGACCATGGAGAAAAATAGTGACCACTCACATGAATAACATTATGCAATTCAGAGGAACAAACTTATTTGCTCAAGCAGTGCTCATAATTTTAGGGAAAATAACCGGCAGTGCATCACAGGTCCTGGTTAACAATAACACCAGAACTAATTTTAATGCAATCATCGATCGGCTTGACATAACCTATGCCGACCAACGACCACTGCATGTCCTGGAAGATGAAATGAGAAGGTTACAACAAGGAAATTCATCACTACATGAATACTACGACCAAGTGAATCAAGCGTTAAACCTGATCCTGTCCAAGTTAGAAATGACGTATAAAAACGAAGCAGTCCTAGCATCACATAATAAAGAAGCACAATTAAAAGCCACGAGAACATACATCTCCGGCATTAGAAGTTCCTTAATCAAAAACGCATTATACTCCAGATACTGTGCATCACTCACAGAAGCTCACGATATAGCCAGAACTATGCAACATGATGTCGGCTATCAACACCTAGAATACAAACCCAGGATGCGACCACATCCGCAACACAATTATACAGTAAACAACAGGAACACATTTCCTCAAAGGATCCAACAACCCAGAGTAGAACCTATGGAAATAGATTCCTCAACATGATTCCGACGACCTACACATCAAAGAAACATACAACTACCAAACAACCCACCAGTCCAACCAAGACAGCAACCAACCTTCAATCCCTTCAGACAAGCAGTACAAACATTTGGCAACCAATTCAAAAGGTATAGAGACGAAACAGTCACTAATGCCCACAACAAAGCACAGCGAGTGAACCAACTCAACAATGAAAGAAGCGAAATCCAGTCACTCTACAACGAACCAAACAGCAACTACACTGAAGAAGAATATTTTTTATAAGGTACCACGGTCTACCAACACTCAAGAGAACCGCACCAGATGGTAAGTCCGTGCACATACTGATCGATTCAGGTACAACCAGTAGTTACGTAAGCAAAAATTATAAATACGCAAAAATTATAAATACGCAAAAAGTATACCATTAGGAAAAATAATTAATACAACTACACTTCATGGTAGTACAAAAATAACACATAAAAGACAAATTAATCTAGTAGGATTCGACTTAGAATTTCTAGAAGTAAATGAATTAAAAGACTTTGATATCCTGTTAGGAGAAGATTCATTAAGGAAAATGAAGGCAAAGATAGATCTTTTCAAGTATTCAATAACGTTTACTAAAGTGTCAAATTACTCAAAAAGTGCAAAGGTAAACTATACAGTAGGCGAGAAACAGTTCGAAAATTGCATAAAAGATTTAATGAAAAATAATTATAGAAACGAAAACTTAACGTATACAACTACAATAAAAGCTGAAATTAGAACAGAAACTAATGGTCCTGTATGGGTTAGGCAATATCCATATTCATACGCGGATCAAGATTTCGTAAAAAAGGAAATAAATAAATTATTAGCAAACGGTATAATTAAAGAGAGCAAAAGCCCATACAATGCTCCGATATGGACAGTATCTAAAAAAGGATTATATGAGGAAGGAAAACCAAAAAAAGAGAATGGTTATATATTTCCAAAAGTTAAACAAAATTACTATTGCAGATAGATACCCGATACCAGATATCAATATGACTCTACAAAACTTAGGAGAAGCAAGATACTTGACGACGCTAGACTTAGAGTCAGGGTTCCACCAAATTCTAATTAGGGAAGAGGATAGGGAAAAAACAGCCTTCTCCATCAACAGAGCTAAATATGAATTTTTACGACTCCCATTCGGCTTAAAAAATGCACCATCTACATTTCAAAGATGCGTGGATGACATTCTCAGACCATACATTGGTAAAAGCGCGTACGTATACATCGATGAGGTCCTAATATATTCAACATCCCCGAAGAACATATGAAGCACATCGCCGAAATTGTACAAACATTACACAACGCTAATATGAAAATCTCTGAAGAAAAGTCAAAGTTTTTGCAAACACAAACCGAATTCTTAGGACACGTAATAAAAAACGGTAGAATAACAGTAGACCCTGAAAAAATAGATGTAATAGATAGGTATAAAACACCTGAAAGTTTAAAGGACCTACGCTCATTCTTAGGCCTAGCTTCCTATTATAGGAAATTCGTGCAAAACTTCGCACACATATGCAAACCACTGACAATATATTTGAGAGGAGAAAACGGCAACATTTCAAAGAATAAAAGCTCCAAAGTAAAAATAAAACTAGATAAAAATGCACTAGATGCTATAAATACAATAAAGAAACTATTAAAAGAAAAAATCGAATTATACCAACCAAACTTCAAAAAAGGTTTCGACCTAACCACAGACGCTAGCAATTACGCTATAGGAGCAGTTTTAAGCCAAGAAAAAAACCCGGTATATTCATATCACGAACTCTAACAAAAACAGAACAAAATTACTCCACGAATGAAAAGGAGATGTTAGCAATAGTTTGGTCATTACAGAAACTAAGAAACTACTTGTACGGTATAGCAGATTTAACGATTTACACCGACCATCAATCATTAATTTTTTCAATATCGGAAAAAAACCCAAACACCAAATTGAAAAGGTGGAAAAATCTAATAGAAGAATATGGTGCGAAATTAAAATATAAACCGGGACAAGAAAATGTCGTAGCCGATGCACTATCGCGTCAAATTAATACCACATCAGATACGTCTATGCACTCTGCAGAATCGTCTGAATTTAGACACATAACACAAGTGAAAACACCATTTAATTCCTTTAAAACACAAATTGAAATAATTCACGATAAAGAAAATAACTTAGAAGCGAACACGCCATTTCCCGAATACGAACGGTTTACGATTAAATTTCAAACAAAAGAATACTTAATAGAAACATTAAAAAAATTAATGAAACCTAAACGAACCACAGCTTTCCACGCAGACCTAAAAACATGGTACGACGTGAGGAAAGACATAAAGCTCACATTCGATACATACGCAAAAGTGTTTACTCAACACAAACTAAAAGACATAACAGACCCAACAGATAGAGAAAATATAATACAATACACACATACCAGAGCGCACAGAAACGCTAAAAATAATTATCAAGAAATTACAGAAACTTGTTATTGGCCAACACTAAGAAAAGACACAGAAAAAATAGTCAGACACTGTACAAACTTTACAAAGAACAAATATGAAAGAAAACCAATTAAAAACGTAATCGGAACAACGCCAACACCCAATTTAGCTGGCACATCTATAGAAGTGGACACATTCCAAATACGCGGCACGAGATACCTATCTAGCATTTGTCGCTACTCTAAATACACATACTTACGTAAACGCGACACGAAGCGACAATTCCACGAAATAATAGAAGAAGTCATCACACAAATATTCCCCAACTGTACCGAACTAATGACAGATAACGAAAACATATTCAGCGGCATCGGCACAACAGCACTACTGAAAAAGCTAGAAATTAAACATATACTCACAGCAGTGCATCATTCAACATCGAACGCACAAGTCGAGCGGTTACATTCGACGATACTAGAAATAGCTAGGACATTAGCAGCAGACAAGGAAAGTACAGCAGATGAAGAAATATTTCTGGCAGTAAAAGAATACAACAGGACACTACATTCAGTAACCGAAGCAAGACCAGTAGATGTATTCTTTAACAGGAACCTACATCCTGACATAGCAGAAAAAATAAAAAAGAAACAAAATTACATGTTTGAATACCACAACAAGAAAAGAAAACACAGAATTCCAAGAAGGGCAAATAATCTACGAAAAAACAGACAGAAGAGATAAATCCAGTCATCGTTATACAAAACATAAAGTAAAAGAAAACCGTGAGGACACAGTCTTAACAACCAAGGGGAGGATCATACACAAGGATAACATACGCAATGTCAACACAACAAATAAGGATATTGCTGGTAACAATACTATTGCTACATAAACAACTACAAACATACGAAATACCTAACGTCGAAGACAATAAGCATATTCTAACACAAACAGACCCATCTTACATATACAACGAAGAAGATTATTTATTCCACATAGTGAATTTAACGACAATCTTAGACTATTATGAAACCATCACAACATCCATAAACGAACACCACAACAATGAGCAAATAGCAGATACGATGCTCATATAAAGGATAGAAGCACTAAAGGATCAGTTATTAACAAGGAGACACAAACGAGCATTAAATTTCCTAGGCAGTATATTCAGCTTCATAACTGGAGTTCCAGACCATGACGATGTCATAAAAATAAAAGAAAAAATAAATAATAATAATAAACAACAAATAATAAACTTACACTTCGAAAAATTATTAGACACGATTAACCTTAAAGCCATTAAACAAAGAATGGTATTGGGGGAAACACACAGGGAACTGTTAGACTTAACAATAACAATAAATTTTGCAAAAAAGAAACATTTTTATTCAGGTGCAATAAATATAGAAGAAGTGGAAATTTCAGATGAAAACTTTATCGCCTCTTTGGATTCGAGTGCTTTGTATTCATCTCGAAGATGCGCCTTTTGAATCATTCGTATAAGTATTTGCAACTTAAAGACATGTCTAAAGTAGAAATAAGCACAAATGCACGCTTTCGACCCTCGGGCAAGTCCTTTGTTGGTAGGAGAGGAGATTTAGGCCAGTTAGATTGATCGGCACCCAGATAATGGGGACCGTACTTCCATAAATCCATGTTTAATAGCTCCTTGGGGCTAGCTCCTCTTGAAAGAACGACCGCTGGGTTGGAATCTGTTGGAACATGGTTCCAAACCATACCTGCTGTGAGAGTTTGAATGTTGTTAATGCGATTTGCGACAAAAACGTTTAAATTAGCTGGTTCACTTCGCAACCACGATAGCACTGTTGTGGAGTTAGACCAGCAAAATACTCCTTTTGCTTTGAAATGCACCACTTAGCTCAAGCCTCGGTACCGTTAGACGTTTTAGTGGAGCTACGCGAGATTTGGAGCAGAGAAGATTGATTCGGATGTGGCCGCCTCTTTCAGCGCGTACGTATATGCAGGCCCCATAAGCATGCTCACTCGCATCACAAAATCCATGTAATTGTATTTCAGCTTCTGGCATCAGCAAGTATCGGTCAAAACTAAAACGAGAAATTGGTTTGTATTCATTGCATATTTCTAGCCATTCTGTTTGAATTGCTTGAGGTCGGCTTTCGTCCCAATGTAGCTTCTCTTTCTACAAATGCTGCAAGAATATTTTGGCTTTGGCCACCACAGGTCCGATCAAACCAATGGGGTCGTAAAGCCTGGCTATAGCAGAAAGGATTGTGCGTTTAGTTACCTTAGCCGGTGTTCCGAAGGGTGAAAAGGAAAATATGAATACGTCCAACTTTGTTTGTCATTATCCTCAATTTCAATTAAGACTCGATCATCATTCGAACACCATTTCCTCAGGTGAAAGTTTCCGAGAGACAAACACTTTTTAGTCTCATTTAATATCACCTTTGCTTCGCCCAACGAGCCTGCTCCGGTAATCATGTCATCCACATAAAATGCATGGTGTATCGTTTCGGCTCCAACGGGGTAAACATGAGCTTCAGCGCGGCCAAGCTGCTGCATTGAACGAATGGCCAGAAAATAAGCTGGCTTCGTTCCATAGGTGACGGTATCTAACTTAAAAATGCTTAAATCTTCATTGGGTTTGTCCTCCATATTATACACTGCAGGAAGTTGTCTGGATCAGACATCCTTACACAGCGATACATTTTACAAATATCTGCAGTAAGAGCAATTTTGAAGGTGCGAAATCGAAGCAAAATATCAAAAAGTGGAGGTTGATGGGTTGGTCCTTTCATCAGAATCGAATTCAGCGAAAGTCCTTTGCTGGTTGGCGCAGAGCCATCAAAAACCACACGCAGTTTTGTTGTTGTGCTATCAGCCTTTAAAACACAGTGATGTGGCATAAAGTTCATTGGAATTTGCTTTGGCATAGTGTCAACGACTGACATATGGTTCAAATCAAAATACTCCTTAATGAATGACGAAATTTGTTGTTTTAGTTCAGCATTGCGCTGAAATTTCCGCTCTAAAGCCTTAAATCGATTGAAAGCCTGTTGATACGATTCTCCTAGTTCGCAAGAAGGTGATTTCGTTGGTAATCGAACCAAAAACTAACCAGATTCCAATCGCTTATGGGTTTTTATAAAATGCTCTTCGCAAAAATCCTCCTCTATTGTATTCTTTGGTGTGGAGCCAATACAATTCTCTATTTCCCAAAAGCGTTGAACTAGGTTATGTAAGTCGTCATCTGTCAGTGTCCGGACTTGCAGTCTTGAAGTGAATGCCCGACTCGAAGGCTATTCAAGCATAGGTTTAACCGTTTTGCTGCTTTATAGCGCATTGTGGGAGAAAGGACCAGAAAGTGCTTGCACCTTGCGATTTTGTGTTCACTAGAACTGCACAATATGCATCCAGCTACAGCTGCCGTTAAAAGCACCTTACGACTGATGGGATTTGACAATTTCTTGCCAACCTATTTTTTCCGAAGTCCAAGGACATTCTCTACATTTTCCAGTTGCTGGCAGCGTTGCTCCAAAAATCTAGCCATTGAATTCCATTTAGGTATTTCGCTTACAGGTGTTTGTTCCTCCCATTTCGCGCGAGATTTGATATCCAAATTTTGAGACACTAGTTGAATGAGTAAGCAGTCAGCAATCTGTTATCATAATTTTGTTCACTTATCTCTAATCAACGAATGGTGTCCAACGCTGCATCACGTAGACTTGACCGAAGGTGCTGGAATTTCTCAATTCTTGTTAAATCTACGTCCTGATGTATAACGGTGTTGAACATCGAGAAAAAACCTAGCCAATCCAAATATTTATCGTTGAACGTTGAAATTTGCAGGACCGGTAACCTTTGCTTTGGCTGAGAGACAGTAATTGAAGTTTGATCGCCAGCAAACGGCTGCTGCTGACGTGTCAGCTTGGTTTTTACCTCGATATAGTGGTTGGTAAATTCCGCTAAAAGATCATCAGCGTCGTTGTCCTCTAGTTGGGCGTAGAGAGCATCGAACCTTTTTTTCACCCTTGTTCGATACGTAACTCACGCAAGACATCGAAAGTCAAGGTGTTGTTGAGTAGGGTGACTTGTTGGACAAATGAATCCAGCTTCTTCTTGGCTTCAGCTGATTCCATTTTCTTGGGTGCCATTTGTTTGCGTCAAAGACCGTAAAGTTTTGAATAAATTTGCGAAAAAATTACGAAATTATTACTACGATTATGTTAATTCCGCGATCACGTCGGGTCACCAAAATGTTTGGAGGACAATAAGCTTTTTATTGCCCGTTTAAATGTTTCAAAAGAAAAACAACGAATTTGCTTTATGGTTTGTGAACATTTATTTATTTCTGTTTAATTTTGTTGCCAAACACGCTTGCGATTACCACGACATTCAATTGCGACTGACTGAAATTAACAGCTCTAAAAGTTGAGTAACCTACAGCTTTACAGTACGGTGGCTACGGTATAAAGATCAGCTGAGATAGTGGTACATGTTCAAATTCTATCCGTTTACACTAATGTAAGTATGTATGCTTGCATATGCAAGTATGATAAGAGTGCGTTATCAAAGTCACTCAAATAGACAAAACCGGTTTGTCGATTGCCGGCGCTCAGAATTAAAGCAATCATATATCTAGTTTTAAACAATGTTATAGTGTTGTTCTATAAGTATATAAGTGCTAAGAATGTTGGTACTTAATAAAATATTTATAAAGGTAGCAGTGATGATTTCTACTACTAAATTCGCATATAAACTATGTATCTATTTCTAAACAGTATGTATAGCTGTAAATACTATGTACTTGTAGGTTTCTACAATGTTGTACACAATCTAACCTTTTCAACGGTGAGTGTGCTAAGTGATTTTTAAATTAATACATTTTGCTTAAAAATAACAAAATAAAAGTGAGATATGAATTTATTTCAATGATTAGAGTGTATAATTAAATATACAAAGTGAAAAATGTGAAAAAATTAGTTAAACATTGTGAAATACTAAGTGTTATTAATACAAATTTTGAATTTATAATCGGGAATATTTTAAAAAATGTAAGTGTTAGCAACATTATTTTTGCATATTCCTCCTCTAGAGAAGCTCCCCTATACGTACCATTTATACCAAAATACGTGTTTTTTACCCGACCGCCAAAGTAATCAGAATCGTGCCAAAAGGCGATACACAATTTCTCAAGAAGAATAATTTAAAACGGAAGCTGGGAAATGCGTGTTTGTTTAATTAATTTTGGTGTTTCAGTAAATAAACTTTTATTTGACAGATATTTTTATTACGAATTATTCTTTTCAATATACATACATACCTATAGATAAAACTCAAGACGAAGTTTTCAACTAAAAATGTCTTTATTGCCTATTAGAAAGACGACAAAGACAAAGTTGTCTGCGAATATAATTCTTGCTAAGTTCTATTAATATATTTTGAAAGATAAACAAGCTTTCAATGCAAGAATTCATCGGACACTGGTTAGCGGTAAATTTGTTTTCGGTTGTTTAGCTTAGTATTCAGCTCTCAACAAATGTAAAAACTTCATATAAAAACGCTTCAGAAATGGTTAAGAAAATTTCCTGAGGTAAAAGTAATGTAAGTAAATCCAGTACTAATTTTTAATAAATTTTTTCAATAAAATGCAAATATGGCAATGCTGGTTTTGCGAAGAAACATGAAATCAACTATTATTTCTTGAGGCAAAATCAAAGTAACCATTAAATTCATCTTACAGTTAGTTAAAATCATTATTATGGAACATAGTTAATTTTGAAATTTTGTATAAAACTTACGAATCTTCATCCACATTCCTCGAATCGCCATGAAAATATTTATATACTTATATATATATATACACAAATACCTTCTTTTCTTGAGCAATTACTTAAGAGCTTACTTACTTATAAATTGTAATTTTGTTTGGCTTATTTTGTTAACTAAATACTTCTATTATTTGTGTTTTACAACAACTGACCTTATCGTGGATGATGAAGCCTCACAGTTTCGCTCGCTCTTAGAGGATTTATATTAGTAGATAATGGTCGAGTTTGACAAGCTGGCCGACACTTCTCCAGCCTTCTGATTGGCAGTGAAAGTACAACGCTAGCAGAAGGCGAATCTGATTCCATAATCGATGACGATGTCTGAAGAACAACAAAGGGGCAGGGGCCGATGGATTGCCGGCTGAGCTATTCAAACACGGAGGCGAAGAACTGATAAGGAGCATATATCAGCTTCTTTGTAAAATATGGTCGGATGAAAGCATGCCCAACGATTGGAATTTAAGTGTGCTCTGCCCAATCCACAAAAAGGGAAACCCCACAATCTGGGCAAACTTCCGTGGGATAAGCCTCAACAACATTGCGTATAAGGTTCTATAGAGCGTATTGTGTGAAAAATTAAAGCCCACCATCAACAAACTGATTGGACCTTATCAGTGTGGCTTTAGACCTGGACCAACTAACCGACCAGATATTCACCATGCGCCAAATCTTGGAGAAACCCGTGAAAAGAGAATCGACACACATCACCTCTTCGTTGATTTCAAAGCTGCCTTTGACAGCACGAAAAGGAGCTGCCTTTATGCCGCGATATCTGAATTTGGTATCCTCGCAAAACTAATACGGCTGTATAAACTGACGTTGAGCAACACTTAAAGCTCCGTCAGCAGAGCTAAATCGAGAAGGTACAATCTTCTATTAGAGATATCATCGGCCTCAACATCCGCGCCGTTAGTTCTGCTTTCTCCTGACTGGACAAGGAAGCAAAGCAAATGGGTCTGGCAGTGAACGAAGGCAAGACGAAATATCTCCACGGCGACTAGGCACCCACGTCACTGTTGACAGTCATAACTTCGAAGTTGTAGATAATTTCGTCTATTTAGGAACCAGCATCAGCACCAACAACAACGTCAGCCTCAAAATCCATCGCATGATATCTCTTGCCAACAGGTGCTACTTCGGACTAAGTAGGCAATTGAGACGTAAAGTCCTCTCCTATTTTTTTTCGACGAGAAAAACCAAACCCTGTAAGTCACTCATTATTCCCGTCCTGCCATATGGTGCAGGGGCATGGACGATGACAACAACTGATGAGTCGTCGTTGCGAGTTTTTGAGAGAAGGGTTCTGCGAAAGAACCCACGAATTTACCGAAGAATTAAAAAGAAAAAAAAAATGATTGAAATAAGTTTACTAAAAACGACTGGACATTTCCGAAAGTGATATCACCCATAATTATAATTGTTCCAGAAAATAACAAAGAGTAGCAAGTGCCAAAAGTTGTTTTATAAAATTGATTGTTCCTCGCATGCTGAGTTTACTTATATGTATACATATATGGTATTAATTAATTTTGGCAATTTGTTTAAGTAAATATGTTTTTACAAATAAAAATAGCAAATTAATATAAAAAATACTAAATTTTATAAAGGAAAAGATTAAAAAGGGCAACAAATAAAACAACATTTCGAGGCAACAGATATTCTTACTGCTAACGAATAGGTAACACGCACGCTTTAAAGTTTGTATGTTAAAGTTAAAAAAGTTCTTACCAAAATAGGAGCACTAACAGAAATTTGGGTAACAAATACTTTTTGCCCTTAACCCAGCAGGGACGATAACTATTTTTTTTTAGAAGGAAGATGAAATTTTGAGGGCTTGTTAATGTTGTTAGAATGTACTAAAAAAATTAATTTTTGTGGTCATACTTTATCAGATAACGGTACAATGACCTGTGACCATATGGTAACGCTAGGACCTACAGGGTACAGGTAATGTGCTATAAGAAAATAAGTTAATTATGCCAAGTAATGTGAATAAAATAATGAACTTTATTGAAATAGTTAAAAAAACATATTTATTTTTGGTTTTCGTTGTCAATATGGTACTGAGCGAAGCACTTGACGCGTAAACCTACATTGCATTTAATGCATCGAATTCTCACAACACTTTTACAAGTTTCACCTAAGCAGCGACGTCTATTTATGATTGGTTCAATAAAATGATCAGTGTGATCAAAGCGGATATTTCTATATACGCCATCGTGCAGCCGGGGTCGTTTCCGGCTAGGTTGAACCGGTTCGCCGTAATGTTTGCAATAAAATACTGCAATTTCACGTCTAAACTCTAATTGCGAAAGCTTCTTCGAACTCTGTTGAAGGTGCCAATCATTGGATACTGCAACGTCAATAAGCCAAGTAAATATTGAAGACCACCACATCTTTCCCAGGTATGCTATTCGGTACATATTTACGTTTTGATCGAGCCTATCAACACCGCACATGTATTTATTATACTCCGTTAGCATGCATGGACGTGGAATGGCGATCTTTTTCCCAGCTTTTTTGCAGTATCGCGAAGCTGATGAAATTGGCGAGCTACCGTAACAAGTTGAAGCGGCACACACAACAGAGTTATCAACCCACTTAGTCAGCTTTATTCCAATATTTTCTATTGTAGCAGTTTCGAATGAACCGCTATTAAACTTTTTCATTGCCACTTTTGTTTTCAAGGGGCAGCTGGAAGGAATACGATTTTCTCTTACCGTTCCTGTTCTATTGTACCCCATCGTCTTCAGATAAGTCAGTAATGGAAAACTTGTAAAAAGGTTGTCGAAATAGAAAGAAAATGGTAAACTCCTTGTGTTTTCGTCAAAATCATTTATCATGTTTATGAGAGGTGCTGCACACTTTCCAAAGCACTGTTAGTATTCCGTGTTTGAACGTGGATTTCTTCCTTGGTATATGTCGAAATTGACGAGGTATCCAGACGGAGTGCATAAAGACCAAACTTTGTAGCCGAAACGGATAGGTTTGCCTTTTAGAAACTGCTTGCATCCGTGGCGACCGTAGTACGCAATCATGCTCTCATCGAAAGACAGTTGTTGGCATGGATGGAAGTGCTTCAACATAATGGTCTGTCATAGGTCTCAACTTCCAAAATTTGTCTCCATTATCATTAAGCGCAACCAGGTTAGGTTCAAAATGTAAGCACCTACAAATTTCTTTAAAACGGTCTCGACGCATGGCTTGTACAATTAGTTCGTTGCGTAAGTCCTCTGAGCTGTTCCAATACATCTTCACATTAGCAGCGGTGTTGTAGCCGGTTATTAAAAGTATACCAATGAATGTACGCAATTCTGTAAAAATGTAAATATATATTAAAAGTCAAGAGGAAAAAGTGCATAAAGTTACTAACTCACCACAAACATTGATATTCAACACAGGTTTTTCAAATTTCTTTGTGGCAATGATGAAAATTGCACGATATGCTCTAATAAAGCGTCATCAAAAAAAAAATTCAAACAACTCGTGAGGCTGCACGACAATCATTGTAGTTTGCTTCCGGAAATAAAGGCATTGGATCATTTCTACAATCCTTCGACCAATTAAACACAGTGTCCTTATTTGCTAACGGAAGAGGTTTTTCAGACGGGGTACCTTCTACTCTTCTTAACCTGCTGGATACAGGCGCTATGGGAATATTTTCATCTGATAGCTATCGTTGTTTTCCTTCTGTACTTTCCTTGGTGGTCTGTGCGCTTATGGACTGTGAGCAGGTTGAATTCAGATACTCGTAAAACTGCTGTTCTACATTATGAGATCCTTCACCTAATAGATCCGCTAGAGCTGCTTCAATATTTCCCTCTACTTCACATGAGTCCACCATTGAAGCAGAATCTACATGCGCACCATTTTTAAGCACAAGTTCACACCCTTCGTTCAATTGATTTCGACACACATTGTCAATAATTCCACCGTCATCTTCGTTAGCATCGTCTTCGCCACTTAGTTCTCCATCTTCATTAGGTGGCTCAATATAAATTCCGTCTATTTGTCGGCCAAATGATGTGTTATCGTCGTCTAACTCATCCAAATAGTCTGCAATGTCTTTTAGCGTGAATTTTCTACAAAAAAATGGCGAATTATTCAAAATTTTTCTCAAAATTAATATCGAATCAGTAGCACACTTGATTTGAAACTCATTTGCAAACCTGTACCCTGTAGGTCCTGACGTGACCATATGGTAACACATTTATTAAACCACCAAAAAATAAGACAAAAAGTGCATAAATCTTTAAAACTAATTACTGAGAGTGAAATGTGGTAATTTGATTTCAGATTTTTGTGATTATTTATGGAATATATTTACAAATAAATACATAGCAATGAAACTTACTTTCTCCCAGATGCCATTTTGTAACTTTTTGCTCCGTAAATAAAAATGCACTTCTGAACGACCTCTCACAACAAATTGCGTTTAACAACTAAACAGCAATCGTTGCGAATTTCAAATTTGGAGCTTTAAGCTTCTAATAAAAGCTTTGGTTTCTACTGGGAAAAATGAATGCCACAAACAGACGTTTTTTTTAAATTCATGTTCTGTTTTACCATACGGTAACGTCAGTCTCTCCTGGGTTAACAGAGTGTAAAGAGATATGATAACCATAATCCGGGTCAATTACGGTTCGTAGAACCGGCTGTCGTATGAATTATGTAGCCACAAACACCACCTACACGCCACTCCCTCACGCCCAAGATCACCCGTGACAAACCCGAATACCTCAATTCAACTTCAAACGGACTCCAGAGTAAGATCGAAGAGATAGTTGCACTCATGAACCGGGAACGTGTATCGATAGCTGCGGTCCATAAAACCAAGCTAAGCAGCCGTTCAGATCTTCTGAGTTGTGCCAATGTTTTACGAAAAGATCGCGAACTAGAAAACGGTGGTGGCCTAGCTTTCATATTGCACAACACCAAGTGCAATATCGTCTAGTCGATGAAGACATCGACCGCACAGACACTACCCTAGAATGTCAGGGTATAACTATCCCGTCAGGCGATGTCGAGCTCGAAATATTTAATATAAACATTCTTCCAGTTACATGTTGCCCTACAGGATATCACACGAATATATGTGGGATACTTCGTGGTGAAAACCGTTTGGTACTAGGCGACTTTAACGCGCACAACGATCTTTGGCATTCCTGCCTGTTAAACGATCATAGAGGGATGAGGCTGGTGGAACAGATTGACTATTCGACATTCTGCACAATGAATGACAAAGCCACAGAGTTATGGGCACATGTAATAGCTCGCCCGATATTAACATTGTTAGTGATGGTCTGATAAATAGCATAACATGGTGACCTATGCTAATTGTCGCATCAGACCATCTGCCCATAATTATCTCGATTGAGAAACCTCCCGATTTTGTTTCTGTGGACAACCGTACCTTCGTTAACTTTAACAAAGCTAACTGGGTCGGCTTCATAGAATTTACTGAGAACAACTTCGCCGTTTTACATTCATACAGATGTAACCTATGGGGAACTTCGATTCCGCAAGGTGATCGCAGCCCTACCCCTTGCTTCCGCCCAAATTTCCCAACCGAAGCAACCGTTTTAGCTAATAAGCGCGATACCTTACGCCATACCGATCGCGGGGATCCCCGAATAAGGGATTTCAATTTGGAGATTAGGCGATTGGTAAACCACCATAAGCACCTGAAGTCCTACAACCTCTCCACCGGTGTGAGTAAGCTTTGGTCTACTGCCAAACTCGAAGGGACATGATGACCGAATTGAACTTCAATTCAATGGCCACGCACCTTCGGTAAACAAAACCAAGCGATTTGTTACACGACGGCTGCGCAAAATGCCATAAGACTGCGCGCCACTTTCTTTCACCGATTAGGAGGTTCAGAATGCCATCAACAAAGCGAAATCGTATCTTATGTTAAAGCATCTAGGCTCGACGGGGTAACCAAAGTCCTCAACCTGTCGCTGACCACTCTTCAAATACCCGATGTGTGGAAAGTCGGAAGAGTGGTCCCGCTACTGAAACCTGGGAAACCCGCCAACAAAGGGAAGTCTTATCGCCCGATATCTCTCCTCTCCCCAGTAGACCTTCACTCACGACCTGAGCCCAACCAACCACTAGTATGAATTCCGAAAAGTGCACAGCACCCCACAGCCCTTAGCGTCATAAACGCTTAGAAAACTATAAGCTGAGAAGAATAAAACAGGGGGTTTCGCAGGGTGGTGTCCTCTCGCCGTTACTGTTTAACGTCTACATTTCGAAACTCCCACAGCCGCCAGATGGAGTTCCCAAAATCTCGTACGCTGATGATTACACGATATTGAAGTCTGGCAATGGAATCGATGACATGTGTTCAAAGGTAAAGAGATATCTCTCCGACCTTTCTCGCTTCTTCTCTGCACGGAACCTAACACTCTTCCCCACCAAATTCACAGCGACCATATTCACGAACTGGTCGAAGGAGTATAGATTTGAGCTTAATATTGAAGTCGATGGTGCGTAAATTCCGACTGTCAATAACCCTAAGAATTTGGGTGTAACCTTCGATAGTCTATGCTCCTTCACTCCCCACACGACCGCGATTATCGCCAAGGTACAGAGCCGCAACAAAATCCTCAAGTCGCTAGCTACGTTGTTGGCAACATACAAGGCAATCGGCCGACCGGTCCTCAACTACGCAACACCTATATGGTCGCCTGGATGCAGTGGTATGCAGATGAGGAAACTCCAGACCTGCCAAAATACTGCCCGCCGGACCACGACGGCATGCCTTTTGATGTCTCCTATTGAACACCTACACAGTGAGACGCTTATGCTCCCAGTTAAGAAGCATAATGAACTCCTCTCCAAGCAGTTCCTGCTGTGATGTTTTCGTAGAAATCACCCTTGCAGCCATCTGCTTGGAGCGGAACCGCCGCCTAGGAACATCAAAAGGTCCGTCCTTGATTACGTCGACGTCGTACAGTACGCCGACCGGACTTCGGGCGCAACTGACTTTCGACAGATACTGACTGCCATACACAGTGGAGCCATTAACACCTTCACCGACTCCCTTCCCGTGAATGGCGTTCTTGGAGTCAAACCACCACCCATCGCAGACGAAGAGCTCGAGTTGCCGCGAAAAATGCGAGTGACCCTAGCGCAGCTTCGTTCTGGATATTGTTCAGTTTAAACTTCTATTTGTCTAGAATAGACCCTGACATATCCAGCATATGTCCTTCGTGCAATGAGTCTCCGCATGACACAGGCCACCCGCCAACCCCACTCAGCTAACACCCTTTTCACTTTGGTCCGACCCCGTCGAAACAGTACGTTTCCTGGGCCTCCCGCTAGATGAGGTCGACCACAACCAGATAATTCTCATCATCCTAATGTTGATTATATGTCCGTTAGAACAGCAACAACAACATCGGGTAAAAGTTAGGTAATTGATCAACGATAGATTATCAGTAGTTAATGCATTCATTATTCGACAGGCTACTTTAGTTCTAGCCTAGGGAAACCGACTACACGTCGGTGTGATTACCTTACTCGCTCTCTCTCATTAATTTTCCGCAAATGCTACGTATATTTAATTGTTCGAATTTGCAACTATTTTGGGAAACTATCTTTTACACTTCGGTAAACAACGTTCGTTTCGTTGGCTACTTGTTTGGTTAGCCATCTTTTCTTGGACATAGCTAGTTTTGTTATTGTTATGGTCATCTGCGGCTTAAAGAAAACCGGTCAGTAGGTTATTTGTTTTGTTATTCATTAGCCACAGAAAACTGGTACAATGACCATCGTGCCACCTGCTACGGGTTATTCATTGGTTACTACTGCCTATCGTAACAGACATCATTTTCCTTATAAATAAAACAATTGAAATTTTTATTTTATTTCTTTATATTTAATTTTTTTTTGAAGTTTACATGTTATATTTTTCCTTTCTATTTTTACAAATTTTCAGAAATTATTTAGGTTGAGTTTCTAAATATTACTATTTATGTATACATTACAAACTTTTTCTTACAATGAAATGTTTGCCAACAGTTATGTATGGTATTTAATATATTAACATTATTTTTTTGTGCATTTGTAAGCTAATTTAACAATAATTTTTTAAATTAATTTAGAACTATTAGTATTGGGTAATTTAAATAAATCATAGAAATTCGGCTTTGGCTGATTGGTCAAGTTTCATCTATGATTTTTGCGTTTATGGTTGCCGTAATGAATCCATTCTTCATCACCAGTCACAACCCGCAAAACTGAGTTATTTCTATTGCGTTCAAACAGCATTTGAACGTTTTGATATGGCTGCCTGAGTGACTCCCAAAGATTATGTGAGGGTTTCTTATGTTTGTAACAATCTTTATCGAGTAAGGCCGTCCAGGACGTTCTTAGTCTATTAAGTCAAAATCACCACTTTTAAATCGTGCACACCTCTTTTAGCTCCGGAGCTCATCTAGAGCCTGCTCACCATAAACTTCCACCAAAATAAATGACTTTCGACCATATGTAATCCAAGTTTTGAAACATTCGAAATAACGCTGAAAAGAGATAATTAATTTTTGAACATATAGTTAAATATTTAGATGCTTTATATGCGATATTTAGTAATCCAACTTTTTTATGGTAGTTCTTAATATTAAGAAATCTTTCTCCTTATCTTGATGTTTTTCGCTTAGTCGTAACATTTTGGCAAAAACGTAGTTTAACGTAACTCGATATGTCTCAACACATAAAAAAAGGGGAAATTTCAGTACTGATTTTGTTCAAACATACGAGAGGTACTTCAACCAAAATGTTATTGTGAACGAAAATTGGGTACCAAATATAGTGTGTAAAAGCTGCTACAACCGTCTAATGGATTGGAAAAATAGAAGACTTGAAAGCAGAGATAAAGAGATGTTTAACTCCTCTCTCACAGGAAGTGAGAGAGCAATTGCTAAACGTCAAAACCACCTAAACTTTGACAGTTGATCGAGTTCAGGAGGTTTTGACGTTTAGCAATTGGAAACGAGCGATGGCCAGATTGAAATCTTACCAAAAAAATATGTAAACGGAGGGATTTGTTGCATCGTTCAAGACCACTTATAAAAAATGTAAAACAATGAAAATTAAATAAATTTGTGAAATTTAAAGGTATTTGATGAAAAGTTTTGTAATTTGAAGCATCATGGTAATATTTTCAAAGGAAAATTATTAAAAACATTTAATGATTGAGAGCTAACAAGCTTAAATCCTATTATTGGGCATTGAAAGGACAAAAGTCAGTTGTTATAATATTCTTTAAAAAGATTTAAATAGTTTCTCCATATAATAAATAACCACTATATAGGAATTTTTATTCATACTAAATGATGGCTGTTTTAATTTAAATGCCCAAAAATTGTAATTTTGTTCAATCTGGCCATAATGGAAAATGTTATAAAAAACGCTAATTTTGAGGCGCTCTCACACTGGAATAAGTTTAACATCCCCTTATTCCTGCTTGAAAGTATGCCATTCGGTATCCCAATGACTTGGACTAATCCTGGCGAAGGTCACAATCCATTGAATTGCTATGCATGTGCGAATAAAGGAGCCGCAAAAAGGATAAGAAAAAAAATTAAAAGGTCATAAAAAAACTGACACATACGAACGCCAAACCCTTTAAGGGTTTTACTATACTGACCTAGTACCATCACCCTGACTTGGAATTTCTTAGCCCCCAGATTAGCTGTTGTACTGTGTATTTTGCGCTTTTATATCACCTAGCATACACCGTCGAACTGTCATCGTAACCGGTTGCTTTTCGCTCTGTGCTTATTGAGTTTGTTAAAACGGTATAACGGTTTGTTCTGCGTTTATATTACGCTCGTGCTTTGTTTGTGAATTAATTTTTTATCGTTTTAT
>NW_026089623.1:5837850-5860757 GCF_024586455.1 Bactrocera neohumeralis
ACCCCAAAAATCCCCCAAAAATTTTTTTTATTTTTTTGTATTCGAAAACGAAAAAAAATAGTACCGTTTTCGTCAAAAGTATTGGGTAATAGGGATTCCAAATTAAAATTTAAAGAACGATATTTTTCCCCAAAAGGAAAAAAAATTTTAATCCCCTTAAAAGAATGATGACCAATGAGGCTGGGGCTTCCACCCAGGATTTTAGGAAACAAGGGGTTTTCTTCTGTATCGGCACCATTGGATGGGCAAGGATATAAAATCTTCCTCAATAATTCAGTGGGAATTTCGCAATTGGGGAAAAGGTGCCCGGACATTCCCCGACGCGTGAAGTGAGCATGCCCCCTTTGCACCCAGGATGTTGGAAGGGGGTTTTCCTTTTTGTCGGGCTATCAACCCCTAAAAAGAGGGAAAGGACGGGGAAAAACAAAAAAAAAAAGGGGAAAGCGGGGAAATTCCCCGGGTCAAGGGGCTGGACTATGTTTAAACCGGACACCCTTGGATGAGGCGACATGGGGATCTAGATTCTTCGGCCCTCTTAGTGGACATGGATTTTTTGAACCCCTTTTCCAGATTACAATGACTTGTCTGAACTGCCGGCTTTTAAGTAAAAAAGATTGAACGTGTACTATTTTTCCCCCGATTTTCGAATTCAAAAAAAATTCCCATGGGAGCTCTATTCGCTTCTATCTTCCTAATGCCCATGAGTAAAACTTTTTTTCCCCCGCCAGTTTAGATCAAAAAAGAAATTGGGGGGAATTTTTAACATATTTCATTTTTTTTTTCGGTCGGAAATTTTTTTGGCCCTTTTCGACCTGAATCACCCCCTTTTTAAATTTCACTCTGCTTTGCCCCTTCTTTCCTCATAAAAGGTTCCAAAAAGTGTCCCATAAATCTCCAAAGAAGTTTATCAAAAAATGAGCCTTCTTTTTTTAAAAACCATTTTAATGGGATTGGGCTATTTCCCAGGGCTTTTTTGTTTTATTTGCCGGTTAAGCATTCTTGAAACCACGTTTCATCTTTTGCCACTTCCGTTTTATATGACGATTCGTTGGGCAATTGGATCCTTTTTTATGCCCTGTTTCCGATAACCGGGGTTTTGGGTTTAAAAAGGGTTTTATTATAAACCCTTTTTCCCTTTCGAATAAAAATTAGGATTAAAAATTCTTCTTTTGGTTTTTTTTGGGTTTGGAACAGAACCAAAAGCTGTTTAAGAGTCGGGGAAACCTCCCTTTTTTCCCCCGTTTTACTTTGCAAAATTCAGGTTTGACTTTTTTCCCTTTAGGCCTGTTTGGGCTCCATCCAACCGGGGCCTTTGTGTTTTTGTTTTTTTGTTGCCGTAGTTCGCTTCCTGACCCAACGGGGGACTCGGTTTTGTTTCGCGCGGGATGAAATTGGGGCTTTTCAGAATTTTCCGACGCTTTTAAAAAAGGGGCCCTTTGGGTTTCTCTTTTTTTAAATCTGGGCATTGTTTTTAAGCAATTTGGGGGCAATGTTTGCTTCCTGCAAGTTTCCCCAAAAACCATGGCGAACACGTGATTGATCTAAGCATTTTTGATTGGAACCTTTGTATTATGTCTATATTAGTTGCACAGGTCGTACCCCACAGTTGAATGCCATACATCCAAATCGGCTTTATGACCGCTTTATATAAAAGCACTTTGTTGTCTAGGCTAAGTTTGGAGTTTTTATTTAATAGCCAATTTAAATTTGCAGCTCTTATCTTCATGCAAGTTATTTTACTAGATATATGTTTTCTCCACGTAAGTCTTCTATCTAGGTGAATACCAAGATAAGTTACTTCATTCGCTTGGGGTACTAGAATGTTATTCATTTTTATGGCCGGACATATATTTGGTCTAAGCGAAAATGTAACATGCTTACACTTTTGTTCATTCACATTTATACGCCAGTTGGCTAGCCATTCTTCGACAAACCTTAAGTGCTTGGCTAATATTCTTGATGCTATTATGTGGCATTTGTTACGGCTCACTATGGCTGTGTCGTCCGCAAAAGTTGAAGTTAATACATTGTTAGCTGTTGGAAGATCTGCTGTGTATATGATGTATAGTGTTGGACCTAAAACACTGCCCTGGGGTACACCAGCCCTTATCTGTCTTTCATCAGATATGAAATCTCCCACTTTTACCATAAATTGTTAAATAAGACTCCAATGTTTTATACAATTCTGAAGGTAGAATATTTTTAATCTTATATAAAAGGCCCTCATGCCATACCTTATCAAACGCCTGAGCCACGTCTTGAAATATAGCTGAACAGTACTCTCTGTGCTCAAATGCTTTTCTTATTTCGTTAGCAATTCTATTTACTTGCTCTATCGTGCTATGTTTTTCACGAAACCCGAATTGGTGCGTTGGTATTATATTATTTTCGTGGAGGAAAAAACACATCTGTGATAGCAACACTTTTTCAAATATTTTAGAAAGACAGGGTAGAAGACTGATTGGTCTGTATGAAGACGGCTGTGTTAAGTCTTTCCCAGGTTTGTCCATCAAGATAATCTGCGAATTTTTCCATGAATTAGGATAGTGTCCGAGATAAAGAATTGCATTGAAGAGCAAAGAGAGCACTTCTACGGCAATATTTGGTAACTCAATTAGCATTTTTGGGGTAATATTATCATACCCTGGTGACTTTTTAGGGTTAAGTTCTTTTATTATTCTAGTAACTTCAAACGTAGAAGTCCTAATAGACACATGCGACTCGTTTGCGGTATTAGGCAAGATTGGCAACTCAAAGTTGTTCTTTGGGCAATTGCGTTGAAATACCTTTTCTAGGTGATTTGCAAAGCAATTTGCCTTATCCTCATCACTACGTGCCCAGTTACCATTCAACTATCTTAGAGGCATGTTGGAATCTACTGGTGGCTTGAAAGACTTTTGGGCTTTCCAAAGGGAGTTTTGCTTGCTAGAATTTGGCCACAATTTCTTTATATAACTTTCAGTATTGTGTTCTTCTTCGCGTTTAAGCGCTTTTTTTAGCTTTCGTACAGCAGATTTCAGTTGAAGCAGAGTTGAAGGGGAGCGATTTAACTGCCATTCCCGCCTAGCTCTTCTTTTCTCATTTACAAGCTTCTCTATTTCATTATTGGTGATCTTTCTAAAACCAACTGGTTTATTGTTTCTTTTTGGTGTTGCCAATACAGCTGCATTAGTTATTAGGTCATTAATTTCTCTTATATTTTCATCAATGTCTCTTTCTGTATTTATTTTGCAATCAATATTGATATGGCTGCTGATATACTTTCTATAATTCAACCAGTTAGTTTTATATGATGTTAGAGAAACTTTTGGCTCAAATAACATGGGCTGTTCGTATAGCTTTATTAGTACAGGAGAATGATCAGATGATAAGTCTGTACATGTATCAGCTGTCATAAGCGATCTATCTATATTTTTGGCTACAGCGAAATCTATTAAGTCTGGTATTTTTCTTCTATCACTGGGCCAGTATGTCGGCTTACCAGGAGATATTATATCCAGCTTATTATGCTTATCCATAATAGTGTAGTACAACTGTCGTCCTTTCGGATTAATAAGACGTGAGCCCCAGTACGTGTGTTTTGCGTTGTAATCTCCACCTGCAAGAAATCTTTGACCTAGTGTTCCAAAAAAGTTTTTAAACTCGATTTCTGTAATTTTAAAACGAGGTGGACAGTATATTGCCGTAAGGTTTAAGTAACAACCCCGATTTTTGAGTGATATTGTTTTAGCTTGTAACTGTGGTGTAGCATGAGATTCTAGGGCATAGTGGTTTAAACGATTTCTAATCAACACTGCCGTGCAGACGTAGAGTCTAAATCCCGGTATATTGAAATTATTTTTATTTGTTAAATGAGTTTCTGATATAAGCATTACATCTATATTTTTTTCAGACAGAAATCTAATAACCTCTAATTTATGTTGGTTAACACCGTTAGCGTTCCATATACATATATTTAGTAAGCTCATTTTTTACTTAATAAATTTTGCAGCATTTGATTTTGTGATTTTATTAAATCCTGGGTCATGTTTTGCATGCTAGACATAAATTGTGTCATACACTGTGTAAGATTTATAATCATAGTTTCAATACCTCCATTTGGAGGATTTTGCGGCAGTTGCATTTGCACAGTGTTTCCTTTCACCACATTAGCATAGCTTCCTTGCATATTATTATTAATAGAAGTAGTAGGATTTGAACTTTTCTCTGAGGTTAATATAATTTCATTACGGGGTGTTTGTAACATTTGGTTACGGCGTGCTTGAATGCCCTGTGACAGCTTCGATTTCAAATCTTTATATACAGGACAACCCCTGTAGTTAGCAGTGTGATTTCCTCCACAATTGCTGCATTTTTTATTTAATTCTTCTTTCTTAAGGGTGCATTTAGAAGTGGGATGTAAATCCCCACATACCACACAAACACTGCGTAAAGTGCAGTATGATTTAGTATGCCCATATTCTTGGCAGTTAGTACATTGTACCGGACCGTTTCTTTTATGTGGTTCTTCCACATTATTCTATTTCTAATTATATATTGGATGTGTTTCATTTTTTTAAGTTGATTTGAGTTCGGCAACAACTCAATTTTAAACATCGGTTGAGGTACTTTGTTTCTATTAAATATATTTACAACTGTTTTAATTCCAAAACCGCATTCTTCCAATGCTTCTTTGACTTTACTAGAGTCTACGGCGGACTCTATACCCTTGATTACAACAACTAGGCTCTTCAGTTGATACGAATAATAATTTTTCTTTTTATTTAACAAAAATTTAACTATTTCCATGAAACTTTTTTCAGTGTACGACTGAATTTTTGTTTCGTCTATATTGTTCTTCCACAGTTACTCTACGATGCAACAAATATTACTCAAAATTATTGGATATTAACGATGTGTTTCATTTTTTTAAGCATCGATTTGAGTTGGCAACAACTGTTGCCATTTAAAACTTCCGTTTTATTTTTATTTGGTGTGCCGCTTTGACATTTTTTTGGATTGAATTGGATTGTCGCTGCCTTTGAAGGACTTAATTTCCTTTTTATATTGACGTAGCGGTCAATGCCTGTTTGTATTTTTTTGTTGCCACCTTGATTGTTGTTTTCTGCTGCTTCTGCTGACTGCGGTCCCTTTTCTGCTGATCGTCGCGATGACTCATCATCGCCGTTACCCTTTTTATTGCCAGTAGTTGTTATTGTTGTTGGGTCGACAAAGCTGAAGTAGGCATTTAGGGAATGCCTACGGCCTTGCTGGTGAGGCTGCGAAGCACTCATTATTGTTTTTATTATTATTTTTTTTGTTTTGTTTTTATCTATTTATTTCGTGCACTATTTGCTTATGTTTATAAATAATTTGTGAGCACTTATTTTTTGTTGATTGTTTGTTTTTATTTTATTATTATTAATTGGTTACTTATTTCACAATTTGAATACACGGAGCGAGTTAGAAAACACGTCCGTACACCTTGAAAGACTAAACTTTAAGGATATGATGCCATATGATCGCTGTTTGTGTATATGTCAGACACCGCCCACTTAATGTGCCTACTCAGCGAATCGTTTGCAAACATAATGTCAATTATGGATCCTTTATTGCCTTTTTGGTAAGTGTTTCGAGTTCCGGTGTTCATTATTGTTAAGTGCGTTTGACTCAGATATTCCTGAATTAGCCGCCCGCGGTGGTTTGTGCATCTGCTGCCCCATGTACTTGACCAAGCATTAAAATCACCCGCTATTATGATAGGTGTTTTTCTTCTGGTTTCTAAAGACAGTCTCAAGAAGAAATCTTCGAATTCTGTGACTGCTGCGCTGGAACGAGCATAGCAACTTAAAAAATAAATCCCCTGAATATTCGCCCATGTGAAGCAATTATGGACTTCTCTGGAGCAGGACTTAAAAGGTTGCCCTTTACAGGACCATATTGCTGCCTTGCCAGATTTGTCTGCAATCCATGTGCTTTCCGGACGCTGGGAGTATTGTTCACTTAGCATGGCGACATCGATGTTCTCTTCTATGATTGTCTGATCTAGCAGATCTTGTGCTGCTGCGCAATGGTTTAGATTCAGCTGTAGTATCCTCATTTACTTAGAGATTTCATCATCTCGAGCTACTTTGGGCAAGTCGTACTCAATACAGAGTGCTTCCCTTTGCAGAGCATGCAGCTCGGAGCGTTTGTACACGACTTTGCTAAGTGTCCTGCGATTCCACAGCGTGTGCAAAGGGAAGATCTGTCTGTCAAACTGCCATGTGACCCAGATGGAAACAGTTATAACACCTGGGAATAGGCGAGTATTCTCGAAGGCGACAGGTCGACCACCCAATTTTTATTTTTCCCAGTTTGAGTGCGGCCTTAGCATTTTGAGCGCGCATGCATATCTCCAGATTTTGGATTCCACACTCCCTTTTCAGTGCTGAGCAGATTTCTTCGGGAGTTGTTATTTCGTCCAGGTCTTTGTATACAATCGTAACGTGGTGGGTTTTAGGCTGTATCATAGCCATTTCTCCAACCACTCCTTCCAGGGCGCTTTGGAAAGATTCGGCTTTCGTGTCTGCTCCATTTTTCAGTTCTAGAGGCAGGTCTCCTTTAAGTGTTTTTCGAACATAGGTTACGTTCGAACCCAGCTCCTCTAGCCCGCTGTCACTTTTTATTTTTCGCAGAATATCTGCATACGATGCCCCTTCTTTCTTCGTAATAATGATGGCATCCGGTTTTGTTTTGATTTTCTTTTCCATCGGTTTCCTTTTTTTAACCACGTCTACCCATCTCTCATTTGCGTTTTGAAGAGTCGTGGTATCCTTTTGAGTGGTTTTTGCGGCTCCACTATACGATAATTGCTCCTTTTCAATTTGGGCTTTTTTTTGGGTGGTAAAAAGCCTGATGCCTCTCGCAATCGTTTTGGGGTATTATCATCTCTACCAATAGGGACTTGAGATGATTTTCCTATTAATACTCTTCTCGGTGGGTTTTCCCCTTTTTAACCTTAGGCGTGTAATGTCACAATGTTGCTCAAAACTTCGCGCATAGCCTGGTTAATATGCCTTTGGCCGGCCATCATGCTCTCCAACTCTTTAATTTTTTTTCCCAATTTGCTAAAACTGCTAGCCGTTTCTCCGTTTTGCAATTCCTCGGGTTTAGCGTTTTTGCTTACCTAATCAGAGGTATCACATTGTTTATTTGGTCCGGCAGCGGCGGACTCCTCATTGTTTTCCATTAGGCGGCGTTCTCATTATTTTGGAAATCCTTCGGAAAGGATTATCCGGTGTTTGCCCCATACTATTTTCTGAGGCCATGCCTCCGAGAAAAAAAAATAGTCTGGGAACACCCGTCGTTGTGTGTGTTCAGTCCCTTAATGCTTAACTATAAACAAAACGGTTGGCAATGCCAGAACAGAACAGCAAAAGGGAACAGCTGACACTTGTGTTTTCGATGGTTGGCAATGCGCAAGTCAAAAGGAAAAACGAAAACACGAGGAGGCGAACAGCTGATCGATCAAAATAATAACGGCAGAAAAAAGAGGAAAAATACAATTAACTGCACGCTGTTATAAGGGGAAAAATTAAATTTATTTTGCAAATAGGCGCGGAAAAAACACAAAAAGGTATATGCGTATGATTATATACATATAAGTCTAAATCAAAGTGTACTTATCTAATTCCGGAACGTCCCACACAAAAAACTTATTTTTCCAATATAAAAAAAAACTATGAATTTATAAAGAAATTTCGGGAACACAATAAAAACACGTCTACTTCACTTCACATCTATAAATGCACACATCACATCTATAAATGTGATGAATGTGAGTTGTGTGATGAATGTTGTGTTGTGTGCTGAATGTTGTGTGGTGTAATGAATTTTGTGTTAAGGGGCGAGATGCCATGAAGTCGCATAAACATAAGTATGTCATGCAGTGGCCGTGGGCTCTAGCGATCTGTTGGCGCTGAGCGGGCGTCAATGTCTTGAAGATCCTGCATCTCTTCAGAAAATGGGGTCGATGGCATAGACTGCATCGTGGACGGATGATTGGCTGGGCGGGCTTGTGCCTTTTTGCCTCCTTGGTGCGGCGATGGGTGTAGCGGATGCTGTATTCACAGTAGTTGCGGACCTCACAGATTGGGGATTGCTGAGGATATCTTCTACGTCCATTTCTAGTGGAATAAGAATATGTATATTAAACATGGTTTTGCTAATAGTATGAAGTATGTTACGCATTATGTATATGTGTATATATATACATATATATAAATATATTTATTTACATATTTATATTATACTTTTATTTATATGTATTATATATTTTTTGTATATATGTTTTTATTTGTTCATCATTAATCGCGTTCATTAGGGTTTTAGTTTGTATGGACGAATTGTAAAGCAGAATTAATTATTGATTAATTTTATTTATGCGCTTGTGTTCGCGTGGTTTCAGTAACCGGTTCTTCGGTGTTTGGAAGGAAACACAATTTCACTAGTAGGTCAGTTTGTGTTCGTACATCTACTACTCATATATGACCATCTCGTCCCCAATGTACCTTCTCAATGCGGCCTAGTCGCCATTCGGTTGGGGGAAGGTATTCGCCCTGTATGATGATGCAATCTCTTGTAC
Organism: Bactrocera neohumeralis; assembly: GCF_024586455.1. Lineage (NCBI taxonomy): Eukaryota > Metazoa > Arthropoda > Insecta > Diptera > Tephritidae > Bactrocera > Bactrocera neohumeralis. Next base: position 5,846,456 of record NW_026089623.1, read on the forward strand.
TGGGTTCCTTCTATATCGTTTTCCATCGATATCTCTTATGGAGATCTTTAAGATAGTCCTCCTTCCATCTGTGGCTTAATTCGTGTTGGAGAATCTTGATTATTTCCAATCGATGTATTAAAGTGAGTGAGTCTCCATCTGTCTCAAGAATCTGAACAAGAAGAGGATCTCCTCTGAGGAAGTGTCCAGGTGTAAGAGCTGTGAAATCGGAGGGATCTTGCGGGAGTGGAGATATATGTCTTAAATTTAATACGGCTTCGATCCGAGTGAGTAATGTAGTAAACTCCTCATAATTGAATTTATGATTATCAGCCGTTTTCTTTAAATGTTACTTAAAGCTTTTTACTGCTGATTCCCAAAGTCCGCCCATGTGTGGAGAACATGGGGGTATAAACTGCCAATCGATCTCTTGGGGTGCATATTTTCTAACAATTTCAGGATAGACTTCTTTCATGAAGTTTATAAACTTTTTCTCTGTAGTTCTTTGCGCTCCGATAAAGTTTTACTCATTGTCGGTCATAATACCACATAATGCCACATACCCTTTTCTAAATAAAGAAGACCTTAACATCGAGGCCTTTACCTGGAAAGGTCCAGCAAAATCAAACCCAGTAATAGTAAAGGGTAGAGCATAATTGCAGCGTTCAGGTGGTAAAGCAGCCATGATCTGCGTACGCATTTAATGTTTGTACAAGGTACATTGTTTACACATAAAAATCGTCTTTTTAATTTGTGGCTTTAGTCGCGGTATATAAAACTTTTGTCGGACCATATGTTGCATCAAGCGATGCTCACCACGCAGTGTAAGCTGGTGGAGACATGCTAGAAATAGGTAAGTAAAACTGATTTCTCTGGAATAATGATGGGGTGTCGTTATAACTAAGGCTGGAGTTCGCTAATCTTCCATTTGCCCTTATTAATCATTTAGTGTCCAAGAATGGGTTTAGGACGAGAAGTGAGCTTCCCTTTTCGAGTGGTCGCTCTTCAAGCAACTTTGATTTCACTCGATTAGCGAGATATGTACAAGAAACTTAGTAGGGGGCGGGGCCACGCCGACTTTTCCAAAAAAATTACGTCCAAATAAACGAACGGACGGACGGACAGACAGACATCCGGATTTCAACAACTTACAACTAAGCGAAAAAACATCAAGATAAGTAAAAAATCTAAAAGGTCATAAAAAAAAACTGACACATACGAACGCCAAACCCTTTGAGGGTTTTACTATACTGACCTAGTACCATCACCCTAACTTGGAATTTCTCACCCCCCAGATTAGCTGTTGTACTGTGTTATTGGCGAAAGCCATCCTGCGGGGTCGAAAAATTTTTCCACCGAGGAAAGTATTTGGCGTTTTGTAATGGCGGACATTGCAGATATTGACTCAATTGTATATGAAAATTGATCTGTTATCGCATTCCATTGAATCCCTAAGGTTTTTGTTGTACTGGCCGTTTCAAATTTAAGGAAATCTGTATCTAATAAGTCTTCCTTTTTTATGTTTTTTATTATTTCGGGATGATTTGATGTCATTTTCTTTAAAGGGAATCCCGCTGAATTTAGTGCTTTGATCACTTGACATAGTGATTCGCACGCTAATGACAGACTGTGGCTACCTGATAGAATATAATCAACGTATGTTTGTGTTTGTAACACAGAAGTTGCTAAGGGCAAATTTGTTTCACACGTTTTTGCCAATTATTGCAGTGTCCTGATCGCTAAATAGGGTGCGCAATTGATGCCAAAGGTGACGGTTTTAAGCTTGTAGTCGCTGGTTGGACTATTACTTGATTTGCGGAAGACAATACGCTAAAAATCTTGGTCATCATTGTGTACTAGAGTTTGTGTGCACATTTTCTCTACATCCCCATTAAAAACATATTTAAACACGCGCCAATTTAGTGTTAACAACATGAGAGCTGGTTGTAAGGTTGGGCCAGTGTATCGTACGTCATTGATTGATTTGCGTGAGCTCGTATACTTTGAGGCATTGAAAACCACTCGTACTTTTGTTGAGAGTTTATCAGGTCGTATTACCCCGTGATGTGGCATATAAAAAGATAAATAACTACCTTTAGATACTTTTTCATATGGTACAGCTTCTTCCTCATATATTGAGGTCTAAATATTCGTCCATCACATTATCATATGCTGATTTAAGCTCACTTTTCTTAATCAGGCTTTCTCCCAATCTTATAATTGCTGGACTGCTGATATTCTAGAGTGGCCTAGAGCTATGGTTTCAGTAAAAGTTGATTTGAATGGTAGTCGCACAACACAACGACCATGTTCGTTTCTTGTTGTTGTGGACTTGTAATAGGCTTCGCAAGCCTGGTGTTCTTCTGAAAGTTGAGTAGTCTGAGGTAATTCTTCTACTTCCCGGATTTTTTTGAGTCGATTATTTAAATATTCGTTTGAAATATTTTCAACTTCAGTTGTGAAAGAATTAATTTTTTCTGTGACTTGGCCACTTAATATCCAACCAAAGAATGTATTTTGGGCTAACAATTTATTGGATATTTTTTCGATACCTTCAAAAATTATTTGAGGTATTAAGTCACTACCTAATAACAAATCGATTTGTGATGGGATATGGAAGTGGGGATCTGCTAATTTGAGTTATGAGCATTTTTCCCATTGCTTTTTATTTACTTCACAGCTTGGAAACAAATTTTTGAGTTGCGGCAGAACGATGGCTTGTGCATCTATTCTTATATCCGCGTGTTTTAATCACTGCCCGCTGGACTTACCACTTGTGCCAAATAGTGTGTTTTAAAATAAAACCTCCGATTTCACTTTCACAATTTGCATAAACACTTTTATTTAAGAATAGAAATACGCCTTCTAATGGCCGTATAGAGGGGGTTCTGGACACGTTAATTTCACAATTGTATTGATCAAAAATTATTAAAATTCTTATATTCACAAAATGATGTGTCTAAATGATGGAGATCGGCATAAATGGCGATAAATAGCGGCGTGTGGCGAAAAGACGACGTGCATTCAGTAATGGACGAATCAATACTGGCTTGTGTAAAAGCGGACCCTTTTTCAGTAGAGTGATATGGTGTGTGATTTAGTGTGTGGATCCTGCGCTCGCGCGTGTGGGTGGTGTGGTGTGGAGTGTGGTGATGTCAAGGTGAGTGTGCGTGTTAGTGATGGGTGTAGGTGTGGTGTGGGGCAGGCGACTAAGGCTCATTTAGCCATCCCGGCCCCCCTAGGCGAATATTTCAGCCTAGAATCCTTTGAAGCTGCTGCAGAGTGGCTACGACGCTGCTGAGGCCTGAGGTGCGACGCGGACGCGGTCGTTGTTGCTGGCGTCGTGTGGACGCCCCATTATGTGGCCGCCGGGCACAGGAGGATGATGGCCCTATGGTTCGACGGGGCCGTGCATCCCGGCGTAATGGCGGTCGTTGTACTGCGCCGCGGTTGCGGCCGGCAGGAGGTTGGCTGGTGTCATTCCCAGGTGCACGGTGCAACATAGTGTGATGCGGACGCATACAAATTTGGCAGAGATTGCCGGATGTACACTCGTGAGTTTGGTGGACAGGCGTCAGGCAATTGAGACAATGGCCGTGCGCCTGCACGACCAACTGGCGTTGTTGAGGTGGCAATCCCTTAAAAATGACGCATTGTGGCAGCCGGTGGGGTCGACGACATAGGGGACATCTACGGCGTTGTGGGTCAGCGACAAGCGTGGGTGTTGACGGCAATGCGGCCGTTCCACTCCGAGGCACCGTTGGGGTGGTTGTTCGGGGCGCTGCAACTGGGGCAGCCGCTTGGCGTGGCCCATTGACAGCCGAACGAGTGGTTGGTGTCGGGGCTGCTGGCATGTCTGCATCCATATTGATCTGTTTGGAAGAGGGTTAATTAGAATTTGGTTGCATATAGGACATATGAGCATGGCTGCCACGTTATGCGGCATGAGTGGGTCGTTAGATTAATCGACTACTTTTGTGAGTGATTTTAAATATATATGTATATGTGTATTTATATAAATTTTTATTTTATTTTGTTTTTATATTCGGTTTATTTTAGCGGTTTGTCGGTTTTCGTTTTGCGGTTATCGGCGATCGGTAGGAAGCATAGCTTGACGAGCGGTCTTGTTAATTTTCCGGATTGCGTACGGAGATCGACTACGCGAATATGGTATAGGGTACACTAGAATAAATGTAATCATTATAATTACCTATTTGGTGGAATTTGTAAAGAAAAAGCAGACCGTACTAACTTAAAAACAAGTTTGCAAGACCGATATAAAGCAGAGCCGATCCTAAAGCAGAAAAATCATTTATTAATGATATTTCATGATAACTCTAACAGTCCAAAACATTAGAAGAAAACCTTCCATTCGTAACCAAAATATTAGAGAGGAGCGGTTAAGCTGGTTTAAAAATAAACTTAACTGGACGCAAACCAAGTGAAAATCTGTAATGCTTTCCGACGAGTCAAAGTTTAATCTTATTGCACCTGATGTCAAGCAGTTCGTCGCAGACATGGTGAAGGATTCGCAGAAAATTGCATTCTTCCTACAGTAAAACATTCATCCTATATAATGGTATGCTTGCTCAGTGAACGTTAAGAAATTTACAAATATAACGGAGTGGGTGTAACCCAGCTTTGGTGTCCCTAACCTAAAATATTTATCCCTATTGTAGAGAATAATTCTGCATCTTTCTATCGCACTCGCTCGGTAAGTTTGGCAATGAAGATTTTTTACTACCGTCTTTTTTTAAGTTAATTCGTTCATTTTGATATTTGATATTAAAAAATTAAAGGATGATTTGGGTATTATTTCATTGTAAAATATTAATGTCATCACTATAAGTTTGAAAAAAGTTCACTATTATTGAAGAGACTGAATTCAACAATGTAAGTTTTGATAATTTTGCATATACATTCCTAAATGATATTTAAAAAAAATGTTTTTTGGCTAAATTGGACCGTCCTTTCGAATGTTGATTAGGTTTTATCAAAAACACATGCCTACGAGTGGTACATAACCTTTAAAGACGGTCGAGAGATCGTTGAAGATATGCATCGTTCTGGACCTTTGGCCTCTTCAGCTGACGAAAATATTAAACAAGTGAAGGTATGGATATGATAAGTGTTAGAGAGATGGCAAGAGAGCTCAACATCTCTTGCGAGACTGTTCGAATGATTTTGGTGGATATTTTGGGTATGAAACGCGTTCTTGCTCGACTCGCTCCGATAAAGCTAATTTTTTTTTTTCAAAACGCAATAAACACCAACGACCAACTATCGTATTCACCAGATTTGGCTCCGTGTGGGTTTTTCTTGCTTCCCAAACTGGAATTGCCGCATCGTGGGACCCGTTTTCAATCGATCGAAGATATAAAAGAAAATCCGCTTAAGGATTATTAATTTTTGATAACAAATCTATTAACATCAAATGCATTTCAATACAGTTCACTTATACATATTCTACCAGCGTACCATACCCATTGCTTACGTTTCTTTTCACCATATTATTTGAAAAATATTTTTATGACAGTCTCTGGCCGAATACCAAAATGGTCCGTCCTGACAAACAAAGTAATTAAGTTGTAATTATTTAATTTAGTGGCTTGAGAAAATACTGACAAAAATATAAGAACTATTTTCGAAATAATGATACTCGGCAATTTGACGAATTCCCTAGAGATATGTAGGTACATATACGAAATACGAACCTGAAGAGTAGAAGATTTTGGAAAAAACGGTGTGTATAAACTATTTGGAAGAAGATATTAATTTACAAAGCAAAATTGCTAAAATCGATTAAGAGACTTTGAAGACTGTTTTATTCCGTCAAATTGGAAGGTTCCGTAAAACTAGAGTTAAATAGGCGTCAGCCCTTGCAGAGTGAAATAGTTAATTTCAGTATAATATTTGGAAATGTAAACTATAATAAAATTGTCTCCAGTTCCAAAATAACAAGCACAATTTTTTTGCTTTTTAACTCGACATCCAAAAAAAATCGTGTTAATAATTATAAGTGATTATAATCATGCGGTAATTACATGATACTGTGAATAAATTTAAAAATGTATTTGATGGAAGGACAAGTTGCGTAAATAGTTTTGTGTTATGTTATGTCAAGGTCATGTGACATTTATTCCGTTTTTTTAAAGCGAATTTTAATTTAGAGGGTAGAACTAACGGACTGAAAACTGATATTTTGCAAAGTATTGAAAAATGGTTAAGAAATTTATTTAAATTACCTTCACAGACTTTCACTTACAATAGTAGATTTATGCGACCAAAGTAAACGGAGAAGGCTTACTTGGAAAGGTATCATTTAATGAATTAACCTACATAACACGTGTAAAGGAAAGTACTTATAGGACTGCAGATGCGCCACAGAGTACACAAGATTTTACTTCAACGCCTCCTTGCTACCATAATTGAGAATACTTAACTAATCTGCCAAAAAAGAAATACCTATAAATAAATATTCTACTACGGAAGCTCTTCGATTATTTGTTGATACTATTTTACAACATGTCCGGGAATCTTCCAAGAGGGGATGACTATTTACCCATGTTTTTTACATCTCCAAAAGGTCAAGGAGTGTTTCCCCAAGACTTTCATAGCAGTAAAGTAAACAGGATTTAGGGCCAAACTTCAAGGACTGTTATTATCAATAGAATATCTCAATTGGAAAAAGAGGGCCTCGATTTAATTTCAAAGTAAGACTGTGATGTGTCGATGTCGATGCAATGTAAATAAAAATGTCTAAATTATAACAAAAGTGACGCCAATATTTTGTCGAGATTGCTCGTGCTTGTGATATTGATTGTCTCAACTTATGAACTAATCAAACAGATTATATGGCAAAATCCAAATTCTGTGAGACTCTGTCAATATATCCAAAAACATTTATTCATAAGACAAAATGTGTGACAAAAGGAAAAATTGCTTACTTAGAAGAACAAGACACTATACTAAACACTTGTTTATCATTAAATTGAATTTATCGTATAAGATACCACTAAAAGGTGACAAGCGCGATAGAAAAATGAAAAATAAATAATGAAGAAAGCTGAATAGCACATTCAAATTCGATTGAAAGAAAAAATGGGTTTAAAAACCTTTTCTAAGTTATTCCAAGTAGCCAACGTCAGAAATTATTCTAGAATGGAGTGTACCAGATATCTCCTAAATAGATTACTATTAATTATTGAGATGCACCAAGGAAAAGAAAAATTAAATAAAAAATAAAAAATTAGACTCGAATTTTATTATTCAGCTAAAAGTGTTAAATCGTAATTATTTCTCTTATATTAAAAAAACAAATAAACAAGATTATATGTGTATCAGTTTTAAATATTTCAAGTTTATTCAAATTTTTATTTTTATGTTTAATAAATAAATATATTTGGGAAAATCATTTCTAATTTTTGATGGGATATATAAAATATATAGCCCGATAAGGTGAGTCTATTATGCCTAGATATTTACATTAAAAGAAAGCATCGGTGCTTTATTTGATATTATAACGGATTTACTCAATAAATCGTCTACGTTGAAGCTCTAGCTAGACTACAATCACTGAATTGTTAAATATAAATATAAAATTATATTAATCCGGTGGAAGAAGCGTATGTTAGTATTCTGACTATAGTTTTCAATTTAATAACAAATCTGCAATTTGCACGGAAAAGTACTTTCTATACATTTAATTAATTTAAGGATATTTTTTATAATGTGTAATAATTAACAAGACATCGTATTCTAACATCGCAAATACGTTTGTTTTGAATTAAAAGTATACAAGTATACACAGCAAATGTAAAATTTGTTTACACCACTGGAATTTTCTCACCTCTTCTCAACACAAAGGAAAAAGTTACTGATTGGCAAACAGCCAATATGATATACTATAAACGTTTGCTATCAAAGTTATGAGATGTATCCAATAAAACCATATGTAGATGCATTGAAGGCATACCTGGTACTGAAAGTTCCAAAAAGTTGCTTTATAAACAATTAAACATCAAATTCAGTACATTAGAAGAACATTTAAAAATATGTTGTTCAATAAATAAATTGGTTTATAAATATAATTTAATATGAAATAAATTAAAGTACAGTCTTTGACTATCTCTCTCATTGGGCGAACCTGTTTGCTTGACTACGGTTATTTTTTGTGCCTTACGCTATATTTTCGTAATTCTGATTACATACATATGTATATGAACGTGCTCGTGCTTTTGATATGATTTGATCATCTGCAGCAAATTCGAACAAAACACTTTTCAAATACTCTTACTTTGCAGTGCATAAAAGCTTAGAATCAATAAGCAAGAAAAGTTATTAATCTTTACAAATACCACGAAGAAATCAAAGTATAATGGCGCACAATGCGAATTAGGTGTAAAAATTGCCAGCTTTTCTTCTTCTTAATTGGCGTAGACACCACTTACGCGATTATACCGAGTTAACAACAGCGCGCCAGTCATTTCTTCTTTTCGCTACGTGGCGCCAATTGGATATTCCAAGCGCAGCCAGGTCCTTCTTCACCTGGTCCTTCCAACGGAGTGGAGGTCTTCCTCTTCCTCTGCTTCCCCCGGCGAGTACTGCATCGAATACTCTCAGAGCTGGAGTGTTTTCGTCTATTCGGACAACATGACCTAGCCAACGTAGCCGCTGTCTTTTAATTCGCTGAACTATGTCAATGTCGTCGTATATCTCATACAGCTCATCGTTCCATCGAAAGCGATATTCGCCGTGGACAATGCGCAAAGGACCATAAATCTTTCGCAGTCTGTTTTCTCTCCGCTGCGACACGGCACTCCTCGTCGTACCAGCTGCATTTTCCGAAGACCAATGATTTCGGAAGCAGAAGACCAATGAGTTCGGAGTTTGAAATGCCGTCCCACAGTTCCCTTATACCGAGTTGTTGACAAGTGCTCTTAGAGAGCAGGAGTGCAAGCCGAGTAGCAAATCGTTCGGCTGTCTGTTGTGATTGCAGCTTCTCGACGTCGAACCTTCCTTAGGTTTGTTGACGTGTGCTTTTTGCTGCACAGAGGCGGGTGCGAATCTTGGCTGCACAAAGATAGTGGTCCGAGTCGATGTTAGGATCTCGGAGCGTACGCACGTCTAGAACACTGGAGACGTGTCTTCCGTCTATCACAACATGATCCATCTGGTTTTTGGCTTTTCGATACGGAGACAGCCAGGTAGGTTGATGTGTTTTCTTGTGCTGGAATCTAGTACCACAGATAACCATAATTCGGGCCCCGGCGAAGTCGATCAACCTCAACCCATTTGGGGATGTTTCGTCGTGGAGGCTAAATTTACCGACCGTAGTGCCAAAGATACCTTCTTTGCCCACCCTGGCGTTAAAGTCGCCAAGCACGATTTTGACATCGTGGCGGGGGCAGCTCCCATAGGCGCGCTCCAAGCGCTCATAGAAGGCATTTTTGGTCACATCGTCATTCTGTTCCGTCGGGGCGTGGGCGCAAATCAGCGATATGTTGAAAAACCTCGCTTTGATGCGGATTGTGGCTAGACGTTCATTCAACGGAGTGAATGATAGTACTCGGCGACGGAGTCTCTCTCCCACCACGAATACCACACCAAACTTGCGCTCCTTTATATGGCCACTGTAGTAAATGCCACAAGGACCTACTTGTCTCTGTCCTTGGCGGTGATGTCAGCCTTTATTTTCACGAGGACATCAACCAGCTAATTAAGGGACCGTGCATTCCAGATGCATGCCCTAATATCGTAGTCCTTATTTCTTTTGCCATGGTCGTCATCAAAAGGGGGGGGTTTCTCTTCCAAAGCTGTTGGTAGTATTTCGTTGGTAGAGTTTTTTAAGTGGCGTGTCTCAAACCCAGCGCACAACCCTATGTAGGGGATGTTTCGCCTTCTCACTTTAGCTCGCCTTCGAACGGATGTTCTTAGGCTATCCAGAGGATACTTAGTCAAAGACCGGAAGTCGTGAGCTGCTTGAGTCATATGTAAGAGAATCGTTTCTGGTCCCTCCCAAGTGAATGGCGATCAGAGAACTTTCCTCACTTGCGTGAACACATGACTCCATCCTCCGTTGCCAGCCTTTACTCATTCCAAAAATATCCACAACCGATTCTCTAAGCAACCAAACTCACTTTCTCTGTACAGACAAATTCAATCTCTCTTCGCAGACAAAATCTCACATTATGTAACTATCACATTTGACGATGAAGATCAATAATTCTCATAATTCCTCCCCATTTTTTTTTTAAATTTTAAATATCTCCAATAAAATATGAACGGATTCTACAACAATTGCTGCACCCAAACAATACGCTGCCTATATCTCCAACTTAACACCAAATCATACTAATCTACATATACATAGAATATCTTATATTGGCGGAATACTGGACGGTTCCCCTACGCATTTTTCTTCACGAATGTACTTAGATTTTGTCACCTGTTCTTCTGCTATTGCCCCCAAACGAAAGAGCCAAAACTTAACTGATCCATACTGATTACTTCTCCATTATAATTCAATCTAATAAAATTAAAAAGCTAATACAGGGTTTCGAAAAAATATTAAAGCTAAAAGGGCTTGCTTACAAAAACTCACCGAAGCTATCTATTATAAGTCAATTAAGATTTTGTCAAAGCTTACCACTGGTGGGGGGAAATGAAATGAGAAATCTTTCATTCTGAATTTTATTTTCATTACTTACATGTGTATATACTACTTTAGAAAAATATCTTAAATAACTAAATATATGTGTATGTGTGTATGTTTGTATGTACTGCAGCATATTGTTTATGTTAAGGACGAATCGTTACATCCGATAACGTATCACTTTCACGTAAAAGCCTGTATTTCGTATTATGACATACGTGAAGGAGTATATAAACGTATCCGTTCGTTCGAATCGTCATTCGAACGCAAATTATCAATCATAATAGACAAATTTATGGAAATGTGACCAAATTTTTTTAAATTTTGTGTTGTTCATAATTTTTAGTAATAAATAATATAAACAAGAAACCAATGAATGAAATATCTCATTAAAAATTAAAAAAAAAAATATTTATATGAACAAAATTTTTGTATTTTAGTTGACATTAGCTATTCAAACACGGCGGCGAAAAGCTGATAAGGAGCATGCATCAGCTTCTTTTTAAAATATGGTCGGACGAAAGCATGCCCAACGATTGGAATTTAAGTGTACTCTGCCCAATCCATAAAAAAAGGAGACCCCACAATCTGCGCCAACTACCGTGGGATAAGCCTCCTCAACACCGCATATAAAGTTCTATCGAGCGTATTGTGTGAAAGATTAAAGCCCACCGTCAACAAACTGGTTGGACTTTATCAGCGTGGCTTTAGACCTGTAAAATCAACAACCGACCAGATATTCACCATGCGCCAAATCTTGGAAAAGACCCGTGAAAGGAGAATCGACACACACCACCTCTTCGTCGATTTCAAAGCTGCTTTGACAGCACGAAAGGAGCTGCCTTTATGCCGCGATGTCTGAATTTGGTATCCCCGCAAAACTAATACGGGTGTGTCACCGACGTTGAGCAACACAAAAAGCTCCGTCAGGATCGGGAAGGACTTTCCGAGCCGTTCGATACCAAACGAGGTTTCAGACAAGGCGACTCCCTATCGTGCAACTTCTTCAACCTGCTTCTGGAGAAAGTAGTTCGAGCTGTAGAACTAAATAGAGAAAGTACCATCTTCTATGAGAGTGTACAGCTGCTGGCGTATGCCGATGATATTGATATCATCGGCCTCAACACCCGCGCCGTTAGTTCAGCTTTCTCCAGGCTGGACAAGGAAGCATAGAAAATGGGTCTGGCAGTGAACGAGGGCAAGACGAAATATCTCCTGTAATCAAACAAACAGTCGTCGCACTCGCGACTTGGCTCTCACATCACTGTTGACAGTCATAGCTTTGAAGTTGTAGATAATTTCGTCTATTTGGGAACCAGTATTAACACAACCAACAATGTCAGCCTGGAAATCCAACGCAGGATTGCTCTTGCCAACAGGTGCTACTTCGGACTGAGTAGGCAATTGAAAAGTAAAGTCCTCTCTCGACGAACAAAAACTAAACTCTATAAGTCCCTCATAATTCCCGTCCTGCGATATGGTGCAGAAGCTTGGACGATGACAGCAACCGATGAGTCGACGTTACGAGTTTTCGAGAGAATAATTCTGCGAAAGATTTATGGTACTTTGCGCATTGGCCACGGCGAATATCGCGTTCGATGGAACGATGAGCTGTTCGAGATATACGACGACATTGACATAGTTGAGCGAATTAAAAGACAGCGGCCACGCTGGCTAGGTCATGTTGTCCGGATGGATGAAAACACTCCAGCTCTGAAAGTATTCGACGCAGTACCCGCCGGGGAAGCAGAGGAAGACCTCCACTCCGTTGGAAGGACCAAGTGGAGATGGACCTGGCTTCGCTTGGAATATCCAATTGGCGCCACGTAGCGAAAAGAAGAAACGACTGGCGCGTTGTTGTTAACTCGGCTATAATCGAGTAAGCGGTGTCGACGCCAATTAAGAAGAAGAAGATATTATAACAGAATATAGTGCAGTAAGCGAAAGTTGTGACACTATGAAAGAAATTTTTCGGGGATGCTAATTCAGCGAATAAAACAATTAGCAGCAAGAACATTTGCATAAACAGTGCAATCAATCACATCATTAACAGACATAACAAATAAAATGTATAAATGTACTGGTTTGGATGAAAGCAATTTAAATCCTCATCTAAAACTAAAGGAAACAAATTTTCAAGTTAATACCAGAAATAATAGTATTAACAATAAAAATTTTCATTCGGGACAAAGGGAACAGACCACTTATCAAAACAAACCACTTTCGGGGCAATGTCGTTGTGGAAAATCAAAGTTTTTCAGGACGATATCGTTCACAAAAGCAGAGTTCAATGAGTAGAATAGGTGATCTACAAGAATCCAATACGAACGAGGAGTTTTTTACAAACTAGCCTTGGAGTCTTGGGAAAATAAAATTACATTTTTGGTAAACAATTTTATGCTCTGGTTGACTCAGGCTTAACCATTAGCATAATGAAAAATCTAGTTTTGAAAAATTTCAATTGCCAGTGCTTGAAAGTTAAGGGGGTCATCCCATGTGATGGCCTGTGTTTTAGGGATTTTTTAGGATTTTTTTTCTACGACCAGAAAATAGATAGAGATTTAAGTTTAATATTATTTATTAATATATATCGACAATATAAATATAAATTTTTATCTAAAAATATTGTGTATAACTGGAGTTACAGCGTTCTGAACACCCCCGTCTCGAAAAAATGAGCTTGCACTTCCTCCACGATTCCGGCTGATTGGCTTATATGAAAAAAACAACGGAAAAACACAGTTTTGAGAAAAACGCGTTTAAAGTTTCAAGCCACACTAGGCTCCAACCGTAACTGCTCAGCGCTCCGAACAGCACTTGCTTCTACCTGCTGTGTCTTTTCTAGACATGCTAAGATAGCAATTTATGAAAAAAAAAATTTGATTTTTTGAGCCCATCACATGGGTGAATACTTTAAACGGAATAATTGAAACACCAAATATTAAGGTGAAGAGCCCTTATCCAAAAGAATTCAAATATCCAGAAAACGCCAGGATGAGATGGTTATTAATGGATTTTAATAAACCTTATGATTTATTGATAGGAAATTATTTAAGTTTTAAAAATGTTAAAACAATTGATGTCGAAAATATGACAATAATTTAAAAAAAATGGTGCGAATCTTCAAGTCCACATGGAAACGATACAGGAGCAAGTTTATTCATTGGAAATAAGCGAAGTAAAGAACATCAACCTTGATCATTTAAAATCAAATGAGAAAAGGGAAATTTAAAAATTATTGAAAACTTTTAATAAACTTATTTATAAAGAAGGGGACATGTTCACAAGTGCAAAAGCAGTAGTTCAATTACCTCCCAAACATGAAGACGAAGTGAGACGACAAATTTGTGAATTAGAAGAGCAAGGAATAATTAGAAAAAGTCACAGTAGATAAGTGTAAATGGAGGATGGGGTCATGTGTAGAAGTTCACGCAAGTGAGGAAAGTTCTCTGATCGCCATTCACTTGGGAGTGGCCAGAAACGATTCTTTTACATATGACTCAAGCAGCTCACGACTTCCGGTCTTTGACCAAGTATCCTCTGGGTAGCCTAAGAACATCCGTTCGAAGGTGAGCTAAAGTGAGAAGGCGAAACATCCCCTGCATAGGGTTGTGCGCTTGGTTTGGGACCCGCCACGTAAAAAGCCTATCCCAATGAAAAGCGACAAAC
>NW_026089623.1:5860857-5890068 GCF_024586455.1 Bactrocera neohumeralis
CCGACAAAGTTACCTTCTTTACCCACCCTGGCGTTAAAGTCGCCAAGCACGATTTTGACATCGTGGCGGGGGCAGCTCTCAAAAGCGCGCTCCAAGTACTCATAAAAGACATCTTTGGTCACATCGTCCTTCTCTTCCGTCGGGGCGTCGGAGCAAATCAGCGATATGTTGAAGAACCTCGCTTTGATGCGAATTGTGGCTAGACGTTCATTCGCCGGAGTGAATGATAGTACTCGGCGACGGAGTCTCCCACCACGAATCCCATACCAAACTTGCGCTCCTTTGTATGGCCACTGTAGTAAATGCCACCAGGACCTACTCGTATCTGTCCTTGTCCCGTCCATCGCATTTCTTGGACGGCGGTGATGTCAGCCTTTATTTTCACGAGGACATCAACCAGCTGGGCAGCGGCACCTTCCCAATTAAGGGACCGGATATTCCATGTGCATGCCCTAATATCATTGTCCTTATTTCGTTTGCCATTGTCGTCATCAAAAGGGGGGTCTCTCATCCGAGGCTGTTTTAACGTTTTCATTGGTATTGTTTTTGAGCACTTTTGGGATCATCTTCGGGCGCGCACGCTCCGAATTACAGTCGCCGCGGAACAAAATCGGTCCTATTACTTTCCGGACAAGTGGTCGCACATATTCGCAAATGTAATTTTGTGTGCATTCGTATAATGTTTCTAAATTTGTCTAAACACAACTTTGTATGTAATTATGTACACTTATTGTTTCATGTGAAATATCCGTTTTCCCGGAAAACCAGTGGCCGAAGTTCACGTTTTGTCAAAGAGTTATTTATAAATTACAATGAAAGTGTCGTCTAATCTACCTACATGCGTGTCGGCATATTCGAGTATGACAATAACCGGTATACTACATAGTTTGTTCCTTTTCTAATATCCTTTCAATCTCGTCCGTATTTATTGCTGCTGAATAAAAATTTCCGTTCTTCGCGAAATTAATTGTGTCTTGTATAATTCTTGCAATATAACTTTTTGTTTAATCGTCCCAATACGTATAATAAATGTTTTCATCATTATTTCAAAGTTTTTTTTTTTTATAGTAGGAGGAAGCATCGAAAGCCGGAGTGCGGGACTTTAATCCGCTAAACCTAACCTACTCCCACCTCATGTCTCTCCCACGGGACCACTAGACAAAGTATTACTTCATGGGAGAGAAGAAGACTTTTAAGTCTCCTCTATTGCACGGACTGACTGACGCCTAACGCCTAATCTGTTCTAAATGTCTCAATTTTGTCATTATTTGATTTGCCGCTTCGCTGACAGCATTCCACTTTACAGAGGACTCGCACATAAGTGCTGTCAAATTTTCCACCGTGATACTACCTCCAGTGGTGGTTTTCAGCTTTTCCCTTATACTAGAAAACCGAGGGCAATGAAAGAACACGTGTTCAGAGTCTTCTATACACTCTGTACACGTCGGACAGTATTGACTAAAGTCATGACGATATTTGAATAGATAGCTTCTGAAGCAACCATGCCCACTGAGTATTTGGGTAAGGTGGAAATCCAGGTCTCCATGTTGCCTACCTATCCACGAGTGTATGTCCGGAATCAGTCGGTAGGTCCACCGTCCTTTGCATGAAGTTTGCCACCGCTGCTGCCACATTTCAATGCTTTTTATTCTCTCTTCTCTTTTTGCTGTGGTAGACGTCTCTGATAAGTTATATATTCGTGCGAATTCGTCTCCCTGGATGTCAATCGGTGCCATACTGGCTAATACCTCAGCAGCGTCATTTGAAATGGTTCGGAAAGCACTTATCACTCGTATTGCTGAAAGCCTATGCACTGTGTTAATTGGTCTAGCATATGATTTTGTTTCTAGCGCCTGTATCCATATTGGAGCCGCATACAGGATCACTGAACTTATTGCCTTAGCTATTAAACATCGTCGGCTGGAACGCACACAGCCTTTATTTGCCATCATTCTAGATAACGCATTAAATATTTTATTAGCTTTACTTGTCGCATTTTCTAAGTGTTCTTTGAACTTGAGTCTTGAGTCCACTATTACCCCAAGATACTTCAACTGCGGCTGTGAAGTAATCTCACATTCTCCTATGGTCAGCGATATTTTCTCCTCAATTTTCCTTGAGCTTATGAGCAGGACTTCTGTTTTCTGCTCAGCCAGCTCTAGACTCTTAGTAGTAAACCATCGGCGCAGACCATTTATGCTGTCATTGCATTTGATCCGGAGGTCATCCAGATGTTTAGCTACAGCTACCACTACGAGGTCATCCGCATAAGCGATTGTTTTCACATTTTTTGGTTGCGGTATTCTTAACACCCCGTCGTACATTAGGTTCCATAACAACGGGCCTAAAACCGAGCCTTGCGGTACTCCACTGGAGATAGTGTAGCTCTGAGTGCCCTCGTCCGTCTCGTATAGCAATATCCTATTTTGGAAATAACTCATTATAATATTTATCAGATAATGAGGAGCATCTATATCGTGTAGAGCTTTTATTATATTTGCCCATTTTGCGGAGTTGAACGCATTCTTCACATCCAGGGTTATTAGCGCGCAGTATTTTTTCCTGCCACCTTTCCATCTTTTTCCACTTATTGCACATTTTGCAGTATCAACTACTTCTCTTAATGCGTCAATAGTGGACTTCTTTTTAATAAAGCCGTATTGTCTCTCTGATAATCCGCCGGCTTTTTGGATTGCTAACTCCAAGCGGTTTCTTACAATGCTTTCGTACACTTTCCCAATTGTGTCGAGCATGCAAAGAGGTCGATAAGATGAAGGTTCTTCTGGTGGCTTTTTTGGCTTTGGGAGTAGAACCAGACGCTGTATTTTCCACGGATCAGGGAACACCTCTTCTAATATACACGCATTGTACATATTAACAAATAGGCTGGGCCTTAGAGTTATGGCTTCTTTAAGGGCTCTATTTGGTATACCATCTATTCCGGGCGCTTTAGAGTTTTTGATTTTTTTCGCAATAGCCAATAATTCGTCTTCTGTGACTAATAGGGGTGGCTCCGTAGCTTCGTTTCGTTTAATATAGGAAATTGAGGCATGTGTTGGGAATAACGCTTCGACAACATTTTTCATAAAGGATGCGTTCTTAGGTTGCTGAGACTTATTTTTAAACTTCGACATACAAATTTTGTATGCCGTTCCCCAGGGGTCTATGTTCGCTTCTTCACAGAGCTTTTCGAAACAGGATCTCTTACTACGGATAATGGCTGACTTCAGGAGCTTTTTTGATATTTAAATGATTCTCTGAGTCTGATTTCGTTATCACCTCCCTGGTTACGCTGTAGGCGGCGTCTAGCTGAGTGACAGAGCTTCCTCAGCCTGGCGATTTCGTCGTTCCACCAGTACACCGGCTTCCTATTTATATTGTGTCTCGTCCTGCGCATAGTTGCATCGCATGCTGCAACTAGCTCCTTTTGCACAGCGGATACTAAGTGGGCGGCATCTTCGCCTGATGCCTTTGCCGCACTCCAGACGCTTTCAAAAACGTTAGTATCAAAGTCTTTTTGCCGCCAACTTCGTTTTCGAGAAGTATTTCTACGACAGAGTTCCGTTTCCTGTGAGAACGAAACTTCGGCAATTATAGCCATATGGTCGCTATTTGTATACAAGTCTGACACCTTCCATTTAGTATGCCTGCTAAGCGCGTCGTTGGCAAACATTAAGTCTATTACTGATCCTTTATTTCCCTTTTGAAAGGTATTTTGTGTGCCACTGTTTAAAATCATAAGGTTTGTTTGACTCAAAAATTCTAGAATGAGGCGACCACGATGGTTTGTAATTCTGCTACCCCAAGCAGTAGACCATGCGTTGAAATCTCCCGCTATTATTATTGGGGTTTTGCTTCTGATTTCTAGAGACAACTCCAGGAGAAAATCTTCAAATTCGCTAATTGTTGCACTAGGACGAGCATAGCAGCTTACAAAAAATATTCCTTGTATATTCGCCCATGTAAAGCCATTATGGGTTTCATTGGAGCGAGATGTGAAGGCTTGTCCTTTGCAGGCCCATATTGCTGCTTTGCCACTTACATCTTTACACCAAGTGCTTTCCGAACGTTGAGAATATTGTTCGCTTAATATGGCGACATCTATGCTTTCTTCTAGCACCGTCTGTTTTAGAAGGTCTTGTGCTGCAGCGCAATGATTGAGATTAAGTTGCAGTATCTTCATTTTTTCGTTGACTTTAACATATCTGCGTATTTAGGACAGGCCGTACTCAGAACAGAGTGTTCCCCTTTGCAGAGCATGCAACTCGGGGAATTCGTGCATGTCTTTGCCATGTGACCTGGGGTTCCGCAACGAGTACAAAGGGATGACCTATCAATGGGGCTGCTACATTTGGGTGCTATATGTCCTAGTTTGAAGCACCTAAAACAACGAGTAATAGGTGAAAATTCCCGGAGACGACAAATAGACCACCCGATCTTTACTTTACCGCACTTAAGTAAAGTTTTGGCATCCTCAGCTCGTAGGCATATAAGAGCTATTTGAGTGCCACTTCGAGTTTTCCGCAAATTTTTTATATTTTGCTTCCCAAGGTTCTGGATCCCACACTCCTTGTGTAATGCCTCACAGATTTCTTCAGGTGTGGTTATCTCATCCAAGTCTTTACACATAATGGTAATATTATGAGTTTTTGGCTGTATTACGGCCATCTCACCAATAACTCCTTCTAGGGCACTTTCGAACGTGTCGGCTCTCTTTTCTGCTTGATTTTTTTGTTCAATTAGCAGGTCTCCTTTGAGGGTTTTTCTAATGTACCTCACGTTTGAACCCAGTTCTTCAAGCCCTCTGTCGCATTTTATTTTTTTCAAAATATCCGCATACGACGCTCCCTCCTTTTTTGTTAAGATTATAGCGTCTGGTTTCGATCTGATTTTTTTCACGATCGGTCTCTTCTTTCTTACGACGTCTACCCATTTCTCGCCAGCTCGCTTGTCTCCCACACTGTCTTTGTGCATGCATTCAGTGACCTCACTATATGTTGCTTGCACTTTATGACTCATGTTTTTCGGCTTCTTTGTTGGTGGCAAATATCCCAATACCTCGCGAGGTCTCTTTGGGGCATTTTTATCACTTTTGATAGGAGATACCTGCGACGCTTTTCCTACCATAACTCTTTTCGACGGGCGCTCTTGCTTTTCTGCTTTGTCATACAAGCTTGTGATACAGCTTATCAGATCCCGCATAGCTTGGTTAATATGTCTCTGACCAGACATCATGCTTTCGAGCTCTTTGATTTTTTTTCCCAGTATGAAGAAATTACTGGGATTTTCATTATTTCCATTATTTTGGAGCTGCTCACATTTGCCACCTTTGCCTGCTTGGTCGGGATTTTCGCATATTTTTGCTGATCCAGCAGCGGTGGTCCATTCAGGTTTGCCTTTTGGAGGCGTTCTCAAAATTTTTGAGTTCCTCCGAAAAGGATTCTCTGGTGTGCATCCCAAACTGTTCTCAGAGGCCATAATTCTGCCAGAGAATAGTTGGGAACACCTGTCAGTGGGTACGTTCAGTCTTTGCCCTAATAAACCTTACTTATATTTTGATGGTTGGCAATGCCGTAACCAAAGCAAAACAAAGAAGGAGAAAAAGGAGAAACAAAACAAAAAAAAAACAGCTGATAGACTAAGTCAAAACGGCAAAAAGGAATTAAGTGCACGTTTTGATACGCTGTTACGAGGGGAAATTCCTATTTATTTTTTGTTTTATGTATATAAAATTATCAAAAAAGGGGCAGGTAAGTGCCAAATTCTATTCTATTGAAACCAAATCAAGTACTTATCTAATTTTTGGTACTAGCATCCACTAAATCAGAGGTCCAGTTCCAGTCTCCCGGTAAGTCTCAAGCAAAAACACACAAAAACAAGTCTGCTACCACTTTAAAAATCACCAATTATTTCTGATGTTTTGGACCACTAAAAAACACGTCTGCTTTCACTAACATGCGATCGGCGCACCCCAAATTTCAAAGTTGGAATTAATTTGCCTTTGTTTGTTATTATTTTCAATTATGTCGTTGAGTATTGTTTTAATTTCCATCAGGTCGTCGTGGCCTGGGACTCCTGTGATAAATTTCAAAATCGATCCTAAGAAATCAAGAGATCGTCTTGAGCGTCTGGCTCGTCCATTGTTCAGTAGTTGTTTTGTGCATTGTTGAACAATGCTGTTTCTGTTGCGTCTTCACTAGGCATCTCTCCTTTATATTCGGCGATCTCGTAGTATGGTTTAAGTATTTTGCTTAAGTTCGTCATATGGAATAGGTACTCATGTTCTTGATACAAAAATGATGGGTCAGTCTCGGTTAGCACGTACTTCCGATCTTGTAAGTCGGTTATTTCCTGAGCTAAGGATGTTGCTAGGATTAATGTTAGCGTTATCTTCATCATTGTTTCTGAGGTTGTCCTTGTGTACGATCTTCCCTCCGTTGTTAAAATTGTGTCCACACGATTCTCTTGTACTGTTTTCTTCAAATAGCGTGGATTTGTTTTATTTCGTCGATTTTGTTTCACATAAACTGTTTGTCCTGTTTTATATTCCTTTTGTGTTCGTTTTTTATTGTGGTATGATAGCATATACTCCTGCTTATTTTCGATCAGTTCTTTTATTCCTTCAGTCTTGCTCCTTTCAAAAAATAATTCGATAGGTTTCCTTTTTGTGACGGCATGTATTGTCCTATTGTATTCTTTGATTGCGTTGAATAGTTCTTCAGTGGGGGTTGATTTATTTTGTTTAATGCGAATTCTAGAGATTTCCAGAATGGTTGAATGCAGCCGTTCAACTTGAGCGTTCGATGTTGAATGGTTTGCTGCGGTCAATGAATGTTCAATATATAGCCGTTGGATTAGAGCTTTTGCTGCTATGCTATTAAATATAGTCTCGTTATCTGTCATTAGTTTATTACAAAATGGAAATATTTGTATGAGTACTTCCTCTAATATTTTGTAGAATTCTCTTTTGTCGTTTATTTTTCTCATATATGCGTATTTTGAGTATCTATCTATGCATGACAGATACATTGTTCCATCGATTTCAAATAGTATGTCCATTTGTATTTGTGTGCCTATACCTTCGGGTATGGGTGTTTTTGCAAAAACTTGTTTTGTCGGGTGGCGTTCGTATTTGTTCTATTTACAAATACTACAATTTCTAGTTAGTCGGATTACATCATTTTTTATATTTGACCAATAGCAAGTTTCTAATATCTCTAATGTATTATTTTTTGCGTTTCTATGTGCTCTATTCTGTGTTTAATTATATTTTCTCTATCCTCTTCACTCGTAATGTCCTTTAATAGATTTTGACAAAAAACCTTTTTCTCTATATTAAATGAAGAGTTTATAATATCATGAATTTCATACCAGGTTTCTAGTGTAGTGTGAAATGCGGTCGTGATATTGGGTTTGATAATTTTCGTTAGTGTATCTATCAAGTCTTGTGATGTGATGTAATTAACATAAAATCTCTCGTGGTTTGCAAAAATTGTTGCTCTTTCTAATGCATTTTGTTCACATTTTTTTATCACAATTTGTGTTTTAAATTGGTTCAGTGGAGCGCTGACATCTTTAATTCTGATTGACGAGGATGATTCCTGCGAGTGTATTGAGTCGTTCGTTGTTACGTTTACTTGACGGCTGAGTGCGTCGGCTACTACATTTAAATCTCCTTTAATATATGTAATTTTTGCTCCGTATTCTTCTATAAAATTTTTCCATCGTTTTAGTTTTGAATTTGGGTTGTCCTCTGATATTGAAAAAATTAGGGATTGATGATCGGTGTAAATAGTAGTATTACTGGTGAGACCATACAGATAATTCCTAAGTTTCTTCAGTGCCCAAACGATTGCTAACATTTCTTTTTCGTTTGTTGAGTAATTCTGTTCAGTTCGCGTTAATGTACGTGAAATGAATGCTATAGGTTTCTTGCCTTGTGACAATACAGCTCCAATTGCATGATTGCTTGCGTCTGTAGTCAAATAAAATCCTTTTCCAAAATCTGGTTGGGATAATTCTATTTGTTCTTTTAGTTTATTTTTTAGTGTTTCAACTGCTTTAAGTGCTTCGTCATCTAATTTTACATGTACTGAGCTACTTTTATTCTTTGAAATATTACCATTCTCTCCTCGTAGGTAGAGTGTTAATGGTTTCATTATGGATGCAAATCCTTTTATAAATTTTCTATAATATGAGGTCATTCCCAAGAAAGATCTTAAGTCTTTCAAATTTGTAGGGGTTTTGTACCTATCTATAGCTTCTATTTTTCCTGGATCTACTATAATTCTACCGTTTTTAATTATATGTCCTAAAAATTCTGTCTGTCTTTGAAAAAATTTTGACTTTTCATCCGAGATTTTCATATTGGCTGCGTGTAAAGTGTGTATTATATTGGTGATATCTTTCATATGTTGTTCAGGGTTAGCTGAATATATTAGGACATCATCTATATACACGTATGCGCATACTCCTATGAATGGTCTGAGGATGTCGTCAACGCATCTTTGAAAGATCGACGGTGCGTTTTTCAGTCCAAATGGTAGTCGTAGAAATTCATATTTGGCATTATTTATTGAAAATGCTGTTTTTTCCCTGTCTTCTTTTTTTATTTTAATTTGATGAAATCCTGATTCTAAATCTAGCGTCGTGAAGTATTGTGCTTCTCCTAGGTTTTTGAGCATCATGGTGATGTCCGGAATGGGATATCTATCAGCGATTGTTTGCGCATTTAACTTCTGGAAGTCAATAACCATGCGTCTTTTTGAGTTGCCTTGCTCGTCATTCCCTTTTTTAGAAACTGTCCATATGGGTGAATTGTACGGGCTTTTGCTTGGCTGTATTATTTCATTATCTAATAATTTTTTTATTTCAGTTTCTACAAATGGTCTATCCGCTTGGGGGTATGGATACTGTCTGACCCAAATAGGATTATTGGTTTCTGTTCTGATTTCTGCCTCTACTGTAGTTACGTAAGGTAATGTTTTACTCTGGTCATTTCTTTTCATTAATTCAGTTATTTCTTTTTTATACATTTCTTCTCCTATCATATAATTTATTCTTGTTAATTTATTCTTTTTCACAATTAATACATTTCTTTCGGTATCTACCATTGCTTTCATTTGCTTTAAACCTTTAATTCCTATCAAGAAATCGAAATCTTGTAAGGTATCGAGTTCTAAAAATTCCATACTGAATCCTATTATATTCAGGGGTGTTGTGAAATCCAAGACAGAATTGCTTAGCTGTCAGAATTGCAAACCAATTCTGATTTAAAATGGTGTCACAGAATCTGATTGGATTTTCGTCTTTTCGAACATATGCAAAACCAATATTCGAATCAGCTGTTTACTTATGTGACAAATATTGTGAATGCAATTTGAATAAAATTTGAAATGAGTTCGGCAATATTAGCTTTCCTTTTATTAGAGGAAGAAAGAAATGAAAGAATTAAACGTAAAATATTAAGGGATCATAGTAACCCACTTGATGCCCCAAGGAGAATCGTAAGTAGAATTTATCTTGTATTTACTTGTGTGTTACTTTACGCGCTTACTTTACAGATTCATATCACATTATCGGCTGAATAAAGACGCATTTATTATGGTGTTAAATATAATAGAACCACATTTGCAGCCCACGACTATTCCACCGATAATTCAATTGGCAGCAACACTGCGTTTTTTAGCAGAAGGGGCTTACCAACGGGGAGTAGGCCGTGATTCTTGTATCAGTTTGGCAAGAAGCACGGTGTCGCAGATTTTAACAAAAGTGATGTGCCTCTTAGAGAATTACATTTGCGGTCAGTGGGTAAAACTTTCTATGGATGATAGCGAAAAATTGATTTCAAGAAATCACTTTTTTGGAAAGTACAAAATACCCGGAATAGTCGGTTGTATAGATGGAACACATATAAAAATAATAAAACCACCTGATAATGAGCATTTATATTTTAACAGAAAGGGATATTTTAGCATAAATGCGATGATAGTAAGTATAAACAATAAATTAATATTCAAACATATTTGTAAACCTACTTGTATATGTACATATATGTATTTATTTTTTCAAAAGATTTGTGACAACGATATGCAAATACGTGCAGTTGATGCGCGGTATCCCGGTTCAAGTCATGATGCATTCATCTGGGGTATGAGTCACGCTAAACAATATTTCCGTACACAGTATGAGAGTGGGCAGCGTTCATTGAGGTTGCTGGGCGATTGCGGCTACGGAATTGAACCATTTTTGTTAACACCTTATAGAGATCCACAGTTTAACTCAATGGAGTATAAGTTTAACATAGCACATACGGCTGCACGGAATATTGTGGAAAGGACAATCGGAGTTTTAAAGAGCCGTTTCCGATGTTTAATGTCCACATTACATTACCGCCCTGAAAAAGTGGTTAAAATTGTAAACGTCTGTTGTGCCTTACACAACATCTGCAGACGTTACAACATTGAATATAATCAGGAAGTAGTAATTCTTGCAAATGAGACTGACGATGGCAATTTTTTCCACTCTGATAATGGTTCAATGCAGAGCGAAGGCCGGAGAATAAGAGACGAAATAGCAAATACTTTGTAACTCAATGAATTTATTTCTTAATTTTAAATATAACAGTCTTCATGACTAAACTAAAATCAGCCTTATAAATTCAGGTACTTTAAGTATATTTCACAACCAGGATCTTTAATTAAATAATATACTTAATAATTAATCTTTTTTTTCGTTATATTGTCTTTTGTGTTCAAACTTGAGAACTTCGAGATTTAGTTGTTCTTTTTTAATCTCATTTTTTTCCACAATAGCTTTAAGTAATTGAGTACTTATACTTACAAACTCATCTTTCAATTCAGTAATAGCTCTTCCAACAGTTTTATTATTACTCTCTATTGCTTGGTATATACGCCTCAAGCTGCTAGCATTTTTAGATTGCAGTTCTATTATTTGATCAAATTTTTTCAATATATCTCCATTTTTTTATCTTCCTCATCCAAAAATCTTTTTAAGCGATCTGCTGTACTTTCTAATTTTTGCCTTTTAGGTACACTAGCATTTATTTCGTGTTGCCTTTGTGACGTGGAGGGTATATCGTCGGTATCTTTTTGTCTATTGGATGCATTACAACTCAAGTTTATATTTTGTTCCTCTGGCGATGAGGAAGACAAATCTACATTCACCCCTGCAATTGGTATATTTAAATTCTCATTCACGGGTTGGGTCCCAAGAGAAACGCCTAATATGCCTTCTATAGTTTGCGAAATGCCACAAAGACGCACAATGGTTTCTTCGTTTGGAGTGAGCTGATATTTTGAAAATGGGCCACCTCCTGTTGCTCGACTCTCAATTTTGTTGTGAGCTAATTTCCTTTTGATTTCGCTTTTCCACTCAGTTATAACCTATAGAAATAAGTTTAATTTAATTGCAGTTTAATTTTCACTGAAAATTACTTACCTTTTTCCACCCGTTTACGTCTTTGTGTGGAGGACCTGCAGCATTAAGGGATTCAGTTAATGCCTGCCATAACGAATCTATCGTCGGCTTATTACGTTTCGTAAATCCTCTTAAGATATCAGGATTTTTTTCCATAAATTCAATTATAATCGTATTTTGCGTTCTATTCTTATGTTTTCCCCTACAAAAATAAAGTTAATTACTTCGTAACAATATAATAAATAAATTTCTTAACTTACATTTTGTCAACCGTCTAACAACACACAGAAATATAAACTGAAAATTCAAATCTGTTGGCGATTATCTTCTTGTTTTATTTCTGATAGCAAAACCGATAAAATTGGTTTCGATGACACCCAAAACCGATACAATTTCTGTTTCGAACATCAAACCAATAATATCTGAATTCATGACACCTACTACGTTTTTTGATCGGTTTCAATTCTGATTCCGACAACTATCAGATTCCACAACACCCCTGATTCACTTTCTTTTTATATTTAATTAATGATTTACCGTGTAAAGTAGCGGCTTGTTTTTTTACCTTCTACTTCTATCCTTTTTGCGTGAGGGAATTTTGGATTAACATAATTTTCTTCTGCACCACTATCAATTAAAATATACACTGAGTTACCTTCTTCTGTGGTCCTTACAAGCGTTGGTAACCCATGCCTTAGAATAAAAAATATTCTTCCTGTTCGTATTCTGTATTTGATTGTTGATCGTGTGTAATTTGGTTGATCCGTTGATTCTTCGGTTGTATATTAGCATGACTTGTATTATCTCGTACTCGTTTGTATCCCAATGCACCTGCTACCTTCTTAAATGGATTTTGATAATTCTGTCGAGGCTGCGGATTTCGTGGTGGTTGTTGCTGATTCTTGTTGTAACCTTGTCTCGTTGGTCTACGGAATATGGTAGATGAATCGATATCCATTGGTTCAACTGGGGGTTGTTGTTGATAAGAATAATTATTCTGATGATGATTGCTGAAATTATGATTCTGATGATGGTTGTATCGTGGAATGTACTCGAGGTTCTGATGGCGTGAATCATGTTGCATTGTACGGGCGATACAGTAGACATCTGCTAATATATCTATCTAATCTATAGTGCAGGCTCGTGCATAGATGGCATTCTTGATAGCTACACTTCTCAGTCCAGTGACGAATGTTCTGATTGCTTTAGCTTGGATTTCTTGTGTCAATACTTGGATTATTCGTTCTTCCTTGTGTGTCATCTCAATCTTGGATAGCACTACATTCAATGCTTGGTTCAGATTGTCATAATATACATGCAGTGGTAGTTCTTTTTGTTGTATTTTCATCATATCTTCCTCCAGAACGTATATTGGTCGTTTGTCGGCATAGGAATCGTCTAGCCTATCGATGATGTCTTGGAAGTTTCTCTTTACGTTGTGGTTGATCAGGATCTGTGCTGCTTTGCCAGTAATTTTTCCTCTGATCATTATTAATGCTTGGGCATATATATTATGTCCTTCGAATTGTCGTATGTCTTCCATTAATGTGGTTGCTACTTTCCTCCAATTCCTGTATTCGTTGTAATCACCATTAAATTGTGTTAGTGTTTTAAACATATTCAGATCCACTTCTTCTGGTCTGGTGTAAGAACATATTTGTTCTGTTCGTTGTGGAATGGTTGCACTTCTTCCTAATTGTAGTTCGGATAACTGTCGTTGCAGATCGGCGACTACGTGGGTTAATGCAATTAAATTTGCTTGTTCTGTCATCTTGCTGGTTTATTTTACTAAAAATCGGTCTCCAGTTGTATTCTTGGAGCGCTGCTTGATATGGTATTCTTTCTATGAAAGCGTGTTGTTTGCTAAGGATGGTATATTGATCCTTTACTTTAAATTTGTTGTCGTATTAGGATTTTTATGTGAATCCCTTTTGATTGACGTTGTGTGGGATGATGCACTGGTAAACTTCTTGGATGGTTTAAATGAATCCTTTTTTTGTTTCCAGGGACTAGGTTCTTCCCTTTCAGGCAGACTGACTAAGGATATTATTGATGATCCTTTTTTGTTGCTGCCCCACGTTGGGCGCCAGTTAATTTATTTACTCGTTATGAATAAAATAAATATAATTTTAAGTCAGCCAATGAGATTGGTACTGACTGATCCTTTATTCGTTTAATAATTCACAGTATACACATGTACTTAAGTATTGAATATATTAAACTTAAACTGTACCTTTACAAGTGGTATACAGAACTTGTTACTCGGCAGTCGATAATGATAAAGTGACTTCGAGGCTATTGTTCCAGTTGCTTATATAGGCTATGCTTATCGCTGCTCATACTATTGAGATGCTAGTTGTTTACTAGTAAATATGATTTTGATGATTTTTCTTTAATGTTTACTGAAAGATAAGGTTGTGGTTAAAGGTTAAAGTATTAACTCGCGCGTGCTTATTTTGAAGGCAAACATGAAGAGGAAATTGAGAGCAACGTACTTTACCACTCCATGTTTACAAATTAGAGCGCGCGCATATATGAGAAGTTGCACTTTGCGTAACAATTGTAAAATTACCTAACAATTTTAAGTTTCTTTATGTTGGAGTTGTGATATATTTTTTTTAACCGGAAGAGAGAGGATATATTTATTCATTAACCCTGGGGGCCTATTCTGTAACTCGATTCGAAAAACAATTTACTCGAATTCGGATTTTTCATATTCTCTAACTCGATTTTCGGATTTTCAAGCCAATTTTCGAATAAAATATTTGTTAGCTTTTGAGTTGAAGAAAGCAAAAACGAAAATTGTACGTATTTACTCTGGCACAGGGTGGTACAACTTTCGGATAATTATAAAGTAGATACGAATTTCGAATAGAATACATTTTCGAATCGAGATACAGAATAGGGCCCCTGGTCGAGACCAACGGTCTGATACACTTAGTCGAGACCAATGGCGCTTGGCTAGGCCAAGTGGTGTTTACATACATTTGTATGGAAATACGTGTTGTATTTACGCTCATATATACAATATAGATACATTTTTGAAATTTCTTACCTCTCGATTTGGTTGAAATCAAATTGATTGCCTTGTTCACGCTTGACGTGGCAATAGCGTTCACAAAAAATGTAACATTTTAAGAAAAATTACATTTTTTCTTAACCTTTTAAAACGCTTTAGCGGCTAAAGTATTTGACCTAGATAAACATATGTACAAGCCAATTTGGGCATGTAACGAACATGAAAACAGATAAATCAACCGTGCGAAGTGATAGAAACATACCAAAGTTCATATATTTTCATACA
Organism: Bactrocera neohumeralis; assembly: GCF_024586455.1. Taxonomy (NCBI): domain Eukaryota; kingdom Metazoa; phylum Arthropoda; class Insecta; order Diptera; family Tephritidae; genus Bactrocera; species Bactrocera neohumeralis. Next base: position 5,875,601 of record NW_026089623.1, read on the forward strand.
AAATATATGGGGTCTAGCCAAGCACTATTGGTTCACTAAGGTGTAATAATATATCCTTGTTTCGTCCTTTTCGATACGATATCCTTGAATTTTTTTCTGAATTCTGTAGACAATAAAATTTTAGAAAACTACCTGGAAGCGCAAGTCGTTTGCTAGACTCTAAATATATTTAAATAACATTTAAAAACAAAATATGCCTGACCAGACCCGAGGGTCTCGATGAGGGTTAATTCAGTATAAACCTATGATATTACAGAGTTGCATTTATTAGTACTAAGGGTCGGTATTTCTTTACTTCAACACTTTTCATGAACGACACTTTTTATAATAAATATTTATAAATTAACTTTTTGTTGTTTACATTTCATGCAAACATTTTGATACATAGTTTCGTGTTTTAAATAATAGCAAAGAAAACAATTTTCTTTTAATTTTCAAAAAGTCCAAGTGACTTACAAATGTTAAGATGATTTTCTTTAGCAATAGCTTTTGTCAAAACATCTGCTCGTTCGTTAGAATATGAAACAATTTAATCTTGCCGCTTTCTAAATGCTGCCGAATAAATTTACTTTTTATATCCACGTGTTTTGTAGGAGATGAATATGAGTTATTCAAGGCTACTTTTACTGCAACCCAGTGTGTTTTTCCTGGATTTGTAGAAAAACGACTCAGTAGATTAACTGCAAAACTGATCTCAGATCGCGTAATTTGTGAGACGAATAATAGGCAACCAACAACTTGGATGTACGGTACTTTTGACATTTCATGCTGCCCTGTTTTATCTGTTGGACACATTTCATTACTTAGGCGTTGATTTGATACAAAATCAGTTACACAAAAATTATAGCCATCCTTCTTGGCCGCGATTCTTTTCGAACGTCTTAAGTTATGAAACTTTAATTTCATCAGAGTCATTTGCAGTTTCATATTCAGTTGAATTAGCGTCTACCTTATTATTCACTAACTGATTTTCGCGTTTGTTTATATATTCAGTGTGCATGTTTTCAACCATTGGCAATTCTTTACTCTCTTCTTCTACTAAATAGTCAATGTTGAAAGATTCACACCCGTCAGGAATTTCACAACAATAGTCCATTTCAATTACATTTTTATTTTCTGTTTCAATAAAAACAACATGACGACTAATTACAATATTTTGCGTTTTCGGATTGAACAGTCCATATGCTTTGAACGCATTACATTAACCCATCATTATGCATTCATCTGATTTATCATCCAGTTTCTTTCGCTTTTCACTTCACAAACCGGAAGTGAGAGGACATATTTATTCGTTAATTCAGCATAAACATATGATATTACAGAGTTGTATATGCTCTTTCTTTACTTCAACACCTTATAACTACCATAAATTTATAAAATGTACGACAAATAATAAAAAGTACAATAAATATTCTATATTAGTAATAATTTTTTTAATATATCTTTATAACAGCATTTAATGGAAATAATAAATTATATTTTTGATTTAATCTCATTTCATAATCTCATCATGCAGATACACGCATTTTTTGTTTTTTTTGCGGGTGAAGGGGTGGAAAATGCCTTCCGCATCATCGGTGCTATCGCAGCGGGATGTGCCACTTCTTCTTCTTCTTAATTGGCGTAGACACCGCTTACGCGATTATAGCCGAGTTAACAACAGCGCGCCAGTCGTTTCTTCTTTTCGCTACGTGGCGCCAATTGGATATTCCAAGCGAAGCCAGGTCCTTCTCCACTTGGTCCTTCCAACGGAGAGGAGGTCTTCCTCTTCCTCTGCTTCCCCCGGCGGGTACTGCGTCGAATAGTTTCAGAGCTGGAGTGTTTTCATCCATCCGGACAACATGTAGGTCACGTAGCCGCTGTCTTTTAATTCGCTGAACTATGTCAATGTCGTCGTATATCTCGAACAGCTCATCGTTCCATCGAACGCGATATTCGCCGTGGCCAATGCGCAAAGTACCATAAATCTTTCGCAGAATTATTCTCTCGAAAACTCGTAACGTCGACTCATCGGTTGCCGTCATCACCCAAGCCTCTGCACCATATAGCAGAACGGGAATTATGAGCGACTTATAGAGTTTAGTTTTTGTTCGTCGAGAGAGTGTGTTTACTTTTCAATTGCCTACTCAGTCCGAAAAAGCACCTGTTGGCAAGAGCAATCCTGCTTTAGATTTCTAGACTGACATTGTTGGTGGTGTTTACGCTGGTTCCAAGATAGACGAAATTATCTACGACTTCAAAGTTATGACTGTCAACAGTGACGTGAGAGCCAAGTCGCGAGTGCGACGACTGTTTGTTTGATTACAGGAGATATTTCGTTTTGCCCTCGTTCACTGCCAGACCCATTTTCTGGGCTTCCTTGTCCAGCCCGGAGAAAGCAGAACTAACGGCGCGGGTGTTGAGGCCGATGATATCAATATCGTCGGCATACGCCAGCAGCTGTACACTCTCATAAAAGATTGTACCTGCTCGATTAAATTCTGCAGCTCGAATAATTTTCTCCAGCAGCAGATTGAAGAAGTCGCACGATAGGGAGTCACCTTGTCTGAAACCTCGTTTGGTATCGGACGGCTCGGAGAGGTCCTTCCCGATCCTGACGGAGCTTTTGGTGTTACTCAACGTCAGTTTACACACCCGTATTAGTTTTGCGGGAATACCAAATTCAGACATCGCGGCATAAAGGCAGCAATCGACGAAGAGGTGGTGTGTGTCGATTCTTCTTTCACGGGTCTTTTCCAAAATTTGGCGCATGGTGAATATCTGGTCGGTTGTTGATTTTACAGGTCTAAAGCCACACTGAAAAGATTCAATCAGTTTGTTGACGGTGGGCTTTAATATTTCACACAATACGCTCGATAGAACCTTATATGCGATGTTGAGGAAGCTAATCCCACGGTAGTTGGCGCAGATTGTGGGGTCTCCTTTTTTATGGATTGGGCATAGCACACTTAAATTCCAATCGTTGGGCATGCTGTCGTCCGACCATATTTTACAAAGAAGCTGATGCATGCTCCTTATCAGTTCTTCGCAGCCGTGTTTGAATAGCTCGGCCGGCAATCCATCGGCCCCCGCCGCTTTGTTGTTCTTTAGGCGGGTAATTGCTATTCGAACTTCTTCATGGTCGGGATATGGAACGTCTGCTCCAACGTCATCGATTGGGGAATCGGGTTCGCCTTCTCCTGGCGTTGTGCTTTGACTGCCATTCAGCAGGCTGGAGAAGTGTTCCCTCCATAATTTAAGTATGCTCTGGGCATCAGTGACTAGATCACCTTTGTGGGTTCTACAAGAGTATGCTCCGGTCTTGAAACCTTCTGTAAGCCGCCGCATTTTTTCGTAGAATTTTCGAGCATTACCCCTGTCGGCCAGCTTATCAAGCTCTTCGTACTCACGCATTTCGGCCTCTTTCTTCTTCTGTCTGCAAATGCGTCTCGCTTCCCTTTTCAACTCTCGGTATCTATCCCATCCCGCACGTGTTGTGGTCGATCGTACCGTTGCGAGGTAGGCAGTCTGTTTTCTCTCCGCTGCGACACGGGACTTCTCGTTGTACCAGCTGTTCTTTTGCACTTTCCGAAAACCAATGGTTTCGGTTGCAGCTGTACGTAAGGAATTTGAAATGTCGTCCCACAGTTCCCTTATCGCTTACTTTTCATTGGTATAGTTTTTTTACGTGGCGGGTCCCAAACCCAGCGCACAACCCTATGTAGGGGATGTTTCGCCTTCTCACATTAGAATGTTCTTAGGCTACCCAGAGGATACTTGGTCAAAGACCGGAAGTAGTGAGCTGCTTGAGCCATGTGTAAAAGAATCGTTTCTGGCCACTCCCAAGTGAATGGCGATCAGAGAACTTTCCTCACTTGCGTGAACTTCTACAGATGACTCCATCCGCCACTTGCAGGTCACTAAAAACCCCCCCTCTAAGGAACAGTCGCCCACCCTGGGACCGCGTTTGCATTACCTCAGGGTGGCGTTCCATTTTTCTCGTTGAGAGATTTACATGTGCACACCTGCGTCCAGGTCCCGCTTTTTGAGGCGTAGCAAGAGTGCTGCGTATTTCTAGATAATCCCCCAGTTTGTATCACTCTCCAACATGACGCTGATTAAATTGTCAGCGTTTATTGGGCCGACCAGGTCTTCTACGGCGGTGCGTTCTCCTTGCCAGCGCTCACATTCAAAGAATGTGTGTTCAGCGTCGTCTTCTGTCGCGTCGTTGTATAGGCATGACGGCTCTTCGACTTTTCCCGTTCTGTTGAGGTACTTTTTGAAGTATCCGTGGCCGCATAACAGCTGGGTTGTGTAAAAGTCTACTTCTCCGAATTTACGACTTGTCCATAAATCTTGATCTTTTATCAGCCTGGCCGTCCATCTGCCGCGACTTTCATTCTCCCATCTTTGTTGGGTGATTTCTTTAGCTCCCACAGCTTTTTCCTTTCATATGCTAGAAGATCGATTGGAGCATTGCCGCTTATAACTAATATTGCGTCGCCTGATACTGTTCTGCAGGCTGATGCAACTCTGAGGGCTGCGGGGCGGTACACTCTGGCCACTGCCTTACGCCGGTTTTCCTTTTTAAGCGCGTCTGCCCAGATTTCGGCTGCGTATAATATGACGCTGATTGTCGTCGGCATTAGGAGCTTTCTCTTTTCTTGGCTGGGGCCTCCTACGTTAGCCATTAATCGGCTCAGTTGAGAAGTGATCTTCGCTGCCTTACCTGCAGCGTGCTGGATTTGTACCCAGAAGGTTAGTCTGGGGTCCAGTCTTACGCCTAGGTTGTTTACTGCTCTCTGAGTCCTAAGAGTATCCGTAGTCGTGTGCATGCTTACCTCGAGAGGTATGTGCTTTTTTGTTAGCAGTAGTAGCTCTGTTTTCTCCGTAGCGAGCTGGAAGTTGTGTGTGTCGAGCCATGCTTGCGTCCGCATCATGACCTGGTTCAACTTTCTCTGTGCTTCTTCTGCATCCCTTGCAGTGATTACTGCTGCAATGTCGTCCGCATAGCCAATTAGATACGATTCATCTGGCATTTATAATTTTAATATTTCGTCATAACTAATGTTCCACAGGTCTGGCCCTAGAATGGATCCTTGTGCTGCTCCTGACGTGACTGCTATCTGTCGTGGTCCCTCTTTAGTTTCGTACAGCAGTTTCCTGTTACTGAGGTAGCTCCGCACTACAGCCCTGAGGTAGTCGGGTATCTTGAAACTTTTCTCGGGGGCGTCGATCATATCTACCCATCTAGCGCTGTTGAAGGCGTTTCAGTCATCTAGATTCGCCAGCAACACTATTCTTTTGAATTTATGTCATCTGCGTTGCGCGGCTTCTACGCTTTCTATGACGCATTTTATAGCTCCTATGGTTGATCTGCCGGGTCTAAAGCCGTGTTGTCTAGGGGACAGTCCTCCAGCTTCGTTGATAGCCGCTTCGAGTCTGGGTTTAAGTAAGCTTTCGTACAGCTTTCCCGCTGTGTCAAGCACGCATAATGGAAGGTATGCTGATGGCGAATTGGGGTCTCCTTTTCGCTTACTGATTAACATCAGCCGTTGCTTTTTCCAGGGTTCAGGGAATATTCCGGTTTCAAGGCAGCCGTTGTACATATTCAGTAGTACTCTTGGGCGCTCTGCAGCGATTATATTAAGGACTTCTGCTGGGATCCCGTCCGGGCCGGATAATTTGTTGGTCTTGAGCTTGCCAGTGGCTACTTGCAGCTCTTCAAGTGTGAACTGGGGGATTTGCGCAGTACTTAGAGTTTGTTCTGGATCACTGGCCCTTATTTCGTGTGTGGAGAATAGTGCTTTCACGATGTAATCCATTTTGGCAGCGGTTACGTCAGGTGGCTTTGCTCGAGCGCCGAGTTTTTTCATCACTATTTTATACCCTAGTCTCCAGGGGTTTCTGTTTATATTCTCCCGTAGTTCTTCCCATTTTTTCTTTTTACTGTCGTCGATGGCGTGCTTCAGCTCCTTTTTTGCGGCTTTTTATTGCTCGGCTTCTTGGGGTGCGGCTCCTCTGCGCCTGGATCTCGTGTAGGATCTGCGAAGGCGGAGGCATGTGCGTCTGAGTTGGCGATATTTTCGGTCCACCAGTAGACTGCTGCTTTACGTTTTCTGTGGGAAGCCTTGGGCATTGCTTTTTGGCAGGCTTTGGTTATGTTAAGCATTGTGTGCTTGACTGATTTTCTTGCTATAGGGGAGGGGTCGCTAGATGGGTTTCCTCGTCTATTGCGGCGATTAATTTCGATTTGTCCAGTTTCGAAATATTCCACTTTCGTGTTCCATTATTTTTTCTGAGCTGGTAAGCATTTCTTCCAGTGTCGATCATGAAAGAGATGTAGTGATGATCGCTGCCAGTGTAATCTTCCAGGACTTTCCAATTATTATCGAACCTGCCTTGCGTTCTGTTGATAGGGTGATGTCTTGTGTGGTTTCCTCGCATCCCGGTCTTCTGAACGTGGTTGCATTTCCCGTATTGAGCACTACTTGACCTAGCCGCCCAGCCCTTTCTAAAATTCGTTTTCCTCTCGAGTCAGTGTGCCCCACTCTACGGCTCTGGAGTTCAGGTCTCCGGCGATAATCAATTGACCTTCTATAGCCCTGGCTGTGTCCTCTATATTGTCGAGCTTTTCTTGGAATTCCTGTATACTATCGCTTGGCGTTAAGTAGCAGCTAATTACTGTGAAAAGGTCGCACTTGGCCCAGACAAAACCGTTGCCGTTCCCATTGCTTACAGTGGTGGCGTTACTCCCTGGTGGTAAGCATATAGCAGCGGTTGAGCTGCTATCTTCTAGTACCTCTCTCTTTCTTTTTGTATTGCTCGCTCTCGTAGTCGTTCTCCATCACCATTTGCGAGAGTAGTGCGTCAGCGGCCTTGCATCTATGCATGTTGGCTTGTAGGATCTTCGTGCATTTTGCGGAGCCCGGGATGTGATCGGCTTTGTGCACTCTTTCAATTTGTGCCCTGGTTGGTCGCATTTTATGCAAACACCTTTTCCTCTTCTATCGGGCCCTTTGCAGTCCCAGGTTAAGTGCCCTGGTCCAAAGCAGCGGAAGCACCTTTTGGGGGTTTCTTTCAGCCGCAGTCTGCAATTAACCCATTTTGATGCGTGCCTGTCGCATCTGTGTGTCTGCCCTATCCAGGTCCAGCGTTATGTATGCCCTTACCTGCTCTCTTGTGTTAGGAGCTGTTATATTAATTAATAAGTGTTCAGTGGGGTCCTGTAGCGCTTCTTTGACAGCCACTGCTACTTTCTCTTTTGTTGTGAGCGAGTCGAGGTCTCTGATCTCTGTGGTAGCCTTAGTTTTAAGGTCGGCCACAGTTGCAGTCTCTTTAAGGGTGGACTTATGTGCCTCACAGAAGCTGGCCTTTGTGGACTGTCCCTTCTCTAGCTCCAGTAATAGGGCCCCGGCTCTTGTTTTGCGGATCCCCTTGATCTTGACCTCGGCTTCTTTAAGATCTACCTAGCTACATGCATTATTGTACCAAAATATAAATTAGATAACCTACTTCTTATATTATGCTTGTTTAATTTGGTGCCAGAGCTTTCCTGATATAAATACTTTTCTTCTCATTCCACATTAAATGAATTTATTTTACTTTTTAAATTTTGGACACTGTTTTCACTCGCTGATAACATTTCTGCACATTTAAATTATATCAACTTCAGTTTATGAACCACTGTTTCTTCAAACACATATGCACAAATAAGCGCTCAGCACACACCTATCAGCGTTTGTATTCAATATGTGTTCCCTTCCCTGAAGTGCGTATTATTATTTTAATACAATTCCAGAGGCAACTAAGATCTTTAAAATTTAATAAAACAATTATGGAAAAATATCTCAATTCTTTGAATATTTTGGTAAAACAACCAAACTGAAAACTGCCACAAATCATATATTTATATAAGCATTTTCATTAAATGGAACTGCAATATGTTTCAAGAAAATATACATATATTATGGTCACAAGTATCTTTTCTTTTTCAAATAAGTACATAGATATATAAAAATGACTGACTATATGCATTTTCAAAGTGTTTAATTTAGTGTTTTGTATAATTTATCGAAAATGCCAAAAATAAAGAAATGTGTGGTCGATATATGCATAATATATATATAAATATTACTTTAAGTTATGGTATATAAGTATATATTTGTATTGAATACATTTCCCTTGTATATGTGATGTATTTTATGAATTGTTTTGGTTTCCTGTTTACTTATAATTGGTTGTCAAAAAAGTCTTGCGGTATTTTCGCTAGTTGGCGCTGAAAGCGCGTAGTTCTAGTTTTATTCACATCGGGTCATGCTATACCTTTTTGGAAAGCTCATTTCACGCGCTAACACGTGTTTGATTGATTGTCGTTTCTTTTAAGTCGTTCGTGAGTTATAGCGTCGCAAACATGGAGCAAAATAAAGAGAAAATACGGCATATTTTACAGTACTACTACGATAAAGGCAAAAATGCATCTCTAGCCGCCAATAAAATTTGTGCAGTTTATGGACCCGATACAGTTTCCATTTCCACCGCACAACGATGGTTTCAACGTTTTCGTTCTGGTGTAGAGGTGGTCGAAGATGCGCCACGCTCCGGAAGGCCTGTCGTCGAAAATTGCGATAAAATCGCTGAATTGGTCGAAAGAGACCGGCATAGTAGCAGCCGTAGCATCGGTCGAGAGCTGGGCATGAGTCATCAAAAATTCGGGGATGTTCGAGCAAGCAAATAACTGCGGCAATAGTGCAACCCTGATGTTTTTTTGCAGATACTCAGCTGATACTTAAACAAATAATTTGCGCAGCGTGCAGGTGCATTGAAGAAGTGAAGTTTAAGAAGTCTTAAAAATGAATTTTTAATCAATTTAACAGTAGATAACTTGGTGGTGAGTGTAGTTTGCATCTTAAATACAGAAAAGCAAGGAAACGAAGTTTTGCGTAAAAAAGTGGCTTATGACCGAAATTTTAAGGAAGAGGGAAATAGTAAAATTGCAAAACTTTAAAACAATTAGATTTTATCCTCCAGATATATATTTATCACATTTTCGAATGTCTCGTGAAACACAATTAATGATAATAATTAGTTTTAACAAAAATAAAGAGCGATTTCGCTTGCCTCATTTTTTCCATCATAAATTTTTTTGATGCCGATTTTGTCACTTTTGCGCGCAAGAAATGTCGAAATTTGAGTTGCTCGAACGTTTGGCATTTGCAAAGTTGCTACATTTTTGCGTCGAACATGATGCTTTGCAATATTGCCGCAGTGATTGAGACTCGAACATCCCCATGATTTCAATTTCAATAAAAAAAAAAAAATTCAATAAAAATACCGCAAGACTTTTTTGACAACCCATTATTTTAAATTGTTACATTAATTATAAAAAAATATATTTACTTACCTACGTACTTATTAGTACTAGCATACAAATTGTGATATTTTTTATGAATTGTTTTTGTTTCTCATGTTTATTCATATAGTGGTGTGAAAATTGCAAAATACCCAAAAGTTATTTATAAAATACCCAATCTTATACTCATTGGCAATTCGTATCATCTTCTCCATGATCCTGCAATGAATATCAGGTTTCGGAGGAATGTTATTGATTTTTTCGCAACTCTTTATGCCTTTCCTTCCATAAACTGATATTCCTCTTATCCAGCCCTCGGTCCCAATTTGCTAACTTTGCGGGCTAAAAATTTGCCCATCGCTGTTGTAAGCAAAACGATTTTTTGGTGTTGCTACCGAAGTTTTTTCACACAAATCAAACAAAACTTCTTCAAAGACACGACTGTTAAACGGAGGAGGGTTATTTTGCAAAATTACTGCTAATCTAACTATTTTCATATAAAATTAATTTAGGAAACCAGAATTTTGTAGCAGGAGCGGTTGAAAATGTGTATATTGGTTATGATCTTGATACATAAGTATGTATGTAGATGTATGTGCTCTGTGACGCCAATTCGAAAGTATTTTCAATAGTTGAAATCGTCGAATTGAGTCCGGCACAAGTACGTACAGGTTCAATTATCCAGGAGCTAATAAGTACACAAAAAAAAAATTCAACCGTTAAATCTTCTTTTTCTTCTTAATTGGCGTAGACACCACTTATGCGATTATAACCGAGTTAACAACAGCGCGCCAATCGTTTCTTCTTTTCGCTACGTGGCGCCAATTGGATATTCCAAGCGTAGCCAGGTCCTTCTCCATTTGGTCCTTTCAACGGGGTGGATGTCTTCCTCTTCCTCTGCTTCCCCCCGCGGGTACGGCGTTGAATAGTTTCAGAGCTGGAGTGTTTTCGTCCATCCGGACAACATGACCTAGCCAGCGTAGCCGCTGTCTTTTAATTCGCTGAACTATTTCAATGTCGTCGTATATCTCATCATCGTTCCATCGAATGCGATATTCGCCGTGGCCAATGCGCAAAGGACCATAAATCTTTCGCAGAACTTTTCTCTCGAAAACTCGTAACGTCGACTCATCGGTTGCTGTCATCGTCCAAGCTTCTGCACCATATCGCAGGACGGGAATTATGAGCGATTCACAGAGTTTGGCTTTTGTTCGTCGAGAGAGGACTTTACTTTTTCAATTGCCTACTCAGTCCGAAGTAGCACCTGTTGGCAAGAGCAATCCTGCGTTGGATTTCCAGGCTAACATTGTTGGTTGTGTTAATACTGGTTCCCAAATAGACGAAATTATCTACAACTTCAAAGTTATGACTGTCAACAGTGACGTGAGAGCCAAGTAGCGAGTGCGACGACTGTTTGTTTGATTACAGGAGATATTTCGTTTTGCCCTCGTTCACTGCCAGACCCATTTTCTATGCTTCCTTGTCCAGCCCGGAGAAAGCTGAACTAACGGCGCGGGTGTTGAGGCCGATGATATCAATATCATCGGCATACGCCAGCAGCTGTACACTCTTATAGAAGATGGTACCTTCTCTATTTAGTTCTGCAGCTCGAACTATTTTCTCCAGAAGCAGGTTGAAGAAGTTGCACGATAGGGAATCGCCTTGTCTGAAACCTCGTTTGGTATCGAACGGCTCGGACAGGACCTTCCCGATCCTGACGGAGCTTTTCGTGTTGCTCAACGTCAGCTTACACAGCCGTATTAGTTTTGCGGGGATACCCAATTCGGACATCGCGGCATAAAGGCAGCTCCTTTTTGTGCTGTCGAAAGCAGCTTTGAAATCGACGAAGAGGTGGTGTGTGTCGATTCTTCTTTCACGGGTCTTTTTCAAGATTTGGCACATGGTGAATATCTGGTCGGTTGTTGATTTTCCAGGTCTAAAGCCACACTGATAAGGTCCAATGAGTTTGTTGACGGTGGGCTTTAATCTTTCACACAATACGCTTGATAGAACCTTATATGCGATGTTGATGAGTCTAATCCCACGGTAGTTTGCGCAGATTGTGAGGTCTCCTTTTTTATGGATTGGAAATAGCACACTTAATTCCAGTCGTTGGGCATACTGTCGTCCGACCATATTTTACAAAGAAGCTAATGCATGCTCCTTATCAGTTCTTCGCCGCCGTGTTTGAATAGCTCGGCCGGCAATCCATCGGCCCCCGCCGCTTTGTTGTTCTTCAGGCGGGCAATTGCTATTCGAACTTCTTCATGGTCGGGTAATGGAACGTCTGCTCCATCGTCATCGATTGGGGAATCGGGTTCGCCTTCTCGTGGCGTTGTGCGTTCACTGCCATTCAACAGGCTGTAGAAGTGTTCCCTACATAACTTAAATAAGCTCTGGGCATCACCTTTGGGGGTTATACAAGAGTATGCTCTGGTCTTGAAACCTTCTGTAAGCCGCCGCAGTTTTTCGTAGAATTTTCGAGTATTACCCCTGTCGGCCAGCTTATCAAGCTCTTCGTACTCACGCATTTCGGCCTCTTTCTTTTTCTGTCTGCAAATGCGGTATCTATCCCATCCCGCACGTGTTGTGGTCGATCGTAAGGTTGCGAGGTAGGCAGCCTGTCTCTCCGTTGCGACACGGCACTCCTCGTCGTACCAGCTGCATTTTCCGAAGACCAATGGTTTTGGTTGCAGCTGTACGTAAGGAGTTTGAAATGCCGTCCCAGAGTTCCCCTATACCGAGTTGTTGACGAGTGCTCTCCGAGAGCAGGAGTGCAAGTCGAGTAGAAAATCGTTCGGCTATATGTTGTGATTGCAGCTTCTCGACGTCGAACCTTCCTTGTGTTTGTTGACTTGCGTTTTTTTGCTGCACAGAAGCGGGTGCGAATCTTGGCTGCAACAAGATGGTGGTCAGAGTCGATGTTAGGGTCTCGGAGCGCACGCACATCTAAAACACTGGAAACGTGTCTTCCGTCTAACACAACATGATCGATCTGGTTGGCAGTTTTTCGATCCGGAGACAGCCAGGTAGCTTGATGAATTTTTTTATGCTGGAGTCTAGTACTACAGATAACCATATTTCGGGCCCGGCGAAGTCGATCAACCTCAACCCATTTGGGAATGTTTCGTCGTGGAGGCTGAAGGTACCGACCGTAGTGCCAAACATACCCACCCTGGCGTTAAAGTCGCCAAGCACGATTTTGACATCGTGGCTGGGGCAGCTCTTATAAGTGCGCTCCAAGCACTCATAAAAGACATCTTTGGTCACATCGTCCTTCTCTTCCGACGGGGCGTGAGCGCAAATCAGCGATATGTTGAAGAACCTCGCTTTGATGCGGATTGTGGCTAGACGTTCATTCAACGGAGTGAATGATAGTACTCGGCGACGGAGTCTCTCTCCCACCACGATTTGCGCTCCTTTATATGGCCACTGTAGTAAATGACACCAGGACTTAAGCGCCTAAGTCTTTATCCCGTCCATCGCATTTCTTGGACGGCGGCGATGTCAGCCTTTATTTTCACGAGGACATCAACCAGCTGGGCAGCGGCACCTTCCCAATTAAGGGACCGGACATTCCAGGTGCATGCCCTTAATTCGTAGTCCTTATTTCGTTTGCCATGGTTGTCATCAAAAGGGGGGTCTCTAATCCGAGGCTGATTGTTAATATTCATTGGTATGACTTTTTTTCGTGGCGGGTCCCAAACTCAGCGCAGAACCCTGCGAAGGGGATGTTTCGCCTTCTCACTTTAGCTCGCCTTCGAACGGACGTTCTTAGGCTACCCAGAGGATACTTGGTCAAAGACCGGAAGTAGTGAGCTGCTTGAGCCATGTGTAAAAGAATCGTTTCTGGCCACTCCCAAGTGAATGGCGATCAGAGAACTTTCCTCACTTGCGTGAACTTCTACACATGACTCCGTCCTCCCAATAAAAGATACACGAATGAATAATTGGGAGTAATTTATTTACATTTAAATATTAAGCAAAATATAATTTTCGTTGGTTTAATTATTTAAAGTTTTAGAAGAAGATGATGAATCCGAAGAATGATCAAAATCTATTTTAGCATATGAATCATTTTCTGCATTTATTGTTGGAGAAGCAACAGTTTCATTTTTTTGGAATTTCGCATTATCTTTGGTACTACATTGCGGCAAATCTAGCTTTGCGTAATATAATTCATAACTGGAGCAAGCAGTTGAAGATGTAGGCGTGGTAATATGCTGTGTTTTATTTTTGTTTATATAGTTCGGTAGAACATTTTCGCTTTCTCTATTATCTATAACGGACAATAATGTTGGAGCATCGTTGAATCGAGCGACTGATGAAATTTTGCTGGCGTTGGACAATGGAGCTAATGGCAAGGAAGGCACGTTTAATGAAACAGAAAATCTCTCATTTATTCCTGTTATTGGCAATATTCGCTCTTTGTTAGAAAAAGATTCTGCTTCTTTAGATCTGTTATTTTTGCCATGGACGTTGTCTAGCATTGAACATTTCGTACTATATTCCTCATGGAATATGTGTTTTGTAGTTTTAAGTTTTTTCTCCGTATCAACCATAGAAATACTCTTTTCAGAGTCGGTTTCATTAATAGTTTTTGAAGTTGGTTGAACTGAAAGTTGGGAATATATGCACGAAAGATAAGTAATATCTTCAGAATTAGAAGTAGAAGTGCTATCAAGTTTTACTTCTTCCAAGTGATCATTTCGATTTTCTTCACGGAACACAATATCTAGCTTTTTAGTAGGCATACGCAAATGATTTTTTTTATTATTTGCGAGTTTTCCCTCAAACGGATAGTTACCGTGGGAGGAGATTTGAGCTTCCTTCCTTTTTACGCATGATAGAGATGTAATGTCACTTGCTCTTGTTATATCAGCAAAGCATTCGTTTGAATGCGATAGGGAAGACTTATTCATGGGACCTAATTCGTTGTCCAAAGGCTTCATTTCCAAGTATCCACTTTCTTCTGGATTTATTTTTTTAAGCGGAAATGTTTGTAACAACTCGCCAATGGGTTTTGATGGCTGATAACCCTTTACTTCGTTTAAAGATATATCAGAACCTTTTCCACTGACAGGTACAGCTTTTCCATTTGTTTTATGGCTAGAACTTTTCGAAAAATCTATTTCCA
>NW_026089623.1:6200260-6303741 GCF_024586455.1 Bactrocera neohumeralis
TGTAACATAGTCATTTCTTTATTTTCGGAAATTTTGCATGTTGTGTTTATATTCAACATTGCAAGGTGAGTATATTACTGATATCGGGGCGAACCAACTAAATCTAATTTATGTGTAAGTAAGTATGATGTAAAAAGTAAGTATAATAACGTTATAAGTTACGAAAGTCAAGTCATACACTAACGTGGGAACTTGTTAGGATTCATTTACTTGATAAAACTGAAAACTTATTTGAATAACTTATATTAAAGGTGTTCTATTTCTCTGTCCATGACTGTATATGTTCTATCGCTCGTTTTACTCATTGATGCGAAAGAAACGTTTAATTCCATTAAATGTAAAATTATGAAGATAGCTTCTCCTTCTTCTTCTTTACCGCCGTAGACACCGCTTACGCGGTTATCGACGAGTTAACAACAGCGCGTCAGTTCTTTCTTCTTTACGTAATTTGGCGCCAATGAGGCCCCAAGCGAAACCAGGTCCTTCTCCACCAGATCTTTCTTTTTCTTTCCTTCCCAGGCGGGTACTGCGTCGAATACTTTCAGAGCTAGAGTGTTTTCGTCCATTCGGACGACATGACCTAGTCAGCGCTGTCTTTTAATACGCTGAACTATATCAATGTCATCGTATATAGCATATAGCTCATTGTTCCATCGAATGCGATATTCGCCGTGGCTAATGCGCAAAGAACCATAAGTCTTTCGCAGAACCTTTCTCTTAAAAACTCCGACTCATCAGATGTTGTCATCGTCCATGCCTCGGCACCATATAGCAGGACGAGAATAATGAGTGACTTATAGAGTTTGGTCGAGAGAGGATTTTAATTCTCAACTGCCTACTCAATCCGAAGTAGCACCTGCTGGTAAAAGTTATTCTGTGTTGGATATCGAGGCTGGCATTGTTGTAGCTGTTAATACTGGTTGGAAAAGATACGAGATTATCTACGACTTCGAAGTTATGACTGTCATCAGTGATGTGGATGCCTAGTCGCGATTGCGACGACTGTTTCTTTGATGACAGGAGATTTTTCGTCTTGCCCTCGTCCACTACCATTTGCTTCGCTTCCTTATCCATTTTGGAGGAAGCAGAATTAACGGCGCTGTTGGATGTTAATGCTAATGATATCAATATCATCGGCGTACGTCAGCAGCGGTACGCTCTTATAGAACATGATGCCTTCTCTTTTTATTTCTGCAGCTCGAATTATTTTCTCCAGAAGTAAGTTGAAGAAGTCACATGAAAGGGAGTCGCTTGTCTGAAACCTCCTTTGGTATCGAAAGGCCCGAAAAGGTCCTTCCCGGTCACGACGAAGCTTTTGGTATTGCACAACGTTAGTTTACCAAATTTAGACATAGCGGCATAAAAGCAAATCCTTTTCGTGCTGTCGAAAGCAGCTTTGAAATCAACGAAGAGGTGGTGTGTGTCGATTCTCCTTTCACGGGGCTTTTCCAAGATTTGGCGCATGGTGGATATCTGGTCAGTTGCTGATTTGCCAGGTCTAAAGCCACACTGAAAAGGTCAAATCAGATTGTTGACGGTGGGCTTTAATCTTTCACACAATACGCTCAAAAAAACTTTATACGCTATGTTAAGGAGCCTTACCATGGGATAGATGATAGATTGGCGCAGATTATGGGGTCTCCCTTATTGTGAATTGGACAGAGCACACCTAAATTCCAATCTTTGTGCATGCTTTCGTCCGACCATATTTTACAAAAAAGCTGATGCATGTTCCTTATCAGTTCTTCGCGGAAGTGTTTGAATAGCCGGCAATCCATCGGTCACCGCTGCTTTGATGTTCTTGAGACGGGTAAATGCTATCCGAACTTCTTCATGGTCGGGCAATGGAATGTCTGATCCATCGTCATCGATTGGGAATAGGGTTCGCCTTCTCCTGGCGTTGTACTTTCCCTGCCATTCAGGCTGGAGAGGTGTTCCTTCCAAAACTTTAGTATGCTCTGGGTATCGGTCACTAGATCACTTTTAGGGGCTCTACAAGAGTATGCTCCGGTCGTGAAACCTTCAGTTAGCCGCCGCATCTTTTCGTAGAATTTTCGAGCATTACCTCTGTCGGCCAGCTTATCAAGCTCTTCGTACTCACGCATTTCGGCCTCTTTATTTTTCTGTCTGCAAATGCGTCTCGCTTCCCTCCTCAACTCTAGATACCGAGAGCACGTGTTGTGGTCGATCGTAACGTTGCGAGGTAGGCAGTCTGTTTTCTCTCCGCTGCAACACGCCACTACTCGTCGTACCAGCTGTTCTTTTGCATTTTCCGAAAACCAATCTTTTCGGTTGCAGCTGTACGTAAGGAGTTTGAAATGCTGTTCCACAGTTCCCTTTCACCGCGTTGATGACGAGTGCTCTCAGAGACCAGGAGTGCAAGTCGAGTAGAAAATCGTTCAGCGGTCTGTTGTGATTGCAGCTTCTCGACGTCCAATCTTGCTTGTGTTTGTTGACGTGCGTTTTTTGCTGCAAAAAGGCGAGTGCGAATCTTGGCTGCATCAATATAGTGGTCCAAGTCGATGTTAGGACCTCGGAGCGTACGCACGTCTAGAACACTGGAGAAGTGTCTTCCGTCTATCACAACATGATCGATCTGTTTGATGGTTTTTCGATCCGTAGACAGCCAGGAGTCTTGATGAATTTTCTTATGCTGAAATCTAGTGCTACAGATGACCATATTTCGGGCCGCAGCGAAGTCGATCAGCCTCAACCCATATGGGGATGTTTCATTGTGGAGGCTGACTTTAAACGGTCTAAGAGCGGCTATATGCATTCCTGTTGACGTTATCAAGATTTATCGAAACTAAAGTCGTATTCTCTATTTTGATACGACTATGGTAACGACATGGTAAAAATCGTTTCTGGAATAAACAGCCCAACTTATTCCAGTGTGATAGCGTCTCAAAATTTGTGTTTTTATAACATTTTCTATTATAGCCAGATTGGAAAAGTACTAATTTTTGGACATTTAAATTAAATCACCGTACACACATATTACGACTGAAAGTTACTTGTGACCGTTTAATGTATGAATAAACCATTTAAATAATTTTATAATATTAACTTAAAGTACTTAATAGGGGCATTTTTTAATGTTGTTTTCAATAATTTTCATTGAAAATTAGTAGTATGATACATCACATTACAAAATGTTTCAACAAATTTACGACAGCCTTCCACTTTTTCGTAGGATTTCGTTTCCAATAGCCAAACATCAAAACCTCCTGAATTTAACAGTTGCCTGAGTTCAGGACTGGACAAGAGTTCAGCTGCATTTTGGTTGAAGCTTTAAATTTCGGTATTATAGTTTTCAATTCAATCAGTCAAAAAAATTCCAGTTGAAGTGCTGTAAAACTTCAACTTTTTATACTCTTGCAACCAGTTGCTACAGAGTGTTGTAGTGTTGTTCACCTAATGGTGGTACGAAGCACCTAAAACTAACCGAGATAGATGTAGGGATATGTGGCAACACCATAAATAATAATGCATTTTTAGTTCTCAGTGCAACCATGCGTTTTGACATTTTGTTTATCCATTATTATATTCCATTGTACATAGTTTTGATATGTCAATAAATCTTCCCTTTTCTCTATCAACTGCCAAGCAAGTAGCACGTGCACGAAGGCCTAGCGATTTGTACAACGAAATGCGACGAACAGCAGGTACCACGCTCAGCGAGAGCATAGTACATGATCTCTGGGTCAGCCGCTTGACACCGTACGCACAAGCAGCTGTCATCGCCACTAGCGTTCCCATTAGCGACAAAATTAAAATCGCTGATTTTATCACAGAATCCTTATCACTGAAGGACGGCGGACAAATTTTTGAGGTTAGATCCGAATCGCAATCGCTCTTTCGAAAACCGTAGGACAGTTGATGCGGAACGTTAAATACACCGGACGGCAGCGCAGTAGATCTACGTCACGTGGAAGACATACAAACAATTTTTGTTGGTATAATGCAAAATTTGGTGCAAATGCCACTAAATGTCACCTACCGTGCTCATTCATCCTGTCCAAGTCAACACTCTGATAATCCAACAGGTCGTCGGCTTTGCATTTACGACACTTCAGCGAAAATTAGTTTTTTAATAAATTCAGGAGAGGACATATCCGTCATACCGAGGTCGACGAAATTAGCTAGAACACGTCCATTATCTTTGTCATTGTTTGCCGCAAATGGCTCTCCCGTACAAACATACGGTGAAGTCCTACTTAAGCTAAATTTAAACCTTTTTAGAGTTACAAGGCCCTATATTCGCCATGATTCCAGGAAATAAGAAAAACGACAGCACCATCTTGAATTGGAAGGAAGATACTAAACGCCATTTTGAGGCTGCGAAAGCCCAACTAAACAACTGTGTTATGTTGGCTCATCCACTGCCTGATGTAGAACTTTCGTTGTGGGTAGATGCATCCTATTTTTCAGCTAGAGCAGTTTTATATAAAATAGTAGATGACAAACTTCAGCCATTAGGTTTTTTCTCAAGAAAGTTTTCATCAGCCGAAATGCGATACAGTACGTATGACTGTGAGTTGACCGCGCTATACAGCGCCGTTCGTCATTTTCGTTACATGTTATAAGGTCGTAACTGCCACATTTACACCGACCATAAGCCCCTCATATTCGCATTCCGACAACAACTGCATAAGGCTTCAGATCGTCAAGTTAGGCAATTGGATTTCATATCGCAAATCACTACTGACATCCGACATGTTCAAGGTAAAAGAAATGTAACCGCTGATCTATTATCTGAATTCAATCACTTACGGCCGCCATTATTAACTACGACGCCGTCGCCGTAGACCAAGAGAACGACGAAGAGATACTAGCACACCTAAATGGCAGCATTCGACACTCACTAAAATTAAAATCTTTTATATTACCTCCAAGTACTAAAAAGGTTTTTTGTGATATATCCACAGGACGAATTCGTCCCTTTGTAACATCAAGATCTCGACAAACTTTTCTTCGGGTTACACACAATCTGTCGCACCTTGGCGCGCGCGCTACTATCAAGATGATGGTCGACAGATTCGTTTGGCCAGGCATTGCGAAAGATAGTAGATCCTTTGCTAGATGTTGCATACAGTGCCAACGGTCTGAAGTCATTCGACACAACAAAAGCTTATTCTAACGCAGAATATATCCCAGTAGCCCATTCGGACATTTGTATTTGTATATTTGTATTGACATTGTCGGTCCGTTTCCAATATCGGATGGCAACCGATATTGCTTACCCATAATCGATCGATTTAAGCGATGGCCAGATGCCATTCCGATTCCCAATTTGACTGATCCAGTGGTAGCAAAGGCTTTGCTAACCGGCTGGATTTCCCGTTTTGAGTACCCTTCGATATAACGTCGGATCTCGGTCATCAATTCGAAAGCGCCATATTTAAACAACAGATAAACTTTTTGGGAGTGACCCATTTAAAAATAACGCCGTATCATCCACAATGTAATGGACTAATAGAACTGGCATCGCACATTAAAATCTGCCATTTTATGTCATAAAGTGGATCAGTGGACGACCTATTTACCTCTTATACTACTTGGACTGCGTTCAACATATAAAGATGACATCGGGTCCACTCCTTCTGAATTGGTATATGGAACATCATTACGATGGCCTTCAGAGCTTTTCATCGAACAACCCAGCAACCAGAGCCAAACAGAAATCTTAGTGGAGCTTCGTCGTATCATGTGAGACCTGCGTTCTGTTAGTACTGCTTGGCACACTAACCAAAAAGTTCTTGATCATGTCTTCATCCGCGATAATTCAGTCAGACTGTCATTATCAACACCTTATATGCGACCATACAAAGTTTTAAGCCGCTCACCTAAGTATTTCGAAGTGGAAATAGAGGAGAATAAAGTTAAAGTTTCCATCGATCGTCTAAAGCCAGTTTTCATCACAACACCTACGACTCTCTAGGAGGAGGGTACCGTAGTTATGCGATTGTAGGCACGTGCTACTTGCTTGGCAGTTGATGTAGAAGAACGTTAAACGTTTCTTGGCAATGCTCAACTTTTATCGGAGATTTCTTGCAAACGCCTTAGAGTTACAAGGCCCTCTATTCGCCATGATTCCTGGAAATAAGAAAGACGACAGCACCATCTTGAATTGGAATGAAGATACTAAATTATTATATATATAAATGAACCGGATGACGAAAAAAGGTGAAATTGGGTTGCTTGTCTGCGTCAGTTGACACCACGAACCACGAACCACAAAAAACATATAGACATGATGCCGCTTGCGACTATCGAATGCCCCATAGGTTCGATATCTCTGCGGGCATATACACTAGTCAGAAAAAGTTTGCATACACAGTCAGCTATGACTTTGTAATGCCCATTTTTTCTATTAAAATTAGTATTATTATATTTCTTTATTTAGAATCTTAAACGTAATATTCAAGAGCTTAACTCAATCCTTTTTTGTTTAAAAATCATGTTCCAACATCGATGTTATCGATTAATTTTTCAAAATAGAGCCTTCTCTGGTGCAGAAAAAGATTGCGTACACATTTTTAAAAGGGAATTCCCACATTACAAATTCAAACGAAACGGTAAAAAAAGTATTTATTTCAGCGTAATTAATGTTTTTACGATAATTTTGATAAAAACTCGACACATTGAATAAATGGATGGTAAGAGGAAAACAACTAGTTCTGTAGTAGGTTCGAACCCGGCCGAATATTTTTTTTCTACAAAATGTGAATAAAAATCGGGAACATTTCCCAACAGAGCCGGGAAAATTTCCGTGCCTGATTTCCAAACGTTTCCGGACCAGCTGTTATCGTCGGGTATCGCCGGGTTCCGAGGACGAGGGTGGTGTTCCGTAACAAAGTTCAGGAATCTTTATATAGAATGAGAATTTTGAAAAAAAAGTCGAATAAATTGCAAAATTACAGAAAACCTTTTTTTTCGAATGCTGTGCAGTTTTTCTGAGTAGCTTCACTTTAAAAAAATATAAATGTCATTTCATATTAAATTTGCTACCAAGGATTTGAATATTTGGAAAATATGATTACTGAAAGTTTTTTCTGGCATTTTTGTGGGCATGAAAAGCGACAAGTATATTATTATTTTCAGTACGTTACAATATTGGTATTTTTCTTCTTTATTCAATTGGTAACTTGATTTTATATTCATAATTCCTATCTTGCAGTGTATTTTGCACCTGCGTAAAAAAGAAAAATAGATGAAGATTTTGCGACAGTACATCGAGAAGAAAACGAGGTTCCTCGTGCAGTGACGTACAGTCCACCTAAACATGATGAAGGCATTGACAATTCGGGCAGCGAAACACCGTCTTCGTCTAAAAACTCCGACATTGCACAAGTTTCTACCATTGCTGTAAACATTTCGAATGATGTTGGTAATTTCGTGGTCAAAAAATTGACGATCACGTGAAGCAAATTTTGCTTCAAAATCCTTGGATTCCTCCAAAAAATTATACTTTCCCATTTTCGTCGAGAGTTGTTTCTGGCAAAGAAATAAAACACTACGTCTCTTCCAAACATTTGGATTCTCATGCAGAGTGGCTCGTACTATCTGACGTGGGGAAAGGGCTATTCTGCAAATATTGTCCATGGTTTACGCCTCGAAATCAAGGAGGTTATCAGGGAAATACTCCGCTTGGGGTACTTGTCAAGCAGCCGTTGTAGGGATGTCGGAAATGGAATAAAGTATCGATATATATTGTATCGGTCATTTTTGAATATATCAATATCGACATTGATATTTTTATTTAAAAATATCGATATATCGGTATGATATGAAAAAAAAAATATTTGGCCTAATCTAGACATAATTTTTAATAAATCAAGAACAACAATTAAAACAATTATTATTTATTAATCAAACCAACATTTATCTGATACAGACATAAGAAAAACTCTTTGATTTATGTGCTCGGCTGTAAGCCGACTTCTGTTATTGCGTACTGCGAGATTCACATCAGATGCCACTCTCTCCGAGGAAACCGAGGACGCAGGCGATATCAAATACTTTAGAGCTATGTCGGAAAGGACTGGGGTAAAATGACGACAATCAAACCAGAAATTTGTTGGATTCTCTTTTCTGAGTATTATAGGCTGATCTAGATATTGCTTTAGTTCGCTAGGCATGCCATCACTGGTTGAAGTTGAAAGTAAAGAGTTTGCTGAAGCTGCAGCAATATCTATTATAATTTTTTCATGTCCGGACCACAACGACGGCGAAGAATTTTTGGTATTTGGAATTATGGTAGTGCGAGTGGGTCTGAGTTCAGGCGAAATTACTTTTATTAAAGCCAATTTAATTGTATTAATGTGTAAATATGTATATGTAATGTTAGATTAGTTAACTCAAGTGTTATTACCTACAGTAAATTATAATTCCTTTATCCTGTGTTGTTGTTATTGATCGAAATGTGTGTTCACTTGTTGAATGTCTCACTGTATTAAACAGTTAGTATAAAAAAGGATTTAGAATTTTTTGATCTTAAAAATATCGTTTTTATACCTTTGCAATACTTATACTATTATATCGATACCTCGATATATCGAAACAATAAATATCGCTCAAAAATATTCTTAAATTGAAAAAATTATATCGATATATCGATGTATCGATATTTTTTCGACAACCCTAAGCCGTTGACTGATTTCAAAAATTTGGATGGGATCAAGAGTGTGTTAGAAATTCATTCTCAAAATATGTACCATAAGAATGCAATGGCAACGGGGAAGGACTTCGTGAGAGACTATCACAATCTACAACGAAGCGTCCGTAATAATCTCGACGAAAAACATCTTTCGCAAACGCAAGAGAACAGAAAACGACTCATCCCCATTGTGAAAACGGTAATTTTTTTGCGGAAAGCAGAAAATCCCACTTCGTGGACATAGAGATGACATAGATATTCGAAAAAATAAAACGCCCGTGCAAAACGAAGGGAATTTCAGGGCTTTGCTGAGATTCAGAATCGATTCAGGTGACACAACTCTGGAGCATCACCTTGGGAGCACATCTTCAAGAGCGACCTATACCAGTAAAACGATTCAGAACCAACTAATTGAATGCTGCAGGGCAGAGATACTGGACAAAATTTTGCAACGAGTGGCTCGTGCTGAGTTTTAGACGATTGTTTTCGATGAATCTCCAGATCTATCGGGAAAAGCTGAGGTAATACTTTCATCTTGCCAATTATTACGTAGAAGTAGAATTTCCGTAAAAATAAATTAATTGATGCCTATTGTCTGAACTATCGGATAGTGGTTGTTCCCAAGAAAATAAACAGAAATTTACAGGAGAATAATGTTTCTCGTTACAGATTAGCGTTGTACTCAGATACGTCGATTTTTCTTCAGGCGAAGCATGTATACGAGAAGACTTTTGTATCTTTTTTGGACGCATTCGGTCAACTTTCGAAGAATACTCTCGCGGAGTGCACAGAATCAGAAGAAAGCGAGGATGAAGATGGATTAATAGCTTTCGGGACTGCTGGAAAAAATGACCGAACTGATGAAGAATTGTCTCTAAGTGGATCTGCCATCGGGGGGATTGTCCTTGGAGACATGAAGAAAATGAATCTCCGAATGGAGAAATGCGCTTCGATAGGAACTGATGGATGTGCGGTCATGCTGTCAGATATCGGAGCAGTCAACGAAATTCGGAAAGAAGCAAAAAATGCTGTCATGACTCCGTGTTTCTCGCACAAACTCAACAACATTATTTCAAAGTCAGTGAAAGTACGATTAATCGAAAACTTTGCCAGTGCCATACGAGAAGTCGACAAATTCTTCAAGAACTCATTTCCAAAACGTGCATTAGCAAAGATACTTGGTGAAAAAATTGTCCAGTTGTGTGAAACAAGATGGGTAGAGAGGCACGATGCTGTCCTTCAATTTATTGCGAAGTTCCCGTTGATCATCGAAGCAATTCTCATATTGGCTTTGTGCAAGTTCGAATTTATCGTCGGGCTCTTCTGTCTCAGCGACATTCTATCGCTCACCCATTCGCTCAGCGTAGTTCTTCAAAAGGAAGCAATTGATTTGGCGAAGGCATCAAAAATGATTGGGACGTTGCTTGCCACGTTGGAAAAAAGAGGGAAAAAGTTGATGAAATATTCCGATTGATTTATTCAGAAGCCAAGAAAATGGCGGAAAAACTCGATGTTGACGAAGCGAAACCGAGAACATGTGGTCGACAAACGAAACGAGAAAATTACGATGTGAAAACTTGCGAAGATTACTACAGCGTCTCTGTCTACATACCTCTGCTGGATACCATCAAAGAAGATTTGGAAGCTCGTTTTTCACAAGAAGTTTTGGATGGTTACCAATTGTGTGTGTGGCTCCCAGAAAAAGCAAGTCTTTTAAAAGAAAACGAAATCGATTATCTAATCGGATGCTTGATAGAAAGATTCGGGAATCTTCTGGATGATGAAAAAAGCGTACAAAAATTGAAATTCAAAGGTGAATTAAGCTACTGGCAATGTCACTGGCAGCAGCAACAAAAAATTGAAGGCAGGGAAATTCCAACTTCTGCACTGGAAACATTAAGAAAATGTGATGTCGACATATTCCCAACAATCCACACCTATCTCCGAGTATTTTGCACACTTCCCGTAACAAACGCGAGCTCTGAACGTTCTCGAAGGATTCGCAAAACTTGCCAGTCATCGTTTTGCGTTAAGAAACACTCAATGTAAAAGGATTTTTCTGTTTGAATTTTTAATAAAATGAGCCACTATGTAATGCATGCATATGGTTGACTTTTCGATTATAATGACTTTGTTTGCCTAAAAATTGGAATTGATTATTTTTGTTTCATAATTTGTACTGTATTTCTCTCGCAATAATGAGTTTGAAGCCCAAATCGAAAGATAAATTCAATTTCCCCCCCAAGAATCGTCTCTGGATCCTCCACTGCATCGGGATGACTAGAGTATCAAAAATTTGAAACCGCCAACAAGCAGTTGTAGTTAAACTTTAATGAATGATTAATTACATTAACCCCTATTACGGTTTTCAGATCCACTAGATTGAATTCAAGTCATTGCAATTCATCTTCAAATCAAATTTTCTTGGTATTACGATTTTCTACTATTATCATTAGCTTGGTGGGTGTTGTCAACCTTAAAAATTACGATTTGAGAGATTAATGAAATGAAATGAAAAATCCAATCAATTTAATTTACATAGATATTGCTCACCTTTAGTTTTGATTTCAGTTTCATTGATAATAAAAATGCTTTTAAACAATGTTTATTGCAGATTCATAAGTTATGAGGTATAATTCTTTTTATATGAGCTGAAAAAACTTTACCACAAACTCTGCATTTTTTTGCAGCCTGTAGTTATCAAGAATGCTTTTTAAAAGAGTTTAACTTTGGACTGAAGCAATCTACGTGTTGTTACAACACCTGCTTTTAAATATTATAAACACCATAATTGTGAACTGTGGATGAAACATCAAGGATTGATAAGGAGGAAAACGCTTCAAAAATTTAATTTTACTCAAGAAGTATATTCCTAGAAGTAGTAGATTGTATCGATTCTTTATGCTGGAAGCAATTCCCACGATCCCTTAATTATATTTTAATGTCTAATTGTAGCTTGCCTCATCCAGTTAATAAATTTTACTCCACGAGTTCAACAAATTTTTAATTTTTCTTAGTTTGAAATTATAAAGAAAATAATGTTTCCTAAATAAATTCCCGTTGTCGTTTTAATTGTCTACAAAAACACTATAGCCGTCGTTTCGTTCCTAAAATCGTATTCTTCAAGTATATCGAAAAGTCAAAGAAAAATTACCGATATTTTAATCAGAAATTAAAAAAGTGCGATAACGCCCAATAATGTTATTGTATTAAGTTGTTATTGGTTGTTTTCCAGAAAATAATCGATTAATTCTGTGAATTTAAGTATTATACGACAATTACAATAATAATAGGCAATTAGGGTAATGCAAACTGCGCAGTTTGATTGATGGTTAATTTTATAGGATAGGAAAGAAAGAGATTCTGTCAAATTTTGGAATAATCTGTTTGACTTTATTGCTTTTCGCAATAAATAATTTTATTTTTGTACACGACTCATTCTCTTCTTGTACTTGTCTAAGAGAAATGAACTGGTCTGTGAAAGTATTAATAGGAAAAGTTTATATTTCGCATAATTTTATATTTGAAAATTAAATATTCTCTGCATTTTTGAAAAAGTCCAACAACTCTTCCTTCGGTTGCTATAGCTTCGGATTTGTTGATAACCATTTTTGTACATATTTTGAATTTAAAGTCTTTCCGTGGATTAAATATAAATGTTAAGCACCTTCATAGATATCAAAATGCTATTTTGCAAATTTTATTTACTTTATAACAACCGTATTCGTCACGACATGAATATCCCTTCAAAAAATATCGAAATTCAGTGGTTTTATTCCCTTTATTAAACCTTCGGATGCGCAGAATAAAGTTTCCAACTGCTTCATGTAAGAAATTTTCATATTCATTTCAAATCACGTTCGTTTTTATCTCGCTCTCAATTAATACAACGACAAGAATCAACTTTGTCATTACTACATTCGTTTCAAAATGGGAAATACGAATTTATTTTCGATAAAAGTCGATTACACCAACAAGAATACCAAATAGCCATTCTTATTTCGTTTTAAAACGACAACCGGAATAAGGCGACTTGCCTTTAACTGAAAATAACGGTAATAGGAACATTGATTGACTAAAAAAAATAAGCAAGAGTTGATTTTATGAAACATAAAAACGACATGGTAAAAGTCGTTTCTAGGATAAACCAACTTATTCCAGTGTAATAGCGTCTCAAAATTTGTGTTTTTATAGCATTTTCTTTTAAAGCCAGATCGGATAAAGTACCAATTTTTGGACATTTAAATTAAATCACCGTACAGATATTACGATTGAAAATTACTATATAGTGATCCTTTAATGTATGAATAAACCATTTAAATCACTTTATGATATTTTAAAAAAGAATACTATTTTCAAAGAATACGAATATTTATTAATTGAGTTTTCCAAAGAATTGTTTGTCCAAGTGCATTTTCGCTAACGAAAATGCAACAGTTAATAAAATGTACCACTAATTCCACTAACGAAAATGCAACAGTCAACAACTCCGAAGAATTTTAATAATTTGTATTTATTGTTCATTCAAGTGCATTTCCGCTAACGAAAATGCAACAGTTAACAAAATGTATAATAACTTTATTAACTGTATTACTTTGCAAAATGCACAAGACACATTTCCTAAGAATTTTTACGCAAGCATTTATTTTTAAGTTATTGCAAGAAAGCAAAATATTAGTATTTAAGAAAGCACAAAATAAAACGGAAGGCTGATTATCGATTAAACCTTCAACTCAGTTGTTTAATTTGTCGTTGTTCATCACTTCGGTGAAAAAAGTGGCGCAGTCGGTAGGATACCCGTGTATCCTTGTGTGTAAAAATTTAAAATCAAGTTACATAAGAAAGGATATTGAATATTTCTATATTCGTAACGGGTAGAAAAAAAAATAAGAACAACGAATCCTTTAAAACATACAAAATATTTTTGCGAAAACGTTTAGTGAAAGTGACATTTGAACTTCATAAGATTGAAGAACGAATCCTTTAAAACATACAAAATATTTCTGCGAAAACGTTTAGTGAAAGTGACATTTGAACTTCATAAGATTGAAGAACGAATCTTCTAAGCATACAATATAATTTTTGCGAAAAAGTTTAGTGAGAGTGACATTTGAACTTCATAAGATTGAAGAACGAATCCTTTAAAACATACAAATTTTTCGAAAATGATACAGGAAGGGGGTAAAGAAAAGGGTAAAAAAGATTTACTCTTATCGATGATAATTTCAGACAACAACCGAAATATAAAGATATACCCATATTAACAACTCATCAGAAACCAACTGCACATCCTAATCAACTTTAAACTCAACATAGTGACAATATTTTTTCCATCCTTGGAAACACATCCAGATCAACTTCAAACCCAACACAGAGCCAGGCAGACAGCAATATAATATTCAACAACAACATCAGAAAGTGAGAATCCGATTAACTATATTATATATTATTATTATTATTATTAACTGTATGTAACTGATAAAATTAGCATAGAGTAAGAAATTGAAAGAAAATTAAAATATACGTCTGGAAAACAAGAAATCAAAAAGTTGCAAGAGTTCCTACATAAAGTAACCTTGATAAAAACCCAAGCAAAGAAACATTATTTAAAACATATTATTAGAGAGAATTTCTTTTTTCTTCCTCCCGAACCTAAAAAAAAAGGGAAATAAAATGGCAGTACCAGCTCAAAACATTCTTACTATAAACCCTTTAAAATATCTTAATAACTTACCTGAATTCTGTGGCGACTCAAGAGACCTGCAGACATTCACCACACTTATTAACCGAATACACCCACACCTACAAACATATGACGAACTGTCCCAACTAGTTTTTTCGGACTTAATAAAATCAAAGCTAAAAGGAAGAGCAAGACAGGCAATAGAAATAAACTGCCACGCGACCTCATGGACAGAGATTAAAAACATACTACAGAATAATTTCGGGGATAGACGTTCTTGCGAAGAACTCTTTGACGAATTACGAAGCGTGACCTTTAGAACAAACACTTTAGATTTTTACAACGACATGAAAACCAGGTTACACAGGTTAAATAACAAATTAGTAACCATTTTAGGAGAAACCGAAGCAACTAGAGAGAGTGCGATGAACAACAAGCGCACTGCCCTCAATATCTTTAAAAACAAACTTCCTGAACCAATGAAATCAATCCTTTTCTGTAGGAACCCAGAAGACTTGGAACATGCTATGGACATACTGTTCCAAGCCGGGTACGCACATACAGGGAACAATAACGTGAACAACAGCACAGAATTTAAAACTCATTCAAGTAATAGGAATACTGACTATAGAAACAATACACAATACAATAAAAAAGACAGTAGGAATAGAACACAATACGGGAATTCCCAACAACTATTCAACAGAAGGAATTTCCAACCAATGCCCCAAAATAACGGAAGAAATTACCAACAATCCCAGCCATACCAACAAGCAAACCCACAAAACCCTAGTCCTCAAAACCCATCCTTCCAGAGACCAAATTTCAGAAACCAACCGGAACCTATGGACATAGGAAAAATAGAAGTGGCTGAAAATTTTCAGGAATCAGCCTCAAGAATAAATTACCATTTATAATAATAAAAACAAAGATAGGTTTTATAAGACTTATAATAGACACAGGCGCAACAAACTCCATTTTAAATCCGGGTATCTGCGACCCCAAAAGAATTCATCCAACTAGCCCACTTTTAATTAAAACTCTCCAACATCGAATTTACGTTGACAAAAAGGCAATAGTACCCATGTTCGAAGAATTTAGCGACATTGGAACTAATAAACCAATAGAGTTTTATATAATAAAATTTCATAACTTTTTTGACGGTCTAATAGGTAACGATATATTGAGACCACTAAATGCCTGTATCGATTATAAAAAGAACGAAATAAAGATCGGTAACAAGACACTCCCTATGCACTTCGAAAACGAAAACTTAAATGAAAGAAAGATAGTAGTACCAGATGACTCTGACCTAGTATATTATAAGGAAGAAAACAGCGGAAACATTGTAAGAGAGGGAATTTTAAATGTAAGAAATCAAGAAGCAAAGATAAACTTACTATCTGAAACCAATCGGGTGACTACGCAAAAAGTAGATCACGAAAATTTTAACATAATCGAAAATAAAGAATCTAAACCATTGGCTGACCAAATTAGAATAGGGCACTTGAACCCCGAGGAAAGGTCACAATTGTTGCAAATAATAAAAGAATATCGTAATATTTTTTACCAGGAAAATGAAGGACTTTCATTTACTTCAGCAATAAAACATAGAATTAGAACTACAAACAACATACCTATATTTTCTAAGTCATATAGGTACCCATACGTACATAAGGAAGAAGTCACAGATCAAATCCAAGAAATGTTAAAACACGGGATAATTAGGAATAGCAATTCTCCCTACTCAGCCCCAATTTGGATCGTGCCAAAGAAGGCCGATGCCAGCGGGAAACCAAAGTGGAGACTTGTAATCGACTATCGTAAACTGAACGAAGTAACGATCGATGACAAGTTTCCCATCCCGAACATAGACGAGATTCTTGAAAAACTGGGAAGAAGCCAGTACTTCACTACACTCGATCTGGCGAAGGGTTTCCACCAAATCGAGATAGAGGAAGAAGACATCCACAAAACTGCATTTAGTGTCGAAGGAGGGCACTATGAATTTCTGCGAATGCCTTTCGGACTAAAAACAGCCCCTGCAACGTTCCAGAGATTGATGAATAATCTACTCCAAGATTATATCAACAAAATCTGCCTAGTATACCTGGACGATATAATCATATTTTCAACATCCTTACAGGAACATATGAACTCACTTAGACTTATATTCGCAAGATTACAGGAGGCAAATTTAAAAGTCCAGCTAGATAAATCAGAATTTCTAAAAAAGGAAACAGAGTTCCTTGGGCACATAATTACAACGGAAGGAGTCAAGCCCAATCCTAAAAAGATAGAATGCGTTGTTAACTTCCCAATACCCAAAACAGCAAAACAGATCAAGCAATTCTTAGGGCTCACAGGCTACTACAGGAAGTTCATAAAGGACTACTCGGCTATAGCTAAACCAATGACTAGGTGCTTAAAGAAAGATTCACAGATAAATATAAATGACTCGGACTACGAAAAAAGTTTTAACACCCTCAAGACCCTACTAACACATGATCCAATATTAACATACCCAGACTTTTCTAAAACATTTACATTGACAACGGACGCGAGTAATTACGCTTTGGGAGCGGTACTTTCGCAAGATAATCATCCAATATGCTACGCCAGTCGCACCCTTAATACGCATGAAACAAATTATAGCACAATAGAGAAGGAATTATTGGCAATCGTATGGGCTACAAAATATTTTAGGCCATACCTTTTTGGTCGTAAGTTTATAATAGAGACAGATCACAAGCCACTGACATGGCTCTTTTCTATAAAGGAACCAAATTCAAAACTTGTTAGGTGGAGATTAAGATTATCTGAATACGATTATGATATTAGGTACAAGAAAGGAATAAAGAATAATAATGCCGACGCTTTGTCAAGGATTGAAATTGAACCCAGCATTAATACACTAGAGTGCGACAGGGGAACGATAAAAAGTACTACTTCACCAATTAATATGTTTAAAAATCAAGTAGTTATAATGAAAACTACCTCTGGATCATTAAGAATAAAAAATAAATCTGTTTTTAAAAATAAAAGAAGAATAATTTCTATGAAGGAAATGGACAGGGAAACAGCAATTACAATACTAAAGAATCATTTTAATCCAACACAACTGAATGCTATTTTTATCGAAGACGAATTTTATACTATGTTTAAAACTGTTTACGAAGAACTATTTTCAAATAACCCAAATTTTAAAGTACTTAGATCTACACTCATGACGGAAGACATAGAAGACGAAAATCGATTAACTGAAATTATTAAAAACGAACATCTTGACAAAAACCATAGAGGAATTCAGGCAGTATATAAAGAATTAATTACGCGAATTTACAATCCTAAATTAAAACAAAGGATAACTCAGTTCATAAATAACTGTGAAATTTGTAACTTAGAAAAATACGATAGGAAACCCCGAAGATCCCTTACAAAATTACAGAAACTCCATCCAAACCTCTGGAAACATTACATATAGACGTATTTTATACTTTAGGTAAGAAACTTTTTATGACAGCAATTGATAAATTTTCGAAGTTCGCGTTAGCATTTCAAATAAACGGTAGGAGTTGGACAGAATTTAAAACAAAACTTTTGCTGATAATCAATACTTATGGGAAAATAAATAAAATTGTTGTGGATAATGAACTAGGCTTTAAAGCTATACCGATGCAAGAATTTTTGAAAAAGGAGAACATAGATATTCACTATACTTCC
This sequence comes from Bactrocera neohumeralis, assembly GCF_024586455.1. NCBI lineage: Eukaryota > Metazoa > Arthropoda > Insecta > Diptera > Tephritidae > Bactrocera > Bactrocera neohumeralis. The sequence goes on from NW_026089623.1 coordinate 6,218,326, forward strand.
AATAGTAACCATACGTCTAACGCCGACATTGAGAGACTACACAACACAATCAATGAGCACATACGCTTGTTAAGGCACGATAAAGAAAACAAAGACGAAAGTATAGAAGATAAAATGATAAGAATAATAGGTTTTTATAATAGCACGACCGGTATCAAACCGATTGATTTTGTAAATGGCAAAGTACATGAAGATAGATACAAAGAAATTCATGATCTTATAAATTCAAAGAAAGAAAAGTACATTCAGAAGTTAAATGAAAACCGGAAGGATATAGAATTAGAAGGCGGACCAAATTACATTAGAGAGATAAGAGGGGGTAAAAATCACAGAAAATACAGGAAAATTAATGCTGAAAAAATAGATGATGACCACTTACAGATAACAGAAACTGGACATAAATATTATAAAGCTCACGTTAGACCTAAGAAGAAATACCAAGACAAGAGTAACCCCAAAATCAAAGCTACAATTAAATAAATGTAATTTTTTTTAGATGATTAAATGGATCATAATGATGGCAACACTTACCCCAACATTCAAGACTCAAACCATCGACCTACAGGACGTATCGAACAATAATGGATACATACCGATAAAAACAGGAGAGACTAAAACTGTAGAACACTACATAAAAGTGCTACACATAATAAACACCACAGAATACGAACGAACTATGGAAATAATCAAAACCAACATTGACATCCTAAAGATATCCAGCAGCGAATCAAAAAATTAATAAATACAATAAATAAGAACTTTATGCTATTAAGAGCAAAAATAGAAAACCTTAACCCACATTTCCGAAGGAAACGGGCTCTCTTAAACATTATAGGAAAAGGTCTAAAAATTATTGCAGGTACAATGGACAGTGACGATGAAGAACAAATAACTAAAACTCTTAAATTACTACATACGAACGATGAAAACTTAACTAACGAAATGAACAAACTAACCTATATAAACAATGTCATGAACTCCCAAATCCAGAATATAACTAACCACATAAACTATCAGCAAAACATTATCGGGGACTACTTAAACAAAGTCAAGAATATTATAGGGAATAAAATTTCAACCATAGAGGACGAGATAACATTTATAGAGCACATATACCAGATTAACAACGACATCTCACTCCTACGGCATCACGTAGACGACATAGGACAGATTATTTTCTCCGGGAAACTGGGAATCATCCCCACAGATATTCTCAGCCAAACCGAACTCGAATTAATCACAGACTTCGACAGTTATACTAATATTAAAGTAGCCATAGCACTTCACGAAGGTAATATTATAATAATTCTCTCTATACCACAATATTCGCAAGATTCACTATCCATGGTGACATTCGTACCCATTCCTGACAAAAATAATAAATCCATAAAGGTTAGCCACTCTGATGTTCTCATAGATTCAGAAAGCAATATTTATAGCACATATATTAAAGATAATCTAAAAAGAAATCTTATAAAAATTAACGATGATTGTTTAAACAAAATACTAAACTTTGAAGAAGCTAATTGCAAAATGCAAACATTAAATACACAAGAGATAAGCGAAATAATTCCTGGAGTACTAATTCTTAAACATTTTAACAGCACAATATCCCATAACTGCAACAAAGCTAAATTAAACATTTCAGGAAATTACTTAATCAAATTCGAAAATTGTGAAATAAACGCGTTAAACAAGACTTTTACAAATGTCAAAATAAAAATACAAGACAAGTTTATTCTACCTAATATCATTACAAAAATTAAAGACAATAGTAATACAACACTAGCAGACATAAAAATTGAATCTTTATATCTGAAGCAAATAGAATACGAAGAAACACTGAAAAATATACTATATACAGATAAGAACTCAAAAATACTTAGTTTTGGTATAGATATCTCAATTATTATATCAATATGTATCTTAATTATTTTTTATATACCTCTTTAAGAATACAAAAACATATATTCCAAATGTACAATTAAAAAATGAAACTACTATAAACAATCCGGCAAAGATAATATAATTTCGTCGGAGCCTCAAACTAACGGTGGGGGTGTTATAAAGAATACTATTTTCAAAGAATACGAATATTTATTAATTGAGTTTTCCAAAGAATTGTTTGTCCAAGTGCATTTTCGCTAACGAAAATGCAACAGTTAATAAAATGTACCACTAATTCCACTAACGAAAATTCAACAGTCAACAACTCCGAAGAATTTTAATAATTTGTATTTATTGTTCATTCAAGTGCATTTCCGCTAACGAAAATGCAACAGTTAACAAAATGTATAATAACTTTATTAACTGTATTACTTTGCAAAATGCACAAGATACATTTCCTAAGAGTTTTTACGCAAGCATTTATTTTTAAGTTATTGCAAGAAAGCAAAATATTAGTATTTAAGAAAGCACAAAATAAAACGGAAGGCTGATTATCGATTAAACCTTCAACTCATTTGTTTAATTTGTCGTTGTTCGTCACTTCGGTGAAAATGAGTTGTTTATAGTTAGTGTATTAAAAAATGTTAACAAAGCAGAAAAATCATTGCAAATCAGATTAATAGCGGGATTCTGTAACCAGTCTCTAGTCTCTATTTGAGACATTTTGAGGCAAAGTCTCAATTTGAGACTAGTTACTATTCACTAAACAGTCTCTAGCGTTAGTCTCAAAATATTGAGACCTGGTAGTTGGCAGGTCACAAAACTAAAAAGAACTCTTGTCTGCCATTTTGAATATACTGAATAGAGATCATCATAGATATTAATCGATTGTCGTTTCTTCATATTTTGTAAGCAACTCAAACATGAAAAGGTTAAAAATAAATCAATTTTACATAAATTTCGTAAATATTATGAAACAAAGTCAACATATATTTTTATTTTTATTGATAATTATGTTTTTTGACTATCTTATAGCAAATTTAATATTTGTTATCGACATATTTATTTTCATTCAAGTGTAAAAACATCTCTGAATAATGAAATGTAATAGATTTTGTGACTGTCACTTACAGAATAGCAATATCATCTCAAGTCTCAAAAATTGTCTCTAACTTAAAATCTCAAATTTAGAGACTTGAGACTGTCTCAAGTTACAGAATCGCACGGTAAATATAAAATAGCTAAGGATAGAATCGAATTTATGTTGTGTGCGAGCGTAGATGGTTCCCATAAGTTGAAATCATTGATAATTGGTAAATCCGCAAAAGGTTGCTTCAAAGGGTTTGAAACCCCATTGCAACATGCTAAATCGCAAAAGTTTTGGATGAATTCAGACGACTTCGGGAGGTACAATCGTTATCAGTGAAGTCATCGAAAATTGGAACGACGATGAGAATACGGAAGATGACGCAGATTTCTAAGTGTCTGATAGTGAAGTTGAAGAACCAGTTATCAAGGAGAATATGCAACAACAGAAAGGGAGTTTTTCGGAAGCAGTTGAATACATCAATACCTTATAAAGTGGTATGAAAACAATAATGATGCAAATCAGATATCACATCCTATTAATATGCTCACGAAAATTGTCAGGAGCTATTACACAAAAGAAAAGAAACAAACAAGTCTCCACCCCTTCTTTAAACCAACCCTTACAAATTAATATGTACATACATGTGTATGTATGTATAATGTGAAAAAGTACAAACTAAATCTTACCGTGCGATTCTGTAACTTGAGACAGTCTCAAGTCTCTAAATTTGAGATTTTAAGTTAGAGACAATTTTTGAGACTTGAGATGATATTGCTATTCTGTAAGTGACAGTCACAAAATCTATTACATTTCATTATTCAGAGATGTTTTTACACTTGAATGAAAATAAATATGTCGATAACAAATATTAAATTTTCTATAAGATAGTCAAAAAACATAATTATCAATAAAAATAAAAATATATGTTGACTTTGTTTCATAATATTTACGAAATTTATGTAAAATTGATTTATTTTTAACCTTTTCATGTTTGAGTTGCTTACAAAATATAAAGAAACGACAATCGATTAATATCTATGATGATCTCTATTCAGTATATTCAAAATGGCAGACAAGAGTTCTTTTTAGTTTTGTGACCTGCCAACTACCAGGTCTCAATATTTTGAGACTAACGCTAGAGACTGTTTAGTGAATAGTAACTAGTCTCAAATTGAGACTTTGCCTCAAAATGTCTCAAATAGAGACTAGAGACTGGTTACAGAATCCCGCTATTAGTTTCTGTTTTGTTACGAGTAAAAGTGAGTCCTGGAAATAAATTGAACGTATTATATCACCAAAATTATGTTTATTTCTTAGTTTCTTTTCAAATTCGAAAACCCTTTGGAAAACTTAATATTTCGGAATAGTAAAAACACTCTTGGAACATTTTGGTTAACTTTTTCGCGACTGTACATATAAGTGATCAGGATGACGAAAATGTTGAGATATCTCGATGAAACTTGGTATGTGGGTTCCTTAGTGCAAAAAAAATTGACTTTTTAGATGGGCGTAATCGAACCACTGCCATGCCCATTAACCGAAAAAATATAAAGTGCCATAACTAACCACTAAATTAAGATAAGATGTATAAAGCTGGTACAGAGGATTACCAAGAGGCAAGTGTGGAAAATTTATTTTGAAAAAGTGTGCGTTGCCCCGCCCTCTAACAAGTTTAATGTACATATCTCTTAAACCACTTAAGCTAGAACAACCACATGCTGGATACAAATATTATAAGAACTTCTACTGCCACTGTGAAAATGGATAAATTCCGAGGATAAACCCGCTCACTCCCCATATAACGATACTGTTAAGAACTACTATTCGTTCAGATTCCAGTACACAAATCAAGAAACAATTAATACATTATAACGGAATAAAACTTTGTAAGGATAATGCCTTTAGCGTGTGCCACCTTATGATCAAACATTGTTTAAATGTGTAATATATATAACTGAAATTAAGGGATAATACTTCTCTTATAATGGTATGTCTGTGTGTCAAAAATTAGTTGACTCGGAGCAATACTACCCTTAGCCTCCATATACTTAATATAAAGATATTAAAGATTTTAGAACTTCCGGGTGACGTTGTACCGCATATAACGGTCAATATGTGAGTTATACCAATGAAAATAAGACAGCGTGTGTTATTCATAACAATGTATCTTTGTGCCCAAAATAGATAACTTTGAGCGAAAACCTAACCCCTATATAACTAACATTAGGATTTTCGAACATCCGTGTGACTTTATTCTTCATGGTTGGTTTTACACCTTAAAGTATTTCACTGACTTTGATTCTTGCAAGTTGCGAGAGTATGAAATGCTCGGCTGCAGCCCTTCCTTACTTGTGTTTATATTATCCTTTGTGTGTGGGAATGACTAGAGTAAAATACCGCTATTTCGGTTTTCAGATCCACTAGATGAAATCAAGTCATTGCAATTCAACTTCAGATTAATCCACCTTTTTTTTGGTATTACGATTTTCTACTATTATCATTAACTTGATTAGTGTTGTTGCTTGATGTTGTCAACTTTAAAAATTACGATGTGATAAATTAATAAACAAACGAAAAATTTTAAAAGAAAAATCAAATCAATTTAATTTAATAATCAATTTCCCAAAGAAAGAAAATTATTAAATTGACTTTAGTTTTGATTTCAGTTTCATTGCCAATAAAAAGGCTCTTAAACAATAGGGGTATTCTCTTGCTCTTGCAAAACCCTTGCACGGTGCAAAAATTGCATATATTTCCTCTTGGTGCACCGGCACAACAACAAATACACGCAGAAAATTATTTGCAATGGCTGTAAAATAGGTCAGATCAAAACCTATGTATATTTGCATCCAATGTCACGTAAAAATATAATTGCAACCCTGTTTTAGCTGTCATTTTACATAAAGACATATTACGTCGTTAAATTGTAGAGGAAGGTAAGTTTTAAATAGATTTTAAAATTTCTATTAAATTCTACAGAATTTTTACAGTTTTATACAAACATGAATACCGAAGTTGCGCCCCCAGCGAAGAGGAAAAGGCAGCAGCCAAACAAGAAGTGGAAGGAGAGTGAGGTGCACTCTATAATAGTTTTTAATGGAAGAGGCGGAATTTGAGGTAAGTTTATACATCTTTTTTTTAATGTTTTATTTAATTCGGGTTTCTATTATTTCAGGCTCCAACTGCGCAGTTGTTTTATAAACGATTTTTACATAAATCGCAGTTGGATGTTTCATGGGATCTGGTGCGGTGGAAGGTCCGACATTTGAAGGCGCAGTACCGTAAAGCCAATGACTGACTCGCGTCAACGGGTGCAGGACTACAAAATGAAGCTTACGGCAGAACCATCGAAGGTTAGTATTATACAGATATTTTAAATTTATTGTAAATAAAATATTTTTTTACCAATTTCAGCAAAAATTGCTAAAATGTGTCCATTCTACGACCAGCTGAGGGAAATATTTGGAAAGCGGTTGCCGGCCATGCAAACGTGACTGGTTGAAAGCAACCTTCCTTCGCCTCAGGTATGTCCAGTTAGTCCTGCACCAGAATTCGAAATAGAATTCTTATCAACAACATGGTATCAACATACCAACAGTCAATTCGGCCTCCGAAATCATCTGTTGGACAATTGGCGGCTATCTAAGCAGAAAAAATTGCTATGGAAGCGAAAAAACTGGAGTTTGATAAATATAAATTCGGGGAGGAAAAGAAAATTCAAGAAAGAAAGTCGGATATTGAGTCAAAAAATTAGAAATAGAGTTGAAAAAAATAGAAACTGAGGAAAAATGCAAGATGTTAGAATTACAAATGAAAAAAAGAGTGGCTATGTACGAAATTGAAAAACAAAATGAAAATAAAAACAATTAAATATACTAATTAACATTTGTATTTATTTATGATTATTCATGGCAGTTAGATTATTTCTTTAGGTTTCGTAAGTATGAACTTATATGAATAGTTATATCAAAAATAGAGTTGGTATGCCTAATACCAGTATGTATAACATACATATATTACTAATTAACGTTTTACTGATCACCAAACATTATTGTGTACAAAGATATGCGCTTGGCTTCTGCCTCAGTTATTCGCCGGCCATTTTCATGTGAAGGAAATTCATCTGATTCTTCGTCGTTATCGACAACTATATTGTCTACGTATTCAATATCATTAGAAGTAGCTCGGAAAATGTTATGCAATATACAGCAAACAATAATCCAGTTGGAACATAGAATATGACTTTGTTCGTCCTGAATACGTATTCTTAATTCTTTGAGGCTGCCAAAGCGTTCTTTTAGAATCCCAAAGCAATGTTCAATCCTCACGCGATATCTGCTTTGACGCAAGTTGAATGCTTTACGCTTTGAATAGTCCATTTGTTGTGAATTTGTTCGAAATGGCGTGATAAGAGTGGTCAGCAATGGATAAGCAGAATCTCCTGCTAACCATTGAGAAGAAGAGAAAAGTGAGCCTTCCTGAGTGGAGAGAGTACTAGTACGAAATATGCGAGCATCGTGTACACTACCAAAGTGTCCCGCTACTACATGCCGAATCCTTAACTGGTAATCGCATACAACTTGTGCCTTTATGGAATAGATTTGAAAAATAAGCCAAATGATTAACAACTGGTGCTTCTGCAAGTTTCAATTCTGTACCATCAATATACCCTATACAATGCGGTAGCTCATTGTACGTTGTTTTAACGATATCTTGTCTTTCATTGGTATCAGGCCAAGTGATATATCTAGATTTTAACTCCAAAATTGACGAAAATACTCTTTTTTTAATCTTGTAAAGCGTTTCACCATCTCCTACACCAAACATTGTAGCTACTTTCCGAATCGCCGCACTTTCACCCGATGAACCCAAACGATATAAGGTTATAGCTAACTGTAGTTCTCCTGAAAATTGCCTAATGGATTGAGCATTGTTAAACTGTGCACTATCTTTGATCAAGGACAATAGCGACGCAAATTGATCTCTAAAGACTCGGAGCATTTGTTGGTAACGTCCTTCGTCTAAATAGTCAAAAACATTAGTCCTCCATTCCAAACACTTAGGCACATTTTGATAATTTCCGCGATGGTTCGATAAGATAATTGTAAGACTTTCATTCAATTCATCCATAGTTTTCCAATAGCTATTGTCGTCTAAAAAGTTCAAATTTTTGTTTTTTTAAAGCTTTAAAAAGTGAAATAAACAATTACCATCCAGATGTAGTAATATATTAGAAGCAGCTTCTTCAATGAACAAGTTTATGTTTCTCAGAAGTTTGTGGCATTTTTAAAAAATAGATTCGTTAATCTTTCGCAATTTGTTTTGTTTTGTTATTTTTTACACAATATTCGTTAAACGAGTCATGCACAATAGAGATTCACAAAAGTTTTGCATAATAGTCATTCACAATAAATTGACCGAATCAGCCGTTCATATATCACTAGATTCGGCAATGGGTGCTTAGTGCTCTTGTATATTTCGGTATAGTATTTTTGCAATCTGCAATCTTGCAAGAGCAAGAGAATACCCCTAATGTTTATTGCAGATTGATAAGTTATGAGGTATAATTTTTTTTTATATGAGCTGAAAAAACTTTACCACAAACTCTGCATTTTGTTGTTTAGTTGTTATCAATAATGCTTTTTGAAAGAGTTTAACTATGGACTGAAGCAACCTACGTGTTGTTACAACACCTGCTTTTAAATATTATAAACACCATAATTGTGAACTGTGGATGAAACATAAAGGATTGATAAGGAGGAAAACGCTTCAAAAATTTAATTTTACTGAATAAGTATATTCCTAGGAGTAATAGATTGTATCGATTCTTTATGCTGGAAGCAATTCCCACGAACCTTTAATTATATTTTAATGTCTAATTGTAGCTTGTCTCATCCAATTAATAAATTTTACTCCACGAGTTCAACAAATTTTTAATTTTTCTTAGTTTGAAAATATAAAGAAAATAATCTATAATAAATAAATAATAATAATGTGTAAAATGTAATGTAATAAATTCATTCGGGCCTATTACGGTTGTCGTTTTAATTGTCTACAAAAACACTATAAACCGTCGTTCCGTTCCTAAATTCGTATTCTTCAAGTATATCGTAAAGTCAAAGAAAAGTTACCGATATTTTAAGCAGAAATTAAAAAAGTGCGATAACGCCCAATATCGTTATTGTATTAAGTTGTTATTGGTTGTTTTCCAGAAAATAATTGATTAATTCTGTGAATTTAAGTATAATACTACAATTACGCAGTTTAATTGATGGAACCAGCAAACATATGCTAATGTAATTATATTAATCCGCGGGTGCTCTTTGAGAAAATCCTTTAGCTATGTTTGGGTGCAACTTCATAATATCCACCAGTACTTCAAATTGAGTTTTGTTGGTATGTTTTTGTTTCTTCTCTCTAAATTACACATTTAAAACATAATTTAATGCGTTAGTTAGCGACGCTGAAGATAGCCTAAGTAAATTTCACACTTAACTTAAACAAACAATCAAATTCCCGCATTATAAACACAACAGACAGAATTCCATAACGAAAAACTGATAAGCATAACAAAACTACCTTTGTTCTAGCAAGATAACAGGGCCCGAATCGCGGCATTCGAGATCAAGAGAGCTATTGTATCGAAACAAATTTCGTGACGTTTCGAGTAGCCGGATCGCCGCACTCGATACGAAGCGAATCTAAATTAGCTCACTGTAACAGACCTGGCCTCTCTACAAAAAGCATTTACGAAGTGTCAAATTGTGAAATCAAAACAAAAGAAATCAAAACAAAGAAAGTTGTTGAAGCCGTGCTATATTTTTTTATAAAGGTGAAATACTATTGTTAGGCTATGTTCGTAAATGCATCATGACGCGCATCATGACGATTGCATAACAAACAGAACGTTCAGAAATGCAATATTGCAACACTGCAATAATCAAGCGTTCAAAAAAGCAACACTTCTATCAACTGTCATACATAATTTCTATCAAAAAATTGTTTACTGCATTTAACTACGATGTCTGACGAAAAGTAAGTGCAAAACTGTTTTATTTTAATTTTTGTATTGAAATTTAGTTAAATTATGTATGTTAATAATAATTGTATAAATTATTATTTTTAAATTTTTAGTGAAAATCTCAGTAATGCGGAGACGTAGTTATTGCTGAGAGTACGGTGAAATATGGAGGACGAATTTAAATCCGGTAGAAAGAAGAAAAATGTATTGTTTTGAGCGAAATTAAAAATGTAAATCCACATATAAGACTGGACAGCACCACAGCGCAAGGAAAATTCTTAAATCTCTTGGTAACGTACAAGCGCATTAAGAAAAGAAATAATTCTTCCGGTAGAGAAGCTACATCCTGGAGGTATTTTGAGGACTTCGACGAAGTTTATGGTACAAGGCACTCAATTACTCCTCCAATAGCAAATTTGCAAGCCTCTTTGGATTTGGTACCTTCAACGTCGCCCACATCTTCAAGTGAAGTAAATGAGTCGCCAGATTCTCCACCGACTAGCAGTCAGAGAGCCACTCGTCCTCGAGCGACGTCTAAGAAAGACATTTTAAAGTTTTTCGAAGCAGAGGCGGTTAAAGAAGAAGCTCGACATAACGAGGTCATGGCTATGGAGAGGGAAAAGCTGTCTCTAGAAAAAGAAAGAATAAATGCTCTACTAGACATGAAATCGGTGCTGGCAGATTATTTAAAAAAATAGTGTTAATATGAATAGATAAGTATTTGGCCTGTGGTAGAGAACTGAAATGTACCTTTTTATTTTTTATATCTGTAAGAAGTTCAACTTATTTTTTTATTGCAACTAGGTTTAGTTAAATAAATGTTTTTTCTTCTAGAAAATGTCCTCGGGAAACGACTTTATTGTTTTAATAAATGATTTGTTTTTAGGTATTTTTCTTTTTAAAGACAAACATTTGTACCTACAAATTTTTCTTTTTGACTTCAATAGCCTTCTTTTTCTTAAATTTAAAGAAAATCTATCATTTCTTTGCTCACAAATTTCGTCTAGTATTAGATTCAGCAAAATTTCCATTTTAGTATTATACGCGTTCAAAAATGCAAACAAATGTATCTGCAAATTGTCAAAAATTGTATAAGAAGTATCAAACGTCAAACTTGCAGTGTTGCAACTGTTGCTTATGCTGCAAGTCATGATGCATTTACGAACATAGCCTTTTTCTCAAAAGTGATGCATCCAATAATTTTTTTATATTCGTCTTCGGAATCTGAGGAAGAAAACGTGCAGCAGGTCATAAGGAACCGAATGCGAGACAAAAGCAATCCCTTGGCATTGCCGGCGGCAGCGTAAGGAATAATAATTGTGTACAAATTAATTTCAATTGCCTACATGTTTATATTTACAGCTTCAGGAAACGGTTCAGACTCTCTAAAAGTGCATTTAACTACGTATTGGCTGAACTCAAATTTGAAAGGCATTTGTCAACCGCAGTGGCACCAATGATTCAACTGGGAGCGACTTTGTCCCTTTTGGCCAGTGGTGGCTACTAGCACTTGGTGGGAAATGAATTTTTGATAGGAATATGTCAAAGCACTATTTGCAAAATAATAAAAAATGTAATCAGCGAAATGGAAACAAAGTTGCGCCCCCAATTTATTAAATTCGTGCCCGACAATCTTTCGGAATGCACGAAATCGTTTGTTGAAAAATACAAAATTCCTGGAGGTAAGATTAGCGCTTTTATTTTGGGTAAAATGAAGCGCTTTTAAAGCTGAAGCATACTTAACATATTTAAAATTATGTTTATGCATGCAGTTATTGGAGTATTGATGGCACGCACTGTGGGCTGCAAAAACCAACAGTAAATGAGCACATGTTCTTCAACAGGAAAGGATACCATAGCCTCAACTCAATGACAGTAGGTTGCATATAAAATGTATGCACATACACATACGTATACTTATAAACTTTAATTTAATTACAGATATGTGACCATGAATACCGCATTTTGGCCATTGACTCAAAGTATGGTCTAGCCGCACACGATTCCTTTGTGTGGAAGCATTCGGCACAACGAAAGTTTTTGGAGGAGCAATTTAACCAAAATAACTTCAAAAATGTTTGGCTTTTAGGTAATATAACTTTTTATTGTACTGTTATGCATATATGTACCTAAATTTAAAATACATTTTTTGTAAATCAATAGGAGATTCGGGTTATCCCTTGGAGCCGTGGTGTTTAACACCATTCAGGAACCATGAAGAAGGGTCTACTCAAGCTCGGTTTAATGAGGCTCATTCTAAAGCTGTGTGGTTGAAAGAACCATTGGTATCCTAAAGGGCCGTTGGAAAATTCTCAGCAATGACAAGAGAAGCCGTTACCAACCTGAAAAAATGGCACAATTCGGGAATGTATGTGCAGCGTTGCATAAAATATGCATACATTTCAAAGATGCGTCGTATTGCAGAGATTATGCACGTGAAGCTATTAACACAGAAGTGGATATGGGAAACGAAACTCATTTAACCAAAATTGGACACAAAATTCGAAACCATATAATATTGGCGCTAGAAAATACAATTTGAATAAAACAAGTGTATGTATGTTTATTATTATTTGTATGTATATTTATTTATTTTCTTTTAAGGCTTCTAATTGTATTCGGCTAATTTGCAGCTCTATTGCTTTGACTTCCATATAAGCTTTGTGAGCTTCCTCTTTCATTTCCATCGACCTCTCCTTCAAAGCTACATATAAGCTTGTCTAGTTTTGCGCCTATACTCTGCTGGTAGCTTTCAAACGCGATCATGTTTTCTTTAATGAGGGCCAGCTTTTCATCGGCAGCATCCTGTTTGCTCCTCTTCGTAGCGCTGCGACTAGTAGAGGGTTTCGGTGGAACGTCGTCTTCGTCACTGTATAAAAGCTCTGCCATAAGCTTTTCGACAGGCTCTTTTTCAGGGGTGGAGTTGCCAAAAGTTCTTACTTCTCTCAGGCCTTCTACCGCAACGTCCATGCCGGTAGCCTGAAGCAGTTGCTCCTCTGCTGTTGTTAGGTACTTTTCTTCGTAAGGACCACCACCAGTTCGCTGCTTCGACGCTTTGTTGAAAGACAACTTCTTTTTGACCTTGTGCTTTTGATCAGCAAATACCTAAGTGTATATGTATATAGAAAATATATTTGTCAAGACACTTATCAAAAGAGGAAATGCATGGAGATCTACGTACTTTCCGCCAAGACTTAGCATCCTTCATTGGTGGACCGGCCGCATTAAGCAGGACCGCCAAGGAGTCCCACAATTTATTGGCAGCAGCTTTGCCCTGACCACAATTCGGCAATATATTTTTGGCCAAATCTTGATGCCGAAGCATGTATTCGGCCATTAAATTCTTTTGTCTCATGTTGATTTCATTAACATTTGTCCTAAAAAAAATGATTCTATTTATAAAATAGTCAATAACATAAACGTTAACTTACATTTTATTTGACTTTTCCTGAGTAGACTCACGACGTTTGAAAACTTTTGAATTAACGATTGCAAATTATCAATCGAATGACATTTCGTTAGGTTCGTTTGAATTACAACTCGTTATCGAATGACAAAATGTCAAATTTCGAACGAGTGTACTCGATAACTAGTGCCGCAATCCGAAAACTGGAAATTTCGAACAATTTCACTCGTTCACGAATGACGCGATTCGGGCCCAGATATCGAATTACAACAAAGAAGTTGCAAGCAGATAACAGCAGCCGCATTTCATAAGTATAAATAGCACTAAGATTATAAAATGCAGTCAGTAAGAAATTATGAATAAAAAAGGCAACACGAAAATAAGTGTACTGCCCAAATAAATATAATTTCTTTTACTCGCGACAAACAACAGTTTGTTAACTCGTTCTCAAGTATTTTTTTACATAAATATTTATAAATGCTCCATTTTTGCCAATTTACGCAGTTTACTGATCAACGGATAGATTTCGACAAATATTTTCGATTTTGCGGTTTCAATGATTTCGAAATTAGCGCCATCTATTAGCCACGAAATGTGTTTTATCGAGGCGGCAAGTAAGTTCAACTGCATCGAAAACTTAATTTTCGGTACGGTTTCAATGATTTCAATGTAATAATTTTCGATCGAATTGCCAAGTTTTCGATCGAAACGGATTCAATAATTAGACCCATTCACTGCATTTCCGAAAAAGTCCGGAGAAACACGCATTTAATATGTGTTTATTTTTTTGCTCCGGAGGACCCCCTCTATCCGTACATACCCATTTTAACCCCGAAATCGGGGGATGTTATTCTAAATCGGAGCCAGAAAAAGCCGGAATAGGGAATATAGTTATATATTCATTTGTCGCAACGAAATCTGTTGCCAAAAAGTAACTAAAATTTGTAAAATTTCATTTTTATATCTATGTATGAAGTTTTTTTAATATATATTTACAATTCAAAATAAATTAAAAAAATGGTGATCAACAAAAGCTAGAGCAAGAGGGGTTATTATTATCATTGTCTTTTTAATATATATTTAAATTCTGATAATGGTTCAAATATTTTTTGCAAAACAAAAAATAACAACTGCAGATACAATTGTGCTGTTGGATGTTATCATATACTATGTTTATACGTACAAATTAGTCGCATTAATTAAAAGCGCTTTCACTCCATACACATTTCCCCTACAGCCCTGACAGACGAGCAAAATTAATACGCATTAAGCTAATGTGCATTGTAATTTTATGGTGACAGACGGCAGACTTGTGCATTTAGACAGCTAATTGTGAAATTTGTTTATTTATTAAAACAAAAAAGTGAAGTAAAAATTAATAAGAGAAATTATTAATAGAAATTTTAGTATTTTTGGAAAATCAAAGTGTGCGAAAAAGTTAAGAATATTGGAAAAATGGATAGCAAACTGTGTGTTGTTTATTTTCTGCCATCTAAAACTATTAATATTCCTTTGCATTACAAGTTAGCATTAACATGGGTCAAATGCGCAAGTAACTGTAAATTAAGCCCGCTAATGCAAATTAGCGCTTTCGTCTCTCAGGGCTATTAGGTATTTACACTGATGGTTTTACGAGTATATTGGTATGAAATCAACCGTATTCAAAAACAAATCAGCTGTTTTCATAACATTTTAAAAGATGGCTACAATTCTCCAA
The DNA here is from genome assembly GCF_024586455.1 of Bactrocera neohumeralis. Lineage (NCBI taxonomy): Eukaryota > Metazoa > Arthropoda > Insecta > Diptera > Tephritidae > Bactrocera > Bactrocera neohumeralis. The sequence goes on from NW_026089623.1 coordinate 6,233,447, forward strand.
TTTTGAGTGAGACATGTTCATTGTATCGGGTGATTTTTTTGAGGTTAGGATTTTCATGCATTAGTATTTGACAGATCACGTGGGATTTCAGACATGGTGTCAAAGAGAAAGATGCTCAGTATGCTTTGACATTTCATCATGAATAGACTTAGCCTTAGCCACAACGTCGAATTTTCAGTGAATGGGCCCTAGAAAAGTTGGCAGAAAATCCGCTTTTTTATCGACAAATTTTGTTCAGCGATGAGGCTCATTTCTGGTTGAATGGCTACGTAAATAAGCAAAATTGCCGCATTTGGGGTGAAGAGCAACCAGAAGCCGTTCAAGAACTGCCCATGCATCCCGAAAAATGCACTGTTTGGTGTGGTTTGTACGCTGGTGGAATCATTGGACCGTATTTTTTCAAAGATGCTGTTGGACGCAACGTTACGGTGAATGGCGATCGCTATCGTTCGATGCTAACAAACTTTTTGTTGCCAAAAATGGAAGAACTGAACTTGGTTGACATGTGGTTTCAACAAGATGGCGCTACATGCCACACAGCTCGCGATTCTATGGCCATTTTGAGGGAAAACTTCGGAGAACAATTCATCTCAAGAAATGGACCCGTAAGTTGGCCACCAAGATCATGCGATTTAACGCCTTTAGACTATTTTTTGTGGGGCTACGTCAAGTCTAAAGTCTACAGAAATAAGCCAGCAACTATTCCAGCTTTGGAAGACAACATTTCCGAAGAAATTCGGGCTATTCCGGCCGAAATGCTCGAAAAAGTTGCCCAAAATTGGACTTTCCGAATGGACCACCTAAGACGCAGCCGCGGTCAACATTTAAATGAAATTATCTTCAAAAAGTAAATGTCATGAACCAATCTAACGTTTCAAATAAAGAACCGATGAGATTTTGCAAATTTTATGCGTTTTTTTTTAAAAAAAAGTTATCAAGCTCTTAAAAAATCACCCGATAGAATCACACAAGTAACAAAAGAATCATATGGTCGTCAACAGCTGAGATCAACTGATCGAAATATGTAGTTGATTTTTCGGCACAGAGATTTAAATAAAAGGACTTAAAAATGGTAAAGAGGTTGCATTATAGACGCGTTATCGATATATTTTGGGTGTTTGGTTCTCCAGGATGCCTATTTTCACCCATATAATATCTAGTATACCAAACAAAACTACTTGTAATAATAAAAAAAATTTATATATATTCTTCAAATATATTTAATAAAATAGGAAAGATTTACCAATATTTTGATACAATAAATAAAATTTTAATCAAAACTAGGTAAATTTAGTCTTTATGAATTTTAATAATCGAAATACATTTGAAACTTTAACAAAAACGTACTTAAAGCAATAAATTGTATAGCATAACACGGCAACACAGGCTATGTTCGTAAATGCATCATGACGCGCATCATGACGATTGCATAACAAACAGAACGTTCAAAGTGTAAACACAATGGCTACGACAGACTGCAAACTACATCTGTCAAATATTAAAATACACACGTTCTTATGGGCAGTGTTATTTCGACAGCTGCACGACTACACGACTGCAGGCCGACAGTTGTCGTTCTCGCTAACTTCAAATTGCTCCTATTTTTGCCAACGACAGTACGACGACAGTAGAATGGAAGATAGAAAGAGGAGGTAGAGTGGTGATGCCACTAATATGTAAAATGTAAAATTATTCACAGCTCTAACAAACTTGATGTTATTTTACAAATAAAAGCATAAAATAGCTATATTATAGCTCTATTATATCATTTGTAATAACAATTGATAATTTAAAGCAAAAATATTGACCTATTTACTTATTTTTTGCATAAAAAATTTCACTTTGAACAAATTATTAAAATTTCATTGAAGTGAAAGGTATTAGTATGGCCACAACGAAATTGTGTACATACAAAATGGACAACTGCGTTGTTTTGTGCACATGCCGGCCATTGTGTTGTTGTTGCTTCTCAAAATGTACATGTAGTAAGATGAACAACGACGTTCTCAGTTCACTGTCGTGCCGCTGCAGTCTGTCGTAGCCATTGTGTTTACACTTTCAGAAATGCCAATATTGCAGCACTGCAATAATCAAGCGTTCAAAAAGACAACACTTCTATCAGCTGTCACTCATAATTTCTATCAAAAAATTGTTTACTACATTTAACTACGTTGTCTGACGAAAAGTAAGTGCAAAACTATTTTAATTTTTGTATTGAAATTTAGTTAAATTATGTTAATAATAATTGTATAAATTATTACTTTTAAATTTTTAGTGAAAATCTCAGTAATGCGGAGACACAGTTATTGCTGAGAGTACGGTTGAATATGAAGGACGAGTTTAAATCGGGTAGAAGGAAAAAAAATGTATTGTGGAAGAAAGTTGTGACCGAAGTTAAAAATGTAAATGAAAACAATAAAAATTTAAATGAAGTTCATCAGAAAACGTAATAAAAAAAATTATTCAAATAAAGGAAGGTGAGGTAAAGTAAATTTTTTTTGATGAAAACAGAGTGGTAAAATAGTTTCTTCTATCGATTCCATTGATATCATCTGAATCAACACGGCGAATGGGGGCATCTTGAATTCCTTCGATTTCATTGTTGGTTTCCATATCGGCATGTGTTATTGTATTGTTAATATGTTCAGAATAACCTCCCTTATTTATGATAAAATTGTGTAAGATAGCGCAAGCGAGTATTACATTAGATGTGGCTTTAATGCTCGAAGCTTCAATATAATTTAAAATTTTAAACTGTTTCTTAAAAATCCCGAAAGTTTATTCTATAAAAGTCTTTTAAAAGACAAACATTTGTACCTACAAATTTTTGTTTTTTACTTCAACACCCTTCTTTTTCTTAAATTTAAAGAAAATCTATCATTTCTTTGCTCACAAATTTCGTCTAGTGTTAGATTCAGCAAAATTTCCATTTTAGTATTATACGCGTTCAAAAATGCAAACAAATGTATCTGCAAATTGTCAAAAATTGTATAAGAAGTATCAAACGTCAAACTTGCAGTGTTGCTACTGTTGCTTATGCTGCAAGTCATGATGCATTTACGAACATAGCCTATACCTGAACTAGTCATTCAGTATTTAAGATATCGATCTGAAATTTTGGGCATGTTCTATTCTTTGTCTGAACTCCCAATATGCAGGGTGTGTTCCAAAGTAAACAGGACTTTAAAAAAAAAACAGAACAAAAGATTTTTTCGGCAAAATAAATTTATTTTATTCAAAATAGTCTCCTTCCGCTTCAATGCAGCTTTTTACACGGTCCACAAACATGTCGAACGATTGTATTAGCTCGTTGACCGGTATAGCCGTCAGTATAAGCTGGTGCAAGCCTTTTGAATGACCTCTACGTCTGCATAACGCTTTCTTTTCATAGGCAAATGCATTTTTCCGAATAGGAAGAAGTCGCATGGTGCCATATCAGGTGAATATGGGAAGTGGCAAAAGGTTAAAATGTGATTTTTTGTCAAATAATCGGTCCTTCGAATGTTGGATTCTGAGCAATTTTTGCGGAACAAACCGTGCACACACCTTTCGTAAGCCCAAATGTTCGGGGTAGGAGATGTTCAATTCTATTTCCATGAATTTCAATGATGATTTTGGCTGATTTTTAATGAATTCACGCACAGTTTCGATGGAATTTCCAGTGATCACGGATTTGGATTGGCCCATATGTACATGGACATCGTCATTTATGTCCTCACGACCACTTTGCAAACATTGAAACCACTCTGCTACTCCTCGGTAAAGGTTTTACCAATTTTAAATCAAAATTTAATGTTGGCTATTTGTTTGAAGCTCATTTTCGCACCGATACCACAAACATACTGACACTTAAAACGCAATCAGGGGTGTAGGGAATCTGAGAGTTGTCGGAATCAGAATCGAAACCGATCAAAAAAAGTAGGTGTCACGAACTCAGATATTGTTGGTTTGATATTCGAAACAGAATTTGTATCGGTTTTGGGTGTCACGGAAACCAATTTTATCAGTTTTGCTATCAGAAACAAAGCAAGAAAATAGTCGCTCACAGATTTGAAATGTAAGTTAAGAAATCAAGTTACTTTATTATTTCGAATTAATTTATCTTTATTTCAATAATGGAAAACATAAATAATTTATAATAATTTCATTTAAATGTTGACCGCGGCTGCGTCTTAGGTGGTCCATTCGGAAAGTCCAATTTTGGGCAACTTTTTCGAGCATTTCGGCCGGAATAGCCCGAATTTCTTCGGAAATGTTGTCTTCCAAAGCTGGAATAGTTGCTCGCTTATTTCTGTAGACTTTAGACTTGACGTAGCCCCACAAAAAATAGTCTAAAGGCGTTAAATCGCATGATCTTGGTGGCCAACTTACGGGTCCATTTCTTGAGATGAATTGTTCTCCGAAGTTTTCCCTCAAAATGGCCATAGAATCGCGAGCTGTGTGGCATGTAGCGCCATCTTGTTGAAACCACATGAGTCAACATTTAAATGAAATTATCTTCAAAAAGTAAATGTCATGAACCAATCTAACGTTTCAAATAAAGAACCGATGAGATTTTGCAAATTTTATGCGTTTTTTTTTAAAAAAAAGTTATCAAGCTCTTAAAAAATCACCCGATATAATATACGAAATGTCGTAATTATTGAGTTTTTGGAAAAAAAATCTGGATATTTAAAGATATTAGATTTACATAATTACGTTTTGTAAATCTAATATCTTTAAATATCCGCAATTTAACACAAAATGCGTCTTTATTCCTTAGATAAAGGTTATGGGGATGTTCGAGCAAGCAAATAACTGCGGCAATATTTCCACCCTGATGTTTTTTGCAGATACTCAGCTGATACTTAAACAAATATTTTGCGCGGCGTGCAGGTACATTGAAGAAGTGAAGTTTAAGAAGTCTTAAAAATGAATTTTTAATCAATTTAACAGTGGATAACTTGGTGGATAGTGAGTGTAGTTTGCTTCTTAAATACAAAAAAGCAAGGAAACAAAGTTTTTTCCGTAAAAAAGTGGCTAAGAAGAGGGCAATAGTAGAATCGCAAAACTTTTTTATAACAATTCGATGTTATCCTCCAGATACGTATATATTTATCACATTTTCGGATGTCTCGTGAAACACAATTAATGATAATAATTAGTTATAAACAAAAATAAAGAGCGATTTCGCTTGCCTCTTTTTTCTATCATAAATTTTGTTGATGCCGATTTTGTCACTTTGGCACGCAAGAAATGTCAAAATTTGAGTTGCTCGAACGTTTGACATTTGCAAAACTTGCTAAATTTTTGCGTTGAATATGAACATCCCCTATCTCTTAAAATCTTCCTTTAATTTGGAACTTATTAAAAACTTTAATATGATTGCTTCCAAATGTATTTATATGCAAGTTTTGTCACATTAGTAAACAACTGGTTCGAATATTGGTTTTGCGTATGTTCGAAAACACGAAAATCCAATCAAGGGTCGAATCGTTACATCCGTCACGTAAATCGCCTGTCGCCTGTATTTCGTATTATGACATCCGCGATCGTAACGCTTCTATCGTAATCTGGCATGATGACATATGTACGTGAAGGAGTATATAAACGTCGTCGTCGTCGTTCGAACGCGAACTACCAATCGTAATAGACAAATTTATGGAAATGTGAGCAAAATTTTTTAAATTTTAAGTGTTTTATAATTTTTAGTAATAAAGAACATAAACAAGAAACCATGAATGGAATATCTCATTAAAAATTAAAAAAAAAAATTATTTATATGAACAAAATTTTTGTATTTTAGTTGGCAATAAAAATAAAATTATTTACAAGGTTAAGGACATATACATTTCTGAATTAAATTTATTAAAGACTACTTTATTTGATCTCTTATCGTTTGGTCGATTGAGGTGAAGCGGTTCACTACCCCGGTGTCCATTTCTTGTGTGTGATAGGAATCGCAATAACTTCCTCTCTTGCCATATCCTAAAATTCTCCACCGTCTTCAACGACAGAAAATGACAGTTGAACGTGATGCTATTGCAAGGGTTGCCAGACATTTTCGCAGAATGATATTTTGTCTCATGTCCAACACTGATGTTGTAATTGAAATCTTATATGCACACATATGTAGCTAGTTGGATGCTAAATGATTTTATAAAATGAAGACTCAAACGAATTTATAACGAAATTATTTGGATTCTACGCATTTTTGTACATATCATTAATTTTTTTGATTATGAAAATGCACACAATGATATAAAATAAAAAAACAAATGGAAAAATTGGCAAATATCTATATTACTGTATCAGAAATTATATTATTAAACAAACATATGATTTCGTCAATAAAGATTTTACACTTTCTAGTACCATTACTCACTTTCACCGATAGATCTTAGAAATTAATGGTATTGACATATTTATATAAATTATTACAATTATTACGATTGCTGCAAGAAAAATGTATACTTATGTGAATTTATTGTATAATTCAAATAAACAATCTAAACATGCCTACAGCTTTTTTTCTATGCTATTCTAAGCTTCCTTATGCAGGGAAGCAAGATACTTTTTAGGCTTATCTAATAAAATATTTTTAATACGAGAGTCTGTAGTCACAAGTAAAGAATGTTATAATTACACTGAATACGTTTGTTATTGAAAATAGACCGAATTTTTGGAGATCTTACGCGTGTAATAGTGGCAACATTTGCAGCTTTAACGATACTATTTGACAGTGAAGTTTTTTTTAAATGTAAATTAAATCTTAATTAAAACTTATATTAAAGTATTATCTTCGATTTTTGTACAGGAGGTACTTCTTCATGGATAAAGGAAGTTGTAATTCTTGAATACGCTCCTCTAAATGTGAGCGCCCAACTTTTTGGCGGATAGTCCTTCTACATAGATCCATTAGCGGCAAGGGTTCAGCTAAAAAATTAAAGCAAATGGACATATATATGATTACTTAAAACAGTTGGTTAAATCAATTACTTACGATCTAATCCACCAATGTATATCATTGTAATTTCACAGTGGCCCCAGACAGCAGAAACGACAGGATACAGTTTTTTCCCTTTGAGCCCCTTAAATGCAATCCCGAGGTATTGTTGATCAACAATAAAGCTTAACGTACCTTCGTCCATATCCAAAGCAACAAGAAATTTATCCGGGACTAAAAAGGCTTCGTCATTTTTAAGTATGGCTGGATAAGTGATTCCAGCACAGTTTTTAGAATCATGATATAGTTTATTTCTACCTAAATCCCAACCCCAACTTTGATCTGACAAGCCCACTAAGCTTTGGTAGCCGACTGAATGCAAAGGTGCTTCAGCTGTGGCTACTCCTACCACTGCATGTGTACCTCTTTGCCTTGTAGGCCAATATATTTCCCATATGTGTAATCCTTTTGTAAGACCAACTTTCCCACGAATACAATCTGTGCTCTGAGCTACAGGATGTCTATGAAAAGTCAATTTATCATCTTCTTTTACAAATATATTTAGTGATCGGTCGTCTGAGTTCCACGAATGTTTCAACTGGACTTCTTTACTTGCTGGTGGCATATCCAATAGGATATCTAAACGAGTGGGTTTAATAAAATCAGCTGCAAGTTCACGTGGTATTATTGGCTTAAAGTTCGCCTGTGAATCATTTCGACTAACTGATTTTGAACCTCCACTTATTTTTTGGCCCATGTTCATACCACGGCAGCTTCTGGTTTTTCTTTGGTCAATAAGAGCTACTTTATATGATAGCTTGAGCCGTTCAAATTCTCTTGGTTCCAACCGGGACAATACAACGCGTGGCGCTAAAGATGAAGTTGAAGAAATATTTTGCGGTCGACGTCTATCTGTGTTTCTTACGCCAGGCATCCGACCACCTTTATATCTAAAATATAAAAGAACATTTATTTACATATATTTTTTCATTTATATATAACTACATACATATGTATCAAATTCATGCATTATTAGGATGAAATTAAAAAATAATAGGAATAAAAAATAAATGAATTGTAAAGTGAAAACTGAAACGGTGGGTAAATTTTAATATTTAAAATTAAGAACCATAAAATAATAGCAAGCAGCTTAAGGGGTTTTATATTCTAGAAATAAAAAAAATAGTTTTTTTATATTTTCAAAGTTTAAGTATTCAAGAGCATGCCTACAAGAGGATTTTTCAAAACTCAATTTATTTTCCGAGAAATAGGTATTTTACTGACCAGGCATTCAAAATGGTACAGCCGGAACTGAAATTTTTTTTTCTCGAAACAGTATTTCTTAAACCGATACTCACGATCGAATGATTTTTGTGAATTTTTTAGAAAGTCTTCTTTATAGACTTGCCTATGTATGTCTGGAAGTAGCATATTCCCAAGTTTACTATTTTTAAAAAACTCGAAACAATAAAAAAGTGGTAATTCTTTTATGCAGTCGCCTTTTGTGAGCAATTCCAGACATTATCGCAATATTCTAAATTAATATATCGTCAAGTGATAATTTTTTGAGACCCCCACTTTATTACGATAATTTTTGACCTTTTTTCCTGTATTCTTGTAACGTTATTAAATAACTAACAGAAAAATGGATAATAAAAATATTAATTGCCTTTTCTTCACGACAGTTCAAAAATTATCTGAAATACATGCCTCTAGAGTAGTGAGAAGTACTAAAACTTGAACCAACACTATAACTTCAATTTATTTAAAGTAAATCGGATTAAAGCTATATATAAAAGGTATATAGCATGGATAGTCCTGAAGAGAATTCAAGTCAACCCAGATCTGTGTTTCCGAATTAAATAGGACTGAATCTCGGTGATTTATTCTGAGATCTGAACAGAAGAAGATATCGGTGGTTCACGTTTACATAGATTCTTTTAGTTTACATACACCTATGTCAAAAATATGATTTTAATTATTTTACATTTTTATCATTTAAATACTTCTGAAAATATGTTTTTGAATAATATATATAGACATCAATAACGTCTTGCGACATTGTCATTTTGCATCTTTGTCCTAACTTTACATTTTAAAAATTCAGGAAGGAAGTTGACGTTCATTAAATTCCATCGACACGTTTATTTGTTTCAAAATTAATAAATTTTGTGGTTTTTTTCTATCCATTTCAAGATATGTATATTTAACATTAAACATAGCATATCAAAATATTTTTTTTTTTTACACAAATAAAAAAAATTTAAGTTAAAGCTTAAAATGAGCATAATTTATATCAAAAAAGTTTACGTACACTTATGATTGTTTATATAAATCAAAAGTAATTACAATACTTTTAACGGGTTTTGGCCTACATTTTGTTGCTATTAGTGTCCCTAGACATCGTTGTATGCTCCCCACTCAATTTCTAGTATTATTTCCGGATATTTTGACCCATTAAGTCCATGATCCAGCTTTTTGGCCTTATTTTGATGAAATTCGATGTTTTCGAATACGGTTTTTCAAAAAGTTCCAGATATTTTGAATAGGATTAATGTCTAGTGATTGCGGGACCTATGGAGTTATTTTTATTTCCATAACAACCATTCATGTACAAGATAAGACATGTATTTTGGGTCGGTATCCTGTTGGAAATTGGTTTTGCTGCTATTAACAGCCGATTTAAGCACACTTAAAATTTAAATCTTTTTCTTAAAATGCTCAGATACATATGCTTATACATTTTTGAAATGTACACAAAAAAATAAATCCCCAAACAGTAAGGAATTTGTTGAAGAGTGCTGGTTATCATAGACGAGTCGCGCGTCGTAAGCCATACATATATAAGGTTAATAAAAAGAAAATGTCGGCGTTTGCTAAACAATATTTAAACAAACCGTATTGGTTTTGGGAAAACATTGTGTTCACCGACGATTCAAAATTTAATAAATTTGGTTCGAATAGATCACGAAAAGTGTGGAGAAAGATCAATGAAGAGTCGCAAGGACAAAATGTATTGCCAATGGTAGAGCACTGTGGGGGTAATGTTATGGTTTGCGGGTGTATGGTTGCATCTAGAGTTGGACATTTGGACTTTATTAGTGAAAACATGGATAAGCATATGTATCTGAACATTTTAGGAAAAAAATTTAAATTTTAAGTGTGCTTAAATCGGCTGTTAATAGCAGCAAAACCAATTTCCAACAGGATACCGACCCAAAATACATGTCTTATCTTGTACATGAATGGTTGTTATGGAAATAAAAATAACTCCATAGGTCCCGCAATCACTAGACATTAATCCTATTCAAAATATCTGGAACTTTTTGGAAAACCGTATTCGAAAACATCGAATTTCATCAAAATAAGGCCAAAAAGCTGGATCATGGACTTAATGGGTCAAAATATCCGGAAATAATACTAGAAATTGAGTGGGGAGCATACAACGATGTCTAGGGACACTAATAGCAACAAAATGTAGGCCAAAACCCGTTAAAAGTATTGTAATTACTTTTGATTTATATAAACAATCATAAGTGTACGTAAACTTTTTTGATATAAATTATGCTCATTTTAAGCTTTAACTTAAATTTTTTTTATTTGTGTAAAAAAAAAATATTTTGATATGCTATATTTAATGCTAAATATACATATCATGAAATGGATAGAAAAAAACCACAAAATTTATCCATTTTGAAACAAATAAACGTGTCGAAATTTACTAGAACTAGGTGTATGTAAACTTTTTTGGTCCACTGTAGATTTATCTTCATTTCAGTGGAAAAAATTACTGCATTGTCTTGATTGTATTTTTGCCAAAAGATCATCACCCTTAAACTTTTGATATTTGCATATAAGTAGAGATCTATTACTGAAATATTTCGCAATAATTTTATGTTGAGATAAATGACTTTTACATTCACTTACTATTGTTATTATTACTTATTAATCGTTATTCTTAATATACTGATACTAGTTCTTATATTAAAGTTTTTTAAAACCTCGTTCAGATGCGTTCGAGAGTTTCCATTAAGTGTCCTAATGTAATTGCAAATATTTATACCCCAATTGTTTAAGGGTCGCTCCTGGATTATAGCAAAATTTTAAAACAAACAATACATAATGTTTAATAAACAACAATTTTTTTTGAACTTAATTTTGGCAAATAATCCACTTAATATAGAAAATAATTAGTGTTGTCATAAATTCCGTTATCAACTTTTCAATGCATACAGCGAGGATAAATTCACAGAAAACAAGGACCGTTTATATATTAATACTAGATTGCTGCACAAGTCACTCGCAGCAAAGAGCGACCTATTGCATTAACTGCGTTTGATATCATTTACGGAAATGATAGCAGTGAACTTTAATAGCAGCGAAGGCAAATGACACAAACAAACAGTAACAAAGGGTACGTTTGGGCTAAACATTTTTAAAAAAGGGACGCGGCCTCGCCTTCTAAAATATCTCTTAAACCACTTAAACTATAAAAACCGAATTCGCTCGAGGCAAATACCTTTAACACCTCTACCGACACTGTAAAAACTGTAACACCATCGGCCCCCATATAACGGTACTGCTAAAAATCTACTTAAAAGCTAAATACGACAGAGGCATACATTTTACACTCCAAAAAGTCTGAGAAGGGTCTGGGGTAAAAACTGAACGATGGGTGTGACATCACCTACTTTATAGTGAAATCACAATCAGGACCCGGCCGACCGATTTCAGTTAAATTTCATTTCCCCTCTTCTTATGTAACAGTGCGAAAATGGGCGAATTCTGACCGCAACCACATCCACCTACCATACAACAGAATTTTAAATATCATATGATTCTTCCTTTCCAGTGTACAAATCAACTGAATTAAACTTTGGACCAATAATGCCTTTAGAGTATGTCACCTTATGTCCAAAAATTTCCAAATCAACAAAAACTCTTCAAGCCCCGAGGTACCGAATGTTTGGGCCTCAGTACCCATAGTTGATTTTTTACCGCAAATATCGGGCAATGTATAAAATATATAAATCCAACATTTGCAACGATTCCGCACACGAAATTTGGTTAGAAATATGGTTTCGGCAACTCCAAACGCAAGATTTCTAATTTTTCGTCCGCGATGAAATATAAGTCTACTATGTCTATTGACAATCACACAATTTCTAATATGTTTGCTGAATTCTTTAGGTCCAAAAAAAATTTTCCGCATCAGCAAAAGTTATGTCCGATTTCTGTAATTAATGCACCCACCATTTCCGAAGCAGACGTCTTATATCAGTTACACATGTTAGAACTATCATTAATTTACGGCCAATTATGATTCCCTCATGCTTTCTTAAAAAATGTGAGAATTATATATACCGACCTTTAACAAAACAATTTAATGCATCTCTTAAGCAAGGCATATTTCCATCTACATATATGGAAAATATCATTTATAATTCCTTTGCATAAGAGTGGATTTAGGGCGTCCATTGAAAAAGTTGTCAGCAATACCTAAATTTTTGAAGAAATTATAACAGACGAAATAAGTTTCTGGATTTCTCCACTAATTTTTTGTCCTTAGCACGGTTTTCGTAGAGAAATTTACAATAACTAATTTGCTAGAATTTGTATCATATGTATCAACGGGCTTTAGGGAGAATAAGCATATAACTATAAACCCTTCAAATCGCTTTAATCAATTTTTTTTCCTTAGCAAGAAGCAATCCTCAAAAAAATCGATTTTTTGAAGCCTCCCTTTAGCAGAATGCATTGCCTACAAATGGAAGATTCTTTAAAATATCAGTTCTTATAGCACAGTTGAATGATGTTTGGACGAAAGCGGTTAGATTTCTACAAAGCAAGCTGTTATTTTTGGAAATCCAAGGAGAAAGGCTCAGACAGAGGAGCAGCTTTTACCTCTCAAGCATTTAAAGACTATTGTAGTCAGCAGGAAATACAGCATTTCTCATAGCGACGGGATTGCCGAGGGGAAACGGACAGGTAGAGCGCATCCTTCTTCTTCTTCTTTATTGGCGTTGACACCGCTTACGCGATTATAGCCGAGTTAACAACAGCGCGCCAGTCGTTTCTTCTTTTCGCTACGTGGCGCCAATTGGATATTCCAAGCGAAGCCAGGTCCTTCTCCACTTGGTCCTTCCAACGGAGTGGAGGTCTTCCTCTTCCTCTGCTTCCCCCGGGCGGGTACTGCGTCGAATACTTTCAGAGGTGGAGTGTTTTCGTTCATTCGGACAACATGACCTAGCCAGCGTAGCCGCTGTCCTTTAATTCGCTGAACTATGTCAATGTCGTCATATATCTCATACAGCTCATCGTTCCATCGAATGCGATATTCATAATGGCCAACGCGGACCATAAATCTTTCGCAGAACTTTTCTCTCGAAAATTCGCAACGTCGACTCATCAGTTGTTGTCATCGTCCAAGCCTCTGCACCACATAGCAGGACGGGAATTATGAGTCACTTATAGAGTTTGGTTTTTGTTCGTCGAGAGAGGACTTTACTTCTCAATTGAGTTGTCTTGCGTTGGATTTCCAGGCTGACATTGTTGGTGGTGTTTACGCTGGTTCCAAGATAGACCAAATTATCTACGACTTCAAAGTTATGACTGTCAACAGTGACGTGAGAGTGCGACTGTTTGTTTGATGACAGGAGATATTTCGTCTTGTCCTCGTTCACTACCAGACCCATTAGCTTTGCTTCCTTGTCCAGTCTGGAGAAAGCAGAACTAACGGCGCGGGTGTTGAGGCCGATGATATCAATATCAGCTGTACACTCCTATAAAAGATTGTATATCTGCTCTAGCAGCAGGTTGAAGAAGTCGCACGATAGGGAGTCGCCTTGTCTGAAACCTCGTTTGGTATCGAACGACTCGGAGAGGTCCTTCCCGATCCTGACGGAGCATTTTGTGTTGCTCAACGTCAGTTTGCACAGCCGTATTATTAGTGCGAGGATACAAAATTCAGACATCGCGGCATAAAGGCAGCTCCTTTTCGTGCTGACGAAAGCAGCTTTGAAATCGACGAAGAGGTGGTGTGTGTCGATTTACCTTTCACGGGTCTTTTCCAAAATTTGGCGTATGGTGAATATCTAGTCGGTTGTTGATTTGTCAAAGCTAAAGCCACACTGGTAAGGTCCAATCAGTTTGTTGATGGTGGGCTTTAATCTTTCACACAATACGCTCGATAAAACCTTATATGCGATGTTGAGGGGGCTTATCCCACGGTAGTTAGCTCAGATTGTGGGGTCTCCATTTTATGGATTGGGCATAGCACACTATTTGCACACTATTGCTATTCGAACATCTTCATGGTCGGTTACTAAGTCCACTCGGGGGGTTCTACAAGAGCATGCTCCGGTCTTAAAACCTTCTGTTAGTCGCCGCATATTTTCGTAGAATTTTCGAGCATTACCACTTTCGGTCAGGTTGTCAAACTCTTCATTCTCACGCATTTCGGCCTCTTTATTTTTGTGTCTGCAAATGCGTCTCGCTTCCCTCTTCAACTCTCGGTATCTATTCTATCCCGCACGTGTTCTGGTCGATCGTAACGTTGCGAGGTAAGCAGTCTGTTTTCTCTCCGCTACGACACGGCACTCCTCGTCGTACTAGCTGTTCTTTCGCATTTTCCGAAAACCAATGGTTTTGGTTGCAGCTGTACGTAAGGAGTTTGAAATGCCGTCCCAAAGTTCCCTTATACCGAGTTGTTGACGAGTGCTCTCCGAGAGCAGGAGTGCAAGTCGAGTAGAAAATCGTTCGGCTATCTGTTGTGATTGCAGCTTCTCGGCGTCGAACTTTCCTTGTGTTTGTTGACTTGCGTTTTTTGCTGCACAGAGGCGGATGCGAATCTTGGCTGCAACAAGATGGCGGTCCGAGCCGATGTTAGGACCTCGGAGCGTACGCACGTCTAGAACACTGGAGACGTATCTTCCGTCTATCACAACATGATCGATGTGGTTGGTGGCTTTTCGATCCGGAGACAGCCAGGTAACTTGATGTATCTTCTTATGCTGGAACCTGGTACTACAGATAACTATATTTCGGGCCCCGGCGAAGTCGATCAGCCTCAACCTATTTGGGGATGTTTCGTCGTGGAGGCTGAATTTACCGACCGTAGTGCCAAAGATACCTTCTTTGCCCACCCTGGCATTAAAGTCGCCAAGCACGATTTTGACATCGTGGCGGGGGCAGCTTTCATAAGTGCGCTCCAAGTGCTCATAGAAGACATCTTGGGTCACATCGTCCTTCTCTTCCGTCGGGGCGTGGGCGGAAATCAGCGATATGTTGAAGAACCTCGCTTTGATGCGGATTGTGGCTGGACGTTCATTCACCGGATAATAGTACTCGGCGACGGAGTCTCTCTCTCACCACGAATCCCACACTAAACTTGCGCTCCTTTATATGGCCACTGTAGTAAATGTCCTTGTCCCGTCCATCGCATTTCTTGGACGGCGGTGAAGTCAGCCTTCACTCTAACGAGGACATCAACCAGCTGGGCAGCGGCACCTTTCCAATTAAGGGACCGCTTTCGTTTGCCATGGTCGTCATCAAAAGGGGGGTCTCTCATCCGAAGCTGATTGTTAATTTTCATTGGTATAATTTTTTTTCGTGGCAGGTCCCAAACCCAGCGTACAACCCTGCGGAGGGGATGTTTCGCCTTCTCACTTTAGCTCGCCTTCAAACGGATGTTCTTAGGCTGCCCAGAGGATACTTGGTCAAAG
This sequence comes from Bactrocera neohumeralis, assembly GCF_024586455.1. NCBI lineage: Eukaryota > Metazoa > Arthropoda > Insecta > Diptera > Tephritidae > Bactrocera > Bactrocera neohumeralis. The sequence continues at coordinate 6,249,095 of NW_026089623.1, forward strand.
ACCGGAAGTCGTGAGCTGCTTGAGTCATATGTATAAGAATTGTTTCTGGCCACTCCCAAGTGAATAGTGATCAGAGAGCTTTCCTCACTTGCGTGAACTTCTACACATGACTCCATCCTCCCATCCACCGAACAGTAATTCTTACAATAGGACTTAACATGCGTGTAGAAAATCAGGTAGACTTGGGTGAGTACATTGGAAACGAAGTAACCAAAGAGTTGGAAACAGAACGTGAGCAGTTTAGAGAGATGGCTAGGAAAAATATTAAAGTAATACAAGAAGAAAATCGAAAAAATTTTAATACAACAAGAAAAGCCAAACAAACGTATGAAGAAAATACGTTAGTAGCTATAAAGCATACACAATATGGCCCCGCATTAAAAATGAAAAAAAAAGTTCTTAGGACCGTACAAAATTATTAGGAGGTTGAATCATGGCAGGTATGATGTCGAGAAAGTAGGTGAACATGAAGGACCGTTTCAGAGAGCTGCAACGAGTATGATAAAATCAAAACAAACACTCGTGCCAAAAACACAATCAAATCAATTCAGTTCAGCATAGACAACATTGTGTTTCAATTCGAGTACCAGCCCGCGTCAACTGATCTGATGCAACACGAACAATCTGTTCTTCGGCAATCACGATCGAGTAAACGGTATGGCTGGCTTCGGTTAGAATCGTATCATGTCAGTTCATAGCGTTGCGACGATTGTTTGAATCGATGTGAAACTTCGGGTAAACTATAAGTAAATCTACGAGTAAATCGATCTTATCTCTGCGAATGGTAGGCACCTTGCCGTGGTGCAGGAGCTTAGGCGCAAGGCATACTCGGTATCCCCCAGCCGGTGTGGGTGGTGCTGAAGGGCACTGCTCACTCTACTTTACGGTGGAAGCAGCATGTAGACCTGACTATGGTCAAAGCAACAAAGGCATTAATGGTGTGCAATCGGCTGGCGGGTAAGTCCTGGGGCTGTAAGCCAAGGATTGTTAGGTGGTTGTACACCATGATTGTGCGACCGATAATCACGTACGGGGCGGTGGCCTGGGCCTCAATAGCGTCGCAGACTTCGGTAGGAATTAAATTATCGAAGCTGCAGCGGCTAGCCTGCGTCTGCATGACGGGCGCAATGCGCACCTGCCCGACGGCAGATATGGAGGCCCTGCTTGAACTCACACCGCTTCACTTGGTTATCGGCCCTGTAGCCAAGAGCACGCTTCTGCAAATAACGGCAGAGGGGTTTGGCAAAGGAAAGGTAATCTCGTCCCAGAGGATGGAAAAGATAAGTGGCAATATACCAATCGCCCTCCTCCCGAAGGACAGCACTAGCAAAACGATTAACTTCACCAAGAAGTTTAAGGTCAGCCTCGGAAGCAAGGATGAGTGGAACGACTCCACTCTTGAACTGCTGCTGAGGAACAGCACGTTGATGTGGTACACCGACGGCTCAAAAATGTCGGAGGGAATTGGTGCAGGGATCGCGGGTTCACTCACCAAGCTCTCCATACCTATGGGGGAGTTTCCGAGCATTTTCCAGGCGGGAGTCTTTGCCATAAGTCGGTGCATAGAGATAAACCTCCATCGCAACTATCGCAGTGAGCGGATAGCCATACTTAGCGATAGTCAAGCAGCACTAAAAGCGATCTCCTCCTACGAGATCAGGTCGCTGCTAGTGCAGGAGTGCAGAGAAAGGCTGAACAACCTTGCGGAAAGAAACCAGGTGCACCTAATTTGGGTGCCAGGTCACAAAGGAATAGCCGGTAACGAACTGGCAGACGAGCTCGCTCGCTCCGCAGCCTCCACCAAAATGGTAGGTCCTGAACCCTTTACAGGGGTGGGTCCGCATACCATAAAGGAGCTACTTCGCAAAGAGGGAGTGGGCAGAAAGGAGTATTGGCAACGAACTCACGGCATGCGGCATGTCAGGTTGCTAATGGGAGGGTACAACATGAGCAGGTTCAAAGTTGTAATCAACCTCCCCAGGAATAAACTTAGGCTATTGGTCGCATTTTATACTGGCCACTTCAAGTTAAATAGGCATTTATATAACATGGACCTATCTTCTTGCACTAACTGCCGGTTCTGCGACATGGAGCCTGAAACACCGGAACACCTGCTGATCGACTGCACAGCAGTCTGCAGGGACAGGGAATGCATCGACTCATTAGCACCCGGTAGAATATTGGAATTCATCGATGTGCTGGGGCTAAGTGAGTCCATGTGATTTAGGAGAGGGCACAATAGACCAAAGGTCGCGGTGCATTCTTCATAAAAAAATCTAATCTAATCTAAATCGATTAGTACAGCAAACAACAACAATTTTCTGCTGGACTGATTTGAATCATGTATGGCAAAAAATGTATCAGCTTTGAAAATGGGCGCATATTACAAATTTTCGATGGGTAAACAATGGAAAATACATCGAGTACGTACATACATATATACAAACAATTGTTGTATGTATGTACTCGATGGAATTTCCATTATACATATAACATATGTTTATACAGACATACATGTATATACAAACATATGTATTTGAAATAGAACAGAAGTGCACGAGTAAATGATATACAACCTGAAAGCTGTCGATCATTTCAATCACTGAAGCATGATTTTGCATTACTTCGGGTATTTTCTGCTGATGCGAACGTTCATAAACCAATTAGGTATAAGCTGTATAATAATTCAACGTTGTTTTCTATCGCTGATTCGAAGACAAACGGTTCGCTTCGTGTACATGAACCGATCTGACAGAATCGGACAGAGTAACGGACCAGTACTTAATTATAAACAAAAATTTATTACTCGTTGCAGTTCTCTGGACCGTATCGAACGACAACAGCTGCCGAGATCATGATAAAATGATGCACGTCGTTCGAGGACTAACAAATGTCAGGACGGCCGAATGTGGGAACTAAGAAAGGTCGTGTAGCGAAGACTTAAAAAAAAACGACACAATCAGTCGATACGCGAACGAACACTGATCAGGTTGAAACAAACTTGTAAACCTAAAATAAACTTTTTGTCAAATAAACATACAATTTAATAAACATGAACCCATTCACATTTATCACATATGTATAACTTAATTTTACATGGAAATTAAGTGGAGCAATAAAATAGTAGTGCATACAAAAAATTAACCTATACCCCAGACAGAAATGTAGTAACAATTCTATATATGGTACAAATACCATATGTTTGTCACCAAATACTAGCAAAGTACCATATGAGCAATGTAGTATTTTGCTGGTAACAATACTATGATGTTTCATTGTGGTACTATGATGTTGCATTGTGGACATGTAGTAACAATACCATAGTAAAGTAAAGGTATCATGGTAATCTGTTTACTAAGTTGGTGACACACATGGCAATGTAGTAAACTCAAATACTAGCTTTGTTTCATAGGCATTAAATATTTTAAAAAATTGTAAACAATAAATATGTTATTGTGTGTTATGGAGAAAATAAGTTTAATTATTTAAAATACTCTAAAGTTAATCTATTTTCATCGCAAAAAAAGCGATTTGGTTAAAGTTTCTCTAAAATCCTCACATAAAATGAGGCGTTTCCTGCTTTTCCGGAATAAAAGTTGTGAAAAATGTTTTCTTTTCCATTTCATTAATTAATTTTTTAAGTCATTTGGACAGAATATTTCGAAGAGCTTTTGTGTAAAAGCTTTTATCAAAGTTTGTTACCTGTTTTTTTTAGCTGTGTCTATACAAATACCACAATGAAACATCATAGTATTGTTACCAGCAAAATACTACATTGCTCGTATGGTATTTTGTTAGTAATTAGTGACACACATACGGTATTTGTACCAGACATGTCTGACATGTTGTAACAATAGCATAGTAAAGTTAGCATGGTATTCTGTTTACTACGTTGATGACACACATAGCAATATAGTAAACTCAAATACTAGCTTTGTTTAAATATTTAAAAGAAATTTAGCAATAAATATGTAGTTGTGTGTTTTGGAGAAAATAAGTACAATTATTAAAAATACTTTAAAGTTAATGTATTTTCATCACAAAAAAACGATTTGGTTAAAGACTCCCTAAAAACATGTCACAAAATAATAAGGCATTTCTTGCTTTTCCGGAAAAAATTGTGAAAATGTTTTGTTTTTCATTTCATATTTATTAATTTTTTAAGTAGTTTTGACGGAATATTTTGAACAGCTTTTGTGTAAAAGCTTTTAGCAAAGTTTGTTACCTGTTTTTTTAACTGTTTTTATACAAATGCCTCAATGAAACATCATAGTATTTTTACCAGCAAAATATTGCATTGCTCATAAGGTATTTTGCTAGTATTTGGTGACAAATGGTATTTGTACCATATATGGTATTGTTACTACATGTCTGTCACGGGTATAATACTATGTACAAATAATGTAGGAATAATTTTTGTAAACAAGAATTGCAAGATAATTGTGCCAATGCTTTACTAAATAAGGAAAAAGCATATTGTAATATTGTTCAAGAATATAATCAGCCATTATTATTAGATCATTGCACTATTCTAATTGACGGAAACCATATATGGAACGGCCAAAATGTTGCAGGGCCAAAATTAATTCAGTTGAATATTAGCAGATAAATAATAAGACATATTTTAATCATGACCAATAAATAAAAAATGTGATAGATAGTCACCGGGATGAACTAATTGCAATTATGAAAATATTAGAATCCAAATCCAATTATAAATTTTCTAATATACAAGAAATGTATAAATACCTAATTTCTATTGAGGAACAGTCTATAGAATTTTTAAGCTTTGCTATTATTTTAGTGATAACATTAGTATTACTCATCAGTAAAGGCATGTGAATTTTACCACATTAAACAAGAAACAAAAAAACGAGATTTCAAGGAAGTATATGAAATGGAAGTACAGCGGCTGCAAGCAGAGCGCATTTAAAATGGGGAAATTTCATTTTAACAGATAGGAGATTTAAGGAACACAGCATACATTATCATACTCACGCACCCAAATCAATCACATCCAGCTGTAGAAATAATAGGCATCGAGACATACCTCTGCAGTTAATGAAAACGCATCGTAAACATATTTATGGACAGAAGATATAAACACAACAGAAGAACGTCCATGTTCTGCGAACATTATAATACATGTAAGAAAAGCAATTGCACATTATACTCAAATAAATAAATTAAATAATAAAAAATATTTATTATTTAACTCTCACCTAGCTAAACTGATGATCGTATGATTCAATTGTACCTCAACAAAGAAAAACAATAATTACATCCCAAGTCCATAACAGTAACTGACTGCAACATGCCAATTGAAGGTAAGAGAGTTCCAGAAGCTAAACTTCCTGGACGATCTTTCGCCGGATGAAAGCGCACTCTTTAAAGAGCATGCGCGTGATGACGACGAAGTGCCCTCCTGTAGTGGCACTCAAAAGAAGGTGTCTACTGCGGCGGTTGCAGGTGTCGCCATCCTCACAACCACAATCCCTTTTAGCAAGATCAACTGCGCGGAGGCGTGACTCCACAAAAGAAGGGATCGAGAGTGAGCGGAAGAGAGTTGGGGAAAAAGTCCTACACCAGAAACTAGATGTCCCGGTGGCCCTGACGATCCTCACAGGGCCAAACTCGGCGTCCGATGTTAGACGTGGGAATCGGGGGCACAGATACACTGTTTCAGTCCAGGGTGTATATTTCAGGTCAAGTCTACTCCTAGTTGACTGCAAGGATGAGAAGATGGGATCCTGGCTAGAGGAGATAGCTCCGAAGCTGAAAGGTTGGAAAGGCCCAGTCTTTTGCGCGATGAGGAGGGAAGGCATACCGCTCATGCATTGCATGACAATACTCCTTCCCAGGAGCGCAGGTAAATCCTACGAGTTCGCACTTCGGCTCATCAGAAACCAAAACAAGGGCATCACTACCTCGGGGAACAGCATTAAGGACGCTGATTGCAGACTTAACATCACCATCGACGATGAGTCTTACAAATTTATCTGGGAGCAGGGGTTTCAGATGTACTATCGATTCAACGCCTTATTAAGGGGGAGCCTTCTTTAGAGGCTTCAAAAAATGGATTTTTTTGGGAGTGAAAGAAACAATTGATTAAAGCGAAATTTCTACGGTTTATAGTTACATATTTAAACATCATTCACAAGCTTTTTGGATACGAAATCTTTGATATTCTGCCTTTGGGAAGGAATTGCCCGATGCATCTGGTATGTGTATTTATCGGACGGCGGGCAGGATGCAGGTCGCAATTTCTATCGGAAACAAAACATTTAAAGAGATTCATATTTTTTAATAATTTATCTTCTAGTTAAACTCAGAAAATTTTAAAAAAAGAGTAAAATTTTACAAATTTTTTACAAATTGAAAAAAGTGGTTTTTGAACAAAAATATGTTCAAACTTGACTTTTCTTATTTTTTTTTTAGTTTAAATAGAAGATAATGTAATGCCAAAGATAATAAACTTTGCCCCAATTTCATACGACGTTTAGTTTTTTTCTATCCTGCTCGCCAATTAAGAAAAATCGTAAAAATGAAAAACCGAGAAATTACGCGTCAAACTTTTAACTTTCTGCCCAAGCGCTAATATATCTGCCAGACTCGAGGTCACTATTTCCCTTCTAGCTTCGGAAATATTTCGAATTCCCATCTATAACTTTGGGAACATACTCTTAGATAATTTTGAAGTAAAAAAATTGATTTCTTGAAGCTTCTAAAGCAGGCTCTCCCCTGAATTGAGCTCTTAGAAGCTTAAAGCGTCGACGGAGAATTATAGCCAGGAAGAACGGATGCTGGTGGATTAGAAACGATATCGATTTCTTTTGCATTTCAGAGTTTCTAACACAGGATCTAGTAGCAGTGTAGATGGAGGAAGATTGGACTTTGTCCTTGCATCGGCCTACCTTCCAAGAAATGCAGGGGATACTACGTAACCAGTACCCGTAGGGAGGTCCTCGACATAACCTTGTGCAATGAACACATGACCGGTCTGATCTCGCAGTATGGAAAGATCACAGGATTATACGCTTTGCACTGAAGGTTACGGAAGTCCGCCGATTCCTATCCCTAGAAATAAGATGTCTTTAGGAAAACTTTAGGGCTTAGCATAAGTAGAGTGAGGCTGATAGGTAGCGATGCAGCTAAACTGAAGAGCAGGCTGACTGCGACAAACCAGGTTATAATGGACGCATATCATTGCGCCTGTCCTCTAAAGGTGACCATCACAAAACAAACAAGTTCAATTCACAGGCTTTTCAACAGAGCCAAACGCATGGGCAATTGGGAGAGGAATACAATAAGCACCTAACTACCTAACAGCACGAGTACAGAGAATGAAGGTCCACTAACACTGCTCTATACAAACATACGGCTAAACTCCAGAATTCACACCGAAGGTGCTTTTGAAAGTGCCTCCCACGCAAGTGTCATCAGGGCACAGAAGAAAAGAAACATGGCGGCTGCAGTATTCAGATAGATAGAGGCTGTACTGCGTACTAGGATTACTGAAACGACTGTGGGGGAGAAAAAGATTCGTCTTGGTAGTACGCGAGTCTCAACCTTTCTGTAGAATAGGCATGTGGAATTAACACTATCCAAAGTCACCAAAGCACTCGTAATATGCAGACGCCTAGCCAGTAGATCTTGGATATGCAAGCCAAGTATCATGAGGTGGGTGTATACCCTAATCGTAAGGCATATTCTTACTTTTGAAGAGGTTGCTTGGGCATCGAAGGCAACGTCAACTATCGAAGCTGCAAAGACGAGCTTGCGTGCCGCAGCACTTGAACACACCGCTCCATCTAGAGTACAAATAGGCAGCGAAGCATACGATGCTGCTCATGGCAGCAAAGGGATATGGTAAAGGAAGGATAATTTCGTTTCAAAAAATGAAGGCCTTGGGGGATGGCACACCACTTTTCACCCTTTTCCAAAAAATGGCGTTACGAAGAGGGTAAAAGTTTAAAGTTACTCTCGGCAGTAAGGCGGAGTGGTGTGATTCCACACTCGTCCTACTATTGAGAGGCAGCACCATCCAGTGGTATACTGATAGCTTGAAAACACCAAAACACATCGGAGCAGGCATTGAGGTACCGCATACCAAGCTGTCTATACCAATGGGATGTTTCTCGAGCATCTTTCACGTAGAAGACTATGAAATTATAACTATAAGTCGGTGTGCAGAAATTAATCTCCAACGAGACTATCGTAGCCAGCTTATCGCTATACTCAGCGACCTCAGATATTAGTGGAGGAGTATATAGGAAGCCTGAATGGCCTATCAGTTTACAACCGTGTACACCTGATTTGGGTGCCGGGGCATAAAGGGGTAGCCGGCAACGAGATGGCCGACGAACTCACCCGCTCTGCGGCCGCTTCTAGGCCGATGGGGCCAGACCCGTGCATTGCGGTGGGGTTCCACACCATAAAGGAGAGAAGTAGAGAAAGGCAGCAAGCAACAGGATTGCGACAGGCCAAGCTGATATTGGGAGGTTACTACTTAACAAGGTTCAAAAATACAATCAACCTCCCCGAGATAAATTCTGTCTCCTCGTCGTGATCTATGGGACTGGAGGCTCAAGAAACACCTGTCCAACAAGGGCATGTCCTCCTGTGCAAACTGCCGGTTTTGCGACATGGAATCGAAAACTACAAAGCATCTGATTCTAGATTGCTCAGCAATTTGTAAGAGCAGGCTTAAGTCCCTTGGATCCATCTACGTGGTAGGGATCAGGGATCACATCACCTCCATTGCGCCCAGAAGTACCTAGAATTTATCAGTGTGCTGGGCCTCTGGGACCATATGTGATAGAGGAGAGTGCACAAAAGACTATAGGTAGCGCTGCAAAACCTCAATTTTTATTTCGATGCAAGGCATCAGCCGGCCTAAAATCAGCAGTGCAAACTTCACAGTGTTACCACTACTTACATGCAGTAAGTATCATTACAATATTACAAAAAAGTATAATTCTAGATTACTATGGTTTGTAATGCATATACGATTTTTAATCTAACTTTAATATTTAAATAAACATAAATAAATAATACTTATATACATACATATCGTCACCAAAAATGGAAAAGAACGTATGGTCAAAAATTCGAAATTGAATATTTTATTGATTACTTCAAATTTTATAAACAACATGTGTCCAAAATTTTCAGGTTCTGCTATCAGATATAAGTGATATTATATATTGTTCTCTTCTTGTTACCGTACGATTTCCCCCTTTGTAATGCAATTAAGAAATAAAAATGTGCAGCTACCTTAAAATGGCGTAAAAAATATCCAAGAGCAAAATGGCAAATCTGAAAGCATACAAGCAAACAAAACATTTAACTTTCAGCTACCTATTATTTTTGTTCCTTATGTGAGTGAGTATTTAAAATCCCGTTTTAGACCACTACAGATTTAGCTCAAAATATTCAAATTTTTAAACCAATAGGCCGACATATTAACACTACTGACACTTAAGACAAATATAAAGTAATTTATAAACTCACTTTTTAGTTCTGTTTAAACTTTTTTGAATACTCCTTAATAGTCCAAATTTAATTTTTTATAATAATCTAAAGTACATTTATATTTAGCCAAAAGATATATCCTAGGTAAAGAAATATAAAATAATTAGAACCTGCAATGTCACGCTTGTATTCAAAAGTAATATTAAACTGCACTTAATCCTGTTTTACATTGTATATTTTAAATTTGTCCACGACTTTATTCCATTTAGCACGATTTGAAAATTTTTGGGTTTAAATTCTATTTAATTTTTGCGAAATATGTTTATATTACAAATTTAGAGGAATTCCCTATTTGTAGCTACAAGTAAGTTTACTGATCAGAGCAATTGGAAATACCACAAATTAAGGGAAATTCCCTTTTTGAGCATAGAAGAGCAAGTAAAAAATGTGTTAAGATTTTGTAACTGTCAATGCAATCAGAAAAGCTTGGTAAGGGCATAAATTATAAGCAAATTTGCTTAGAGTGACTTAATAAAATAAATATTAACACTTATCGGAAGATGGAGTCATGTGTAGTTCACGAAATTGAGGAAAGTTCTCTGGTCGCCATTCTCTGGGGAGTGGCCAGATTACGACTCTTTTACACAAGCAGCACACGACTTCCGCTCTTTGACCAAGTATCCTCTGGGTAGCCTAAAAACATCCGTTTGAAGGCGAGCTAAAGTGACGCCAGAGACCCCCCTTTTGATGACGACCATGGCAAACGAATTAAGGACTACGTTTGAGGGCATGCACCTGGAATGTCCGGTCCTTTAATTGGAAAGGTGCCGCTGCCCAGCTGGTTGATGTCCGCGTGAAAATAAAGGCTGACATCACCGCCGTCTAAGAAATGCGATGGACGGGACAAGGACTGAGACGAGTAGGTCTTTGTGGCATTTACTACAGTAGCCCTATAAAGGAGCGCAAATTTGGTGTGGGATTGGCGGTGAGAGAGAGACTCCGTCGCCGAGTACTGTCATTCACCCCGGTGGATGAACGTCTATCCACAATCCGCATCAAAGCGAAGTTCTTCAACACATCGCTGATCTGCGAACACACCCCGACGGAAGAGAAGAACGATGTGACCAAAAATGTCTTCTATAAGCGCTTGGAGCGCACCTATGAGAGCTGCCCCCGCCACGATATCAAAATCGCGTTTGGCGATTTTAACGCTAGGGTGGACAAAGAAGGTATCTTTGACACTACGGTCGGTAAATTCAGCCTCCACGACGAAACATCCCCAAATGGGTTGAGGCTGATCGACTTCGCCGGGGCCCGAAATATGGTTATCTGTAGTACTAGATTCCATCATAAGAAAATACATCAAATCTCCGGATCGAAAAGCCACCAAACAGATCGATCATGTTGTGATAGACGGAAGATAATTCTCCAGTGTTCTAGACGTGCGTACGCTCCGAGGTCCTAACATCGACTCGGACCACCATCTTGTTGCAGCTAAGATTCGCACCCGCCTCTGTGCAGCAAAAAAGGCACGTCAACAAACACAAGGAAGGTTCGACGTCGAGAAGCTGCAATCATAACAGACAGCCGAACGATTTAATACTCGGCTTGCACTCCTGCTCTCTGAGAGCATTCGTTAACTCGGTATAACGGAACTGAGGAACGGCATTTCTAACTCCTTACGTACAGCTGCAACCGAAACCATTGATTTTCGGAAAATGCAAAAGAATAGCTGGTACAACGAAGAGTGCCGTGTCGTAGCGGAGAGAAAACAGACTGCTTACTTCGCAACCTTACGATTGACCACAACACGTGCGGGATGGGATAGATACCGAGAGTTGAAGAGGGAAGCAAGACGCATTTGCAGACACAAAAATAAAGAGGCCGATGAGAATGGAGAGTTTGACAACCTGGCCGAAACTGTGGCAAAATTCTACGAAAAAATGCGGCGACTAACAGAAGGTTTTAAGACCGGAGCATGCTCTTGCAGAACCCCCCGAGTGGATTTAGTAACCGACCATGAAAAAGTTCGAATAGCAATTACCCGTCTGAAGAACAACAAAGCAGCGGGGGCCGATGGATTGCCTGCCGAGCTATTCAAACACGGCGGCGAAGAACTGATAAGGAGCATGTTTCAGCGTTTTTGTAAAATATGGTCGGACGAAAGCATGCCAAACGATTGGAATTTATGTATGTGTGCTTTGCCCAATCCACAAAAAGGGAGACCCCACAATCTGCGCCAACTACCGTGGGATAAGGCTCCTCAACATCGCTTATAAGGTTATATCGAGCGAGTTAAGGAATGTATTCCTTATAGTAGTAACAAACATCAAAACAACCTTTTGTTTCAGAAAACAGAATGCAGAAACAACCTTGAGGTGGAACAATTAAAATGCACTATCACTACAACAAACAATCCTAAACAAACAAGTATCAAAACAACATTGAGTTTGAATACTTAAGAGTATAAATAAAGAGTACACATTTCGGTGCTGCTCAAAATATATTCTTTTGACTCATTTTTACTTAATGTAAAAATTAACTGGGGGCTCAACCGGGATGACAAATTTATTTGTTATCCAAAAAGCCAGCTTTTATTCCGAAAGGAATAAATCAAAAAAATCCACAGGAAGTAGGACTTCCAGCACTAAATGCCTGAAAAAAGAGCAGAAACAAATGGCAATGGATATAAGTATAAGTCCTGTAACAGCGGACAATACTTCCAGAATGAATCAAAAGCAGATCCCGAAAAAACGGACAGCGGCGAATTCAGCAAGATTCACAACAGACCCTGGAAGAGCGGACAGCGACAATTCCTGAAAAAGTGGAACAAGGTAAAAAAGTGTAGGTCCTGAAATAATGGATAATACTTTCACCAAGATTCGCAATAGACTCTGAAAAAGCGGACAACGTTGAATTCTGAAAAATTGGACAGTTAATTATCATTTGGGAAGAAGCAAAGATGGCCCAACTCCAAGCACAAATAACTGCATAAACAATGTGAAACAAATGTGAAAATTTCAACAAGCAACACCAATTACCCAAAAAAAGGCACCGAAAACAAGGCAACCCAAAAAGGAAAATGGTTGTTGAATTTTAGAAAATTGACGCTAATTAAAAACTAAACTATAAGAGAAAAGAAAGCATCATAAGAAACATGCAAAAATAATTATTTACTATACAATAAAAAAAGGTATAAATTATAAACACAAAAAATTATTGTCTGGGGGGTGAGAAATTCCAAGTCAGGGTGATGGTACTAGGTCAGTAAAGTAAAACCCTCAAAGGGTTTGGCGATCGTATGTGTCAGTTTTTTTTTTATGACGTTTTAAATTTTTTCCTTATCTTGATGTTTTCTTCGCTTAGTTGTAACATTTTGGCAAAACCGTAGTTTTTTTTATTTTTGTTTCGCCACAATGTTACAACTAAGCGAAAAAACATCAAAAGGAAAAAATTTAAAAGGTCATAAAAAAAACTGACACATACGAACGCCAAATCCTTTGAGGGTTTTACTATACTGACCTAGTACCATCACCCTGACTTGGAATTTCTCACCCCCCAGATTAGCTGTTGTACTGTGTACTGTATTATAAGCCGACTTCAAGCCTAGATGTTTTGAAATGAGGACATTTCATTTTAACAGAGGGAAGAGTTAAGGAATGTATTCCTTATAGCAGTAACAAACATCAAAACAACCTTTTGTTTCAGTAAACAGAATGCAGAAACAACCTTGAGGTGGAACAATTGAAATGTACTATCACTACAACAAACAATCCTAAACAAACAAGTATCAAAACAACATTGAGTTTGAATACCACAACAACCTTATCTTAAAACAAAGCAAATGTATCTAAGCAAACAATATACTTACATATGTGTAAACAAACCTAAACAAATAATAAAATCTGTATCTTAACCAACTATCAACTAGTAATAAGTAAATATACATACTAGTTAGTATAAATAGAAGTAAGAAACATGTAATAAGTTAGTCTTAAAAATATAAGTAAAGAGTATACATTTCGGTGCAGCTCAAAATATATTCTTTTGACTCATTTTTATTTAATGTAAAAATTAACTAGCGCATTGTGTGAAAGATTAAAGCCCACCGTCAACAAACTGATTGGACCTTTTAAGTGTGGCTTTAGACTTGGCAAATAAACAACCGACCAGATATTCACCATACGCCAAATTTTAGAAAAGACCCCTGAAAGGAGAATCGACACACACTACCTCTTCATCGATTTCAAAGCTGCTTTCGACAGCACGAAAAGGAGCTGCCTTTATGCCGCGATGTCTGAATTTGGTATCCCCGCTACACTAATACGGCTGTGTAAACTGACTTTGAGCAAAACCAAAAGCTTCGTCAGGATCGGGAAGGACCTCCGAGCCGTTCGATACCAAACGAGGTTTCAGACAGACAGACACCTATCGTGCGACTTCTTTAATCTGCTGCTAGAGAAAATTATTCGAGCTGCAGAACTTAATCGAGAAGGTACAATCTTTTATAAGAGTGTACAGCTGCTGGCGTATGCCGATGATATTGATATCATTGGCCTTAACAACCGCGCCGTTAGTTCTGCTTTCTCCAAACTGGACAAGGAAGCAAAGCAAATGGGTCTGGCAGTGAACGAGGGCAAGACGAAATATCTCCTGTCATCAAACAAACAGCCGTCGCACTCGCGACTTAGCTCTCACGTCACTGTTGACAGTCATAACTTTGAAGTCGTAGATAATTTCGTCTATCTTGGAACCAGTATATGTACCACTAACAATGTCAGCCTGGAAATCCAACGCAAGACAACTTAATTGAGAAGTAAAGTCCTCTCTCGACGAACAAAAACCAAACTCTATAAGTGACTCATAATTCCCGTCCTGCTATGTGGTGCAGAGGCTTGGACGATGACAACAACTGATGAGTCGACGTTGCGAGTTTTCAAAAGAAAGGTTCTGCGAAAGATTTATGGTCCTTTGCGCGTTGGGCACGAAAACACTCTAGCTCTGAAAGTGTTCGACGCAGTACCCGCCGGGGGAAGCAGAGGAAGAGGAAGACCTCCACTCCGTTGGAAGGACCAAGTGGAGAAGGACCTGGCTTCGCTTGGAATATAAAATTGGCGCCACGTAGCGAAAAGAATAAACGACTGGCGCGTTGTTGTTATGTCACATCAAAATAATCATTTGTGTTTTGTATATACATACCTAATTGTTTATTTTGTATTTTGTAATATATGCTTGTCGTCCTGAGGTAAAATTATTCAACATAGAAGTTCGTGATAATTGTTTGTCGCAAGTGTTTTTGATTGATACATATTATTTAAAGAGGGTTGAGAATGACTTGGCGATGAACCACGTCCAGAACGGCCAATAAAATAATAGGATTGGTGCTTGAGAATCGACGATTACCAGTCAAAGATCTTACTGGCTTACTTACTTTATTTTCCGCCAAGGGTTTTGGGGTCATTGCACTTATACCCTTTTTTTCAGTTCCTTTTCCTCTTATGTACGTCCAGAGCTGTCCTTGTTGATATGCTGTATTTCTCTCGTTGTTTGTTGGTGTAGTCTCCCGTGACTATGTGTAGTAGTTGTGTTTTGTGTATATGTTATTACTGTTTGTATGTTTCTTAAACTTTGTACATAATTATACCGCGCCCGTATTTGATTTTAATAGGTTTTGTTTTTGTTGCTTTGGTTTTTAGTTTATTTCGCGCCCGGTTTTGATTTTTGTAGTTGTTTTTTTTTTTTTTTTTGTTCTTTCACTGTTTCTTATTTCAATGTTGTTTATTTCAATTTCTTTTATGTATCTTTTCACGCCACTTTCTATTTTCCGTGCGATTCTGTGGTTTGTTTCATTTTTCACTGTAACTTTGTTCTTTAATTTGTTCGCTTTAATTTTTTTTTCTTAGGTGCCTTTCGGAAAGGCTCGAAGGACCATTTGTTAACGTTTGCCACTAGTATACTTACTTGTTATATTGTAGTATACCTATGTGATGGAAAATAACGCCCTGGTTTTCACACTCGTTATAAAATATTTATTTTCTTTATTTGATGTTGTATTATTATATCGTAATATTATATTATTGCATATGTATATAACAGCGTTTGAAAAACTACGCTACTCTCGTAGCATTTCATTTTACTCTTGCTACCGCTCTCACTTTGTCGGGAGCCGCAGCATAGCCGTAGCATAACAATGTAAAGTGTAGAGCACATACTCTGCTCCGAGTTTTGTTAGGTAAAAAACTATAGCTGGAGCGGGAGCAAAAAATTAAATTCTGCGCTATGCTCTGGCGTAGCGGTAGCAAAAAATTGGGAGCGGTAGCACAGCGGAGCAAATGAAAATTTTCATGTGCTACAGCTCCCGAATGTGTTTGTTTTTTTTTTCTTTTTTGCTATTATATGGTACAAGTTGATATATGTATAAAAGAAAGTCGTTTATAAATCAAGAACGTGAGAAGCAGGGTAAGGACATAGGATACATTTTATCTCTTTATGCTAAAATTCAATACAGCTCATAAATACAAAAATTATATTTCAAATCATAAGCATTTGTTCAAAATTTATGTAATAATCATTTGAAAATTTTAGTTATTCAAAAATAGAAAGAAATAAGTAAAAATTTTCATTTCCAAACATGCTTAGTATATGGGTTATACTGATTTTGCTTCTTAACCAGGTAGTTTTTTTTTAAGACGAGCCCGTCCGATATATTTAATATCACAACAAAAAATGGCATTGGAATTTTCATCGTCAAGGCACTGCGGATACTTTGCTAGATTATTGGTCAAGGACGCAAATGCATTCATAACAAACCAAACGCGATATCTAACGTAAAGATAAAGCGGAATAATTGGAGTGTTGATAAAAAGGTTTATTATAATTTTAGATATACAGAAATCTTTTCGATTCTTTGCAATATACATTGAAGTATGTATATGCGAACAATTTCAAACTGATTCTTCCTAAAAAATTATAAAATTACTAAATATTGGGAATGGTAGAATAGAACTGCAAATACACAGTGCAATGGATTAACACATTCGCGTAAATTGCGGGAATTCCAGTCATTTATGTTTCCTTCATTAAAACAATTGCGGGAATTCCCGCGCTATATTCCCGCAATTTCTTCCGCACATATAAAAATGCCATAAAATACCTCTGATCTGTAGGAATTTAAAGATAAAAATCAGGATTGTAGTGTATTTTCTATGGAAAATTTTTACATGCCTCGGTCCAGTTCTTAATGTAAATATTTAGGACTAAAATTTACAGGGAATTTTTTTTTAGGGTATTTCCAAGGAAATTTCGTGACGGGACTGAAAAAAATTAATAGTTAAAAAAAAACACTCTAATGTATATAAAAAGGGGGAAAGTATATGTACATAGTTAAAATTAATTTCGAAAATTCATAGTAATTGAGTATTGTAATACATTTGGAATAGATGATGTTTTTGGTAATATAAAATTGGTAAATATTTTACATAATAAAAAAAAATTTATAATTTATTCAATTATTATCTAATTCACTTTATTAATATATTTCTTAAAATATTTGATTTTAGATTTATAAAGGCACTTGACGCAACAAGTGCCAAAATGATTTGCATAACATTGTTTTGTTTGAATTATTCAATTAATTCAAATATTATGCCAGAAAATAGCAAAAAGGAAAAAAAAACAACAAACACATCGGGGAGCTGTAGCACATGAAAATTTTCATTTGTTCCGCTGTGCTACCGCTCCCAATTTTTTGCTACCGCTACGCCAGAGCATAGCGCAGAATTTAATTTTTTGCTCCCGCTCCAGCTATAGTTTTTTACCTAACAAAACTCGGAGCAGAGTATGTGCTCTACACTTTACATTGTTATGCTACGTCTATGCTGCGGCTCCCGACAAAGTGAGAGCGGTAGCGATAGCATAGCAATAATTTTAGAAATTTTGCTGCTACGGAGTAGTAAATGAGAACCCTGGTATATAACACCGTGTCTGACCACTGTTGGGCACTGTTAGCAAACTCGGCGCTCCACGTCACTTGTCGGTGTTTGAGCAAAAAGTGGACATAGCAATAATAAGCGAGCAGTACAAAAATCTGGGTACTGAAAACTGGAGCTCTGATCAAACAAAAAAAGCTGCTGTATGGGCCTGCGGGAACAAGCCATTCCAAAGCAAGCCATTATCAGGACAAGCCTACTATACACGTGCAAAAATTTGTGGCATAAACTTTTACAGCTGCTACATCCCACCGAGCGTTCAACAAGTCGAATACGAAAGAGTTCTAGATAATCTGGTACGAGACATTGCCAATACAACAATGAACATTGTAGCAGGAGACTTCAATGCGTGGGCAATAGAATGGGGCAGCACCCACACAAATAGGAGAGGGGACGCGCTCCTAAAGGCGTTCTCAACGCTTGACATTGTGCTGTTAAATACTGGTAACAAGAACACCTTCGAAAAGAACGGACGCGGTTCCGTAATTGACATAACTTTTGCCAGTAGCTCCCTGGTGCGGAAGATTACCTGGCAGGTAAGCGACCTATACACGCACAGTGACCACCTTGCCCTCTTGATAGAAATAGACAACCCCACGCCGTTACAAGGATACTGTCCATCAAGAAAAGCCCAAACCAGAGGCTGGAAAGTCGACACCCTTGATGAAGAGGTATTCAAGTTGATATTGGATAGCTACCCGAACAACGCTGCTGCAGAAACGGAACAACAGGCGGAACACTTAATACGACACATCAGCAAGGCATGTGACGCCGCTATGTGCAGAAAAAGGCAAGGCACGCACAGGAAACCTGCATACTGGTGGAATGACGAAATTGAAGTCCTACGAAGCGAATGTCACAAAGCAAGGCGCCTGTGCCAAAGAGGGCGACAATCGACGAATTACGCAGTGCTACAGGAATGTTTTAAGAGGAAGCGAAACGACCTCAAAAAAACTATTAAAAGGAGAAAGGCCTGCTGCTTCAAAGAGCTGTGCAATAAACTCGACGAAAATCCATGGGGTGATGCCTACAGGATAGTGATGACAAAAGTTCGAGGACACAAAGGCCAAGCCCCAACCTGTTCCAAACTACTAAAGACTGTAGTAGAAACCCTCTTTCCCGCGCAACCGTCAGAAGAATATCGATCAGAAGAAACCGGAACAATACCTACACCAGTCACTAACAAAGAGGTTGTAGAGGCAGCAGAAAGGTTCGCCAATAACAAGGCATCAGGGCTGGACGGCATACCCAACAGGGCCCTAAAGATAGCCATCAAACACAACACTGACCCGTTCACAAGACTGTTCGAAAAGTGCCTACGAGAGGGCTTATTCCCAAAAATTTGGAAAATGCAACGTCTGGTTCTAATTCCAAAACCAAACAAACCGCCTGGAGAACCAAACTCGTACCGACCACTGTGCATGTTGGACACGGTGGGGAAAATACTAGAACGAATAATAAGCGTACGCCTGGAGCAACATCTCGAAAAAGAGCAACCCGGACTGGCCGATAACCAATATGGATTTCGCAGACACAGGTCAACAATAGACGCAATCAAAAAGCTTACTGACGTCGCAAGTAAAGCTATAGAAGGAACTCGATGGATGTATGGCTCCAAAGAGTACTGCGCGGTAGTCACTTTCGATGTTAAGAATGCCTTTAATTCAGCCTACTGGCCGCATATAATAAGAGCTCTCCAATTGAAGAAAACACCACCCTATTTGCTGAATATCGTCTCCAACTACCTGTCGGACAGGGTCCTGCTATACGAGACAGACGAAGGACCACAACGCTATATGGTGACGGGCGGAGTTCCACAAGGCTCAGTCCTAGGCCCACTCCTGTGGAATATCTTATATGATGGAGTGCTGCGCCTCCCATTACCCAAGCAGGTGCAAATAATTGGATACGCGGATGACATCGCGGTGACTGTGGTAGCAAAAGAAATTCACGAAATAGAGCGTTTGTGCAATCATACAGCGGAAAAAATCAAAGAATGGCTTAGGGTAACAAAGCTCCAACTAGCTGGCCAAAAGACGGAAGCAGTACTAATCACAAGCAGGAAGAAATTAGAGGTCGCTACACTCAATATTGACGGATATACCATTACCACACAGCAATCTCTGAGATATCTAGGAGTGATGATAGACTCGAGGTTAAGTTACAAGACGCATATAGACAAAGCTTGTGAAAAAGCATCTAGGGTGACGGCGGCGCTAACAAGGGCAATGGCCAACATTGGTGGACCTAGTCAGAATAGACGAGCCCTCTTGGCCAAAGTGAGTCAGTCTATACTTATGTATGCTGCACCCATTTGGGGGATAGCGCTGCAGCAGAAAACATACGCAGAAAAGGCGAAATCAATAGTACGACTGAATGCAATCAGAGTTGCATGTGCCTTCCGCACTGTATCACATCAGGCGGCTGGAGTTATATCAGGCCTCATGCCACCAGACATAATGGCCATGGAAATGAAGCGAGTATTCGACAAAACGAAAAGCAAAGGCGCTCGCTTAACAAATGAAGAGAGGAAGCAGGAAAGACAACGGAGCCTAACTGAATGGCAGAAACGATGGGACGAAGCAACTACGGGGAGATGGACGCACAGGCTTATTAGAAGCATACAACCATGGATAGAACGGAAACACGGGGAAACTGATTTTTACCTTACGCAGTTTTTAACAGGTCATGGATGCTATAGAGAATATCTATACAAATACGGACATGACGACGGAACAAACTGCTCCTACTGCAGCAACAGCAATGAAAATGCATTACATATCTTCTTTTCCTGCCCAAAATATGAAAAAGAAAGACTAGAAATAGAGAATTTGATAAACGATCGCGTGACTCCGGAGAACATAGTGCCTTACATGATCGAATCGAAGGTGGTCTGGGACAGAATGAGAGCGTGGGCAGCTATTGCTATGCAAGAGTTAAGAAAGAAAGAGTGGCAACGCAGCGAAAACAGAAGGATACATCGGAATCAGACCGAAATTGTGTGAATGAAGAGCCGAATGGCTAAGCTTGGTCCCACGATGTAATGCCTAACGGCGGTCCCGTGGGCCAAATACAAGCAAAGACGACGGAGTTTAGGGTTTAGTACGTAGGCGTACTGCGTCGCAAGTCCAGCTTGGGCGTGCGGCCAATACGAATCGTGCATATCGTCCGGAAAAATGACGATATCTTTGAAGATTCCCCCTCCGAAACAAAAAAAAAAAAAAAAAAAAAAAACGTCACTTGTCACTTGTCGGTTATAAAAAAAGAAATTGCGTTGATTGCGTTTTTGTAAAAAAATTAATAGTTGCGGATCGACCGTCTTACTTTGCGGATGAAACGAAAAAGGGAGCAATTTTGAGTGGTGAATAGATGCTGATTACGAGTCGTCTCGTTGATAATCGTGTGGTTGTTGTGTTGTAGTAATGATCGGTGTTAAGTACTGTGTTTGATGCGTGTGTGTGTGTATTGGTGTATGCTGTGAAATGTTGTGTGATGAGGTGTTGTGACGTGACGTGATGTGTGGTGATGTGATGTTGCAGAATGCTCATAGCTCATGTGAACAGTTGGAGTATCAAGAGCATCATTGAAAACCATTTTGAAAGTAACATGTCAACTGGCAACCGGAGGAATGAAGAAATATTTTGTGGATAGACGAATGTAAGATAGTTTTATTTGGTGGCATAGGGTCTAGGCAGTCGTCCACCAAATACGGAATACAATCCGCAATACACTCTTAAGACCGTCAAACATGGTGGTGCAAAACTGCTGGTTTGGGGAAGCTTCTCGTACAACGGCGTGAGACCAATCCATCTGATAAAAGAAACCATGGATCAGTACGTGTATGTGGATAAATTGAAAGTTATGCTGCTATACGCGGAATGGAATATGCCGTTAAAGTGGTTGTGTCAGCAAGATTACGGCCCGAAACATACAAGTAAATCTGCAAAGGTATGGTTTTGGGTCAATAAAGTTGAGGTTATGTCGTGGCCTGCTGAGGCGCCTGACCTTAATCCCATAGAAAATGTATGGGCAGATATTAAAAAATGTTTGCTGACCGTAGACCATTAAATACGAGGTAATTATGGATCACGGTCTACGAAGCATGGCAGCAAATCCCGCTGAAAAGGTATCGTGCATCTGATCGACTCTATGCCCCGCAGATGTGCTGGAGTAATAAAAAGCGGCGGTTACTCGACTAAATATTAAGCAAACTAACTACTATACTAGTCAGAATTTACAATTTTTTAAATTTATTGTTAGTTTTATTGAATTTTGTGATGCACTCCTATTATTTTGAACACTCAATTATTGAGGTTTTTATTTAAATAAGTTATTTTTTTTCGTTTACTGAGTATTACTAGAAATTTAAAAGTGCATAAAAGGACTGCATACGAGTAAAATGAACAATTCGTGGATAAAAAACAAATGAATAAAATTCTTGTTTTTGTTAAAAAACATAGCTTTATTGGGATGCACTCCTATTATTTTGAACACCTGTATATTTGAAAATTATCACCGAAAATTTGAAGTTTTTTCAGAAAACAGTTTAAGATATGTATGTATATATATGAGAGTAATGGTTAAAAAATTTTAACTTAGTGTAATCGGCTCCCAAAAACTTTAAGCGTGATTTTCTCGGAGGATTGTTTTCAGAGTCGGTGAAGAAAAGTTCTTTAGATCGGCTTGATATATGTACTTGTGAGATTTCCACCGTCGCAGTTCGGTT
Source organism: Bactrocera neohumeralis (assembly GCF_024586455.1). Taxonomy (NCBI): domain Eukaryota; kingdom Metazoa; phylum Arthropoda; class Insecta; order Diptera; family Tephritidae; genus Bactrocera; species Bactrocera neohumeralis. The sequence goes on from NW_026089623.1 coordinate 6,271,283, forward strand.
AAAGGATCTATGCACATATGTGGGAGTAGCAGAAACGTGTTTAAAATGTATTCTTAAGATCAGAAGATGCACCTCAGAACTATATTTCTGCTGAAATAAAAAATGCGAGGCAATGTCAGGCAGCGCAAATCAATTTGTTTTCTATGATCCTTTTGCGTATTGTTCCCAAAAAACTGTCTCAAAACACCACAAATGAGAAAGAATTTAAAAAAGAGTGAACTCTAAATTGTTCACAATTTTCTTTACACATATTTTTTGACATTTTTTCCATTATCAGAGATAATTTGAACGAAATATTATCAAAATTGTGTCCGTGTTTTGTATGAAGAAAGTAATGAAAACACTGTGTTCATGAAAGTTGTTCAGTTATGGTATCTATTTGATTATGAGGACTATTCTTATTGGCTAATTTCTCTGTATTTAATGGTGTTTGTAAATATTTTTTTAAAGTTATTTTTTAAATTTAAACATAGAACTTAAAAAAAGAACCGATTTAAAAAAATAATTAAAACTTTTTCTAAATATGTGCTTACTTCTTTATGTTCCGAATACCATAAATACTGACATAAATGTTTTTACGCATCAAAGCTTTCGAACATGCGCTCATACCCAAAGGTCATTCATTTTTACTCGAGTATACCTCTCATGACTTGAATCAATCCTATATTACTCGAGTAAATTTGGCTGACCTCTTCTTTCCGGCAAGCATACATTGGTTCGATTCAAGCAATCGTGGCAACACAATGTTCTAATATGATGTTATCTGAATCGAAATCGCCCATACCTTGTACTTGATGGTGATTACTGAGGAATAGATTGTTCATATTAGATGTCTTCGCTCGCCATTTCTATGTTCGCTTCAGCAATCTTGCCAACAAAAATTACATGTAAAAAAAGTTATCGAGTTGAACTCGTACCAGTGATCTGCAGTGAATGAGTTAAACACAACTTTGAGCTACTTGCGAAAAATTAAGTATGAAGCAAGCAAATTATTCACGAAATGAGTACAAGTGTCATTACTGCTCACTTACAATTATGAGAGAGAGTATTGGCTTCTGAGCTACTTAGCTTCTATTAAGGAAATATTCACAAGTGTTTGGATATAAGTTCACAATACTTACGAATCTTTGCTTAGGTTTCTGTGACAATTTTGAATCCGAAACACTTGTGAGTAGACGAAGAAGCTCAATTGAACGCAAGCCACTTAAACCATATGAGCCCCGAAAGTTACTATTATAAAAACGTCTGGTTACCAGCCTTTCTATCCAGTTAATAGAGTTGTCCGCTTAATAGAGAGTCCATTTAATAGAGCTTTCACTGTATTTTTTTTTTATTTATGAATTGTTTTTACTATTTTTTCTTCTAAGTTGGTTCGAACTGGACACAGTGTGCTAAATTTTACTAAAATCGGTTCAATAGTTTAGGAGTCCATCGCGGACAAACAACGATACACGTACTTTTTATATATGTATCGGGTGATTTTTTAAGAGCTTGATAACTTTTTTTAAAAAAAAACGCATAAAATTTGCAAAATCTCATCGGTTCTTTATTTGAAACGTTAGATTGGTTCATGACATTTACTTTTTGAAGATAATTTCATTTAAATGTTGACCGCGGCTGCGTCTTAGGTGGTCCATTCGGAAAGTCCAATTTTGGGCAACTTTTTCGAGCATTTCGGCCGGAATAGCCCGAATTTCTTCGGAAATGTTGTCTTCCAAAGCTGGAATAGTTGCTGGCTTATTTCTGTAGACTTTAGACTTGACGTAGCCCCACAAAAAATAGTCTAAAGGCGTTAAATCGCATGATCTTGGTGGCCAACTTACGGGTCCATTTCTTGAGATGAATTGTTCTCCGAAGTTTTCCCTCAAAATGGCCATAGAATCGCGAGCTGTGTGGCATGTAGCGCCATCTTGTTGAAACCACATGTCAACCAAGTTCAGTTCTTCCATTTTTGGCAACAAAAAGTTTGTTAGCATCGAACGATAGCGATCGCCATTCACCGTAACGTTGCGTCCAACAGCATCTTTGAAAAAATACGGTCCAATGATTCCACCAGCGTACAAACCACACCAAACAGTGCATTTTTCGGGATGCATGGGCAGTTCTTGAACGGCTTCTGGTTGCTCTTCACCCCAAATGCGGCAATTTTGCTTATTTACGTAGCCTTTCAACCAGAAATGAGCCTCATCGCTGAACAAAATTTGTCGATAAAATATTCCGGCCGAAATGCTCGAAAAAGTTGCCCAAAATTGGACTTTCCGAATGGACCACCTAAGACGCAGCCGCGGTCAACATTTAAATGAAATTATCTTCAAAAAGTAAATGTCATGAACCAATCTAACGTTTCAAATAAAGAACCGATGAGATTTTGCAAATTTTATGCGTTTTTTTTTTTTAAAAAGTTATCAAGCTCTTAAAAAATCACCCGATATAAAGATATGTAGCTCCTATAGATCCTTAGATTCAAGTATATCATTATCAATGTACTAAAAATAAGAAGTACATATGTAAGCGCGAAATTTTTGTATGTTTTCACGAATAAACTATACTCAGTTGAGTACTGATCTAATGGTATGCAACGAATTGCTCAAACAATTGTATAGAGAGAAGCAAGTAAACCAAGAGAAAGCAATAAGTGATTGTGAGATATACATATGTATTTACACTCATTGTTACACAAGCAAGCCATGCGATTGTGAGAAGATAATATTTTTAGTGAAAACAAGTTTGAGTGAACAATGGGGGTGATTCATGAATTTAAATCTATCATCGTAATATATAGAAAAAATGGAAAAAATAAAAAATTATGTATTCTAACGCGAAAAAAATAATTTCTTCACTCAGAGAGAATCGTAACACTATTGCACATGCATCAGAACACATGTTAGCTCAGAGTTACAACAAAATTGATGTTCGTGTGTTTGAGCATTTAGAACAATTTGTTCCATTCACTGGAAAGTAACGTTTATGTCAAATCAGTTGACGCTGGTCGGTACTTGAATCGATCAACAATATGTTCAGCCGAATTGATTTAATATTGTTTTCAGCACAAGTATTTGATCTGACTTAATCATACTCTTTGCACCTGTCTGGGCTAAACCTTGGCGTAAACCGAATGTCTTTAATATAACTTCCGATCGTCTGGTTGATTTTTTCGTCGTATGTTAAATTTAACCATTTGGTTGAGTTTACATAATACACATTGATTTTACAATAAATATTTCTAACACGAAGCAAAATGTAGTCACAAAACTAAGAAAGTCTCTGATTTATAATGTACATATGTATATAAGTTTATAAGATACCAAACTTGATTGTAATCAATTCGGAATTAATGAATGTTGAATTCTTAAACAACATTGCGGTTATAAAATTTTGCCGTCTGAAAGTAAATAGCGAGAGTTCGAGAGAGTTGGAGAAGGTCTTCAGATTAATAATATATAGTTTTGCTTCCGCAAACTTATAACTTTTATACAAAAAAATATATATTTATTTCAAAATCTTATCTATTGGGTAGTCGAAAAAAATCTTTTCGTATTTTGCCAGTAGATGTTGCAGTCGTATATCTCCAGTGCTACTAATTACATTGTGTCATACCATATAGTGTTGGAAAGGTGAGATTTCAGGCTTAACTTATCAAAAAAAAAATAAATTCGGGGAAGTTGAAAAAAATTTACAGCTGTTTATGAGTGAAAATAATGAAGAAATATATTTTAAATTTTTGAAGTTATACTTCTTATACGAGTTCGGAAAAGGTTGAGATAGATTCAGGTTGAGCAACCTTGCTCAATATGAATCTACGCAACCTTGTCTGCGAAGATGTTCGAGCAGCAAGCGAAGCGGTGACAATCGGCGATCGTTTGTTCGTTTCTTTCGGCACAGCTCGGCTTTTCTACCAACAACACAATGTTGCCATGCTTATGCTGTTGTTGTTTTTGTAAAACAATGTTTCAATTTTTGGTTGGTGACATATTCAATTAAAAAATCAATTCCGTTGGGATTCGAACCTACGTACCTCCTACGTGCTCATCGTAATTTTGAAACGCTTACCACCTAGACCACCATTGACACTTGAATTGCATTGTCCTAATTATGGTTTGGTTATGCATGAAAGAAATATACAATGGATCGCCGATTGTTGGTGACATCTTCATATACATATCTACGCATATGTATGTTTGTATGCTTGTGCATTATTTGTTTGGCAATGTATGCAAATATATGTACATATAAGTATATATGAATGTATGAACATGCAAGTCAATGCCCGCACATGTAATAAGTATCAGAGAACTGCAAAACTCACTTTTTCCTCGAATCAGCTCATACGCAAAAGTTTCTATTCAAGTCCAATCACTGAGCGAAACACAGCGTTGAGTAAAAATCAGCTCATGTTGCCGAATCGCTCATTCGCGTACAATGTGAGCCTTCGGTCCGAAATGCTTTGCTCACGTTTGCTCACTTCACGAAATATTTAGCTCATGCTCGCTCACTTTACGAAATGTTTAGCTCACTTTCGCTCAGTGATTGGAATTGAATAGAAACTTTTGCGTATGAGCTGATTTAAGGAAAAAGTGAGTTTTGCAGTTCTCTGGTATGTATATAGTTTTTGTATGCTTCGTTCGCGATCAGCTTATGTGTCACATGCATTGCACTAAGAATTTGGTACACAACTTATATTTTAGTATGTATTTGTCATCCCGTCGATATGGACCAAGAAGATATTTTAGAAAAAATACGTACAAACGCCTACACATTGTCAGCCCGACATAAGGGAAGGAGCCATGTTTGGAATATATTATCTGAAATTATTAAAGAGGATGGCACTATTTGGAATGGATTTACATATATACTGCCAATCCTGTAACAATATTTTAAAATATTTGCCAAAAAATTCTTCAAATTTAAACAGACATATGTATGTATGTATGTAAGTGCTGCAAATCGCTTAAGGAGACGGCGCTTTTATTCAAGCACAAGTGAGTTTATTCATATGCGTTGAGTTGGCTCATACCCATTGAGTTTGCTCATAGGTGTTGAGTTTGCTCTTTTGTGTTTTTGTTTTCATTCAACACGATCATTGTTGAGCCGAATGAGCGAACGCTTGAGTAGAGCTGCTTCAACACGAGCGTGAATAAACTCAGCAAGCAAACGAATTTACCGCAATTGAGCTGAATTTAGCTCAGTAGCGAAAACATTCACGAATGCCATTTTGAGCGCTTGAGCCGAATGTGCTGATAGTTCGGGTATTGATCGTGCATGAATATTTTTGCGCTCAACGGAAGCCATTCTCTGATAAGTATATTGATAAGTGATGAAAATATGATGTAGATACACAAGATAGGATAGAAGATGTGTGCCTTTTAATATTATGTATATTGCTGTGATAAATTTAATTTCTATTAGTAAGAAAAATATTTATTTGTATAGTATACGATGTTAAAAGCCAAAAATTAAAAATTTATTCTGTCGAGATTCGAACCTGAGACCTGTGGTCCAAGCGCTTACCACCAACACCACCATTGACACTTAGGTTGCGCTGACTTAAGTATGGTTTGGTTATGCATGTACATAAGAAACATACGACTAATAATTTTGTTTAAGTATAGAAATATGCTTTTGTAGAACATTTGCTTTCGCAAATATACAGACAAATGTGCAAACGACATAATAGATATATGTACATATGTATGTATGATTATTTCGCATTTTGCTTCTACGCCGGTTAAATTTCTATACAAAAATCGGCTGAAATGTGTGAGAAAATAAAAAAATGGACAACTAGGGCAAATAATTTTTAAAAAATTTATTGACAATTAAATATAAATGAAAATACATGTAAATTTACTTAAATTTATTTAAATTTATTGAAATTTCGTTTCGAATTTTTAGGCACTTTCAAATTAATTAATATAAGTAAAATTCACGACTTAACCCGCACACGTCTTATTCGCGCAAAATTTCCAACTTTATGAAAATTGGCGCAATTATTGACACTTCAATTTTATGTAAAGTTTAAAACTTGTTTACATATGAATATATAATATATTTGATTTTGGCGCAATTATTGACACTTGTCTTAATATACAAAATTGGGCCAAAACGAAACAATGAAATACATACATAATTACTTTTGCATGTCAATATGGAAATGCCGACGGCAAAACGAAATTGCTTACATTCGTACATTGCGTATGAATCATGAAAATATCATCATAATGTTTAGGTAAATCGTTTATATATTTAAAATGAGTTATTATAAAATAAGATCACATATTCAATTAAAAATAAATTCTGTTGGGATTCGAATCTACGCACCTCCTACGTGCTCGTCGTAACTTTTGAAGCGCTTACCACCTAGACCACCATTGACACTTGAATTGCGTTGTCCTAATTATGGTTTGGTTATGCATGAAAGAAATATACAATGGATCGCCGATTGTTACCTCTTTCCTTGCTGCTGCTGCGCATATGTATGTTTGTGTGCTTGTTCATTATTGAAGTTATACTGCTTTTTCTTTCCTTTGTCTTTCATTGCGAATTCTCAACTATTTTATGTACCTTTTGTTGAAATACCCTGCGTTGGCCGTTGAAAAATTAAGGCTATACTTTACAGGATTATTTCTGTAGTTAGTCTTCATTTACATTTTTTGGAAATCGACCCGCGATGACGAGGTATATCGTTTTATCTGACAGCGTGAGGTTTAAGAAGTTCATTTCTAATTGTGTCTTGTGGCATATTAGAAATGATGTTTCTTCGAAAATCGTCCGCTTACAACGGATAAAACGACTTCTGAGTGGTGATTTTAATGAATAAATTCCTTTTGGTTGAAATGCTCTGCATTGGCTGTTGAAAAGTTAAGACTATACTTCTCAGGATCATTCATTCCTTTCATTTCTTAAAAGAAATGGCCGCCGATTGTCACCCCTTGCCGCTGTAGCAGCTTCGCCTACAAACATGTGTAAATATGTATGTATGTATACGTATGATCGTGAATACATATCGACGCAGATTTTTGCGAGAAGCACCAGAAAGTTGTGCAATTTATGATTTTTAGCTTTTGCCATCGTTGCGAAAAGACGACTTGTTGGCAAAGGCATGCCCGGGGAGATAATAAATTATAATAAATTTATAAAATGTGAATTTAAGTTTTCTAGTTTTCTTTCACACAAAATGATATGCATTTCTTGGAATATCACTAAGAAGTATAATTTCATCCGCGCGTAGGGACTCCACGCACCTTTTTTTTTATAAAAAAAAGGAAGAATGCCACGCAAGTGAAGTTTAATAATATTTATAGCGGAAAAATGGCAAAAAGGTACATAATTGTGTATTTATTTATTAATATAAATATAAAAAAAATAAGTTGAAGTTTGATTAGAAATACGAAAAGACTTTTCGACTACCCAATAAATATAGTTAAAAAAAACTAAAAAACACGCTTTTAAAACATATCAAACTAAAAAGTGAAAAATAATTCCTGCATTATTGTGAGAAAAGCGTGGAATGCTCGATATATGACCAAGCACCCCACGCTTTTCTTACAATAATGCAGGAATTATTTTTCACTTTTTAGTTTGATATGTTTTAAAAGCGTGTTTTTTAGTTTTTTTAAACTATATTTATTTTTAATTTTTTAGTTTGATGTGAGAAACTGCAAATTTATTAAAATATGAACTATGGCATGTAGTATGGGTTAAGTAAATCGATAATTAGGCAGCATTTAATATCTACTCGTAACCTTTCATTGACTTATTGTTATATTATTTGCGACCAAGTTCTATTCACGACTTTACGAATTATTACTTCTTAATCGAATCATTTCTTCTAAAGCTTCAATGTTACATGGGGTTTTACCTGTCAACTTTGAACAGTCTAGTTCTTCAATTCGCGCACCGTCCAAAGATCTACAACGACTAAGTGCTACATAAGCTTGTCCAGCAGCAAACAGTCGAGAGCCCAGATAAATTACTGCATGATCTACTGTACAACCAGAGAACGTATATTTATAACATATATATCGTATATTTATAAATATACGTTCTCTACAAAACTAGTTTTATATAGATGTTGCATACTTTTAAGCGCATCTTTTTGGTGAGGTGCTTAAACTTATTATCGCCTTCCTACAGTGTCGCTCAAATATTCTAGGTTTCAGCACCACTTAAAAAAGTTACAAACATACATACATACATACAAGTGAAGCTAATAAAAGCGTATTAAAAATAAGTTGGGTTTTTGTCTCTTCGCTATAGCTGACTAAGCCGTTGTAGGAAATTAAAAATTTTCTGAACCTATGAGAATTTGCAAAAAAAAAAAAAAATCAGGAAAAGTTCAATTTTAACCGAGTGTAAATTCAAAAACAAAATTCATTACTCACTTATAACAGAAAATGTTAAATTTAGACAGAGAATGTTATTTAAAATTTAGCTAAGCTGCAACATACTGATTAGGGCAAGTAAATTCTGAAAGGTTCGAGCAAAATGCACAATACCAAGTTAAACGTCGAAAATCACTTCATTGTTTTTCACAATATTCTCCATTAAGATTGTAACGTGGCTTTTACCACCTTACAATAATTTACTCCAACACTGTACATCATTTATCCTTACCATACCTCAACATAGTGCTTTCCACCATACTAGAAATATCCTACACTTACTAAACTTCACCTCACTGCATTGACCAAAGCTACGCACACAATTTACCTCACTACGCTGACCAAAGCTGCGCTATGCAATAGGCAGTGGTAAGTGATGTAGTTAGTTTTTGTAGACGTTGCGTTGAAAAGGTATTACACCAAATCGGTGTAATACCAGTGCTCGCAATGACTCTGCCTTATAACTTAATCGATGTGTTAGTTTCCGCAGGCGTTGCGTCGAAACGATATCACACCAACTCGGTGTGATATCAGTGCGCGCAATGGCTCGACCGTAGTCTCAGTTGCGTTGCGATACAGCGATATCACAGCTGCGCTGCCTCGAGCAGCGTCACTACCGCAGCCTACACACCAGTGCACCGTTAACATATCAGTCACAGCTGCGCTGCCTCGAACAGCGTCACTACCGCCGCCTGCACACTAGTGCACCGTTAATATCGGGTGATTTTTTAAGAGCTTGATAACTTTTTTTAAAAAAAAAACGCATAAAATTTGCAAAATCTCATCGGTTCTTTATTTGAAACGTTAGATTGGTTCATGACATTTACTTTTTGAAGATAATTTCATTTAAATGTTGACCGCGGCTGCGTCTTAGGTGGTCCATTCGGAAAGTCCAATTTTGGGCAACTTTTTCGAGCATTTCGGCCGGAATAGCCCGAATTTCTTCGGAAATGTTGTCTTCCAAAGCTGGAATAGTTGCTGGCTTATTTCTGTAGACTTTAGACTTGACGTAGCCCCACAAAAAATAGTCTAAAGGCGTTAAATCGCATGATCTTGGTGGCCAACTTACGGGTCCATTTCTTGAGATGAATTGTTCTCCGAAGTTTTCCCTCAAAATGGCCATAGAATCGCGAGCTGTGTGGCATGTAGCGCCATCTTGTTGAAACCACATGAGTCAACATTTAAATGAAATTATCTTCAAAAAGTAAATGTCATGAACCAATCTAACGTTTCAAATAAATTTTATGCGTTTTTTTTTAAAAAAAAGTTTTCAAGCTCTTAAAAAATCACCCGATATATCAGTCACAGCTGCGCTGCCTCGAACAGCGTCAGTACCACTGCTTGCACACCATAGTGCACTGTTACCAAACTAACGCGATTAACATGGACTCGCATGGGATCCATAGAATACTGCATTGTACCGTACAGTCAACACCGTGTCTGGGAGTGACTACTCCTCACCAGAATATAGAAGGACCACCACCTTACTGTAATTACCGTGCCGATTTCGACAAGAACCAACGCCTGGCACACCAAATCCAATCGATTCCACCTGACTCGCCATATAAATATAAGCTGGTCTGGCTGTCCACATAAGGGGTGTGGATACATCTATTACAAAAAGTAAATATTGTTTGCTAAGAGTTCGTGGGTCCCAGTCGATGTGTGAGAGTTTGCATTGTCATGGTGAGGAGTGATCAGACTTCGACGGTTGGGTCTTATGATTTCTTGATAAAACAACTGGCAAACATAACGTTGGGTATCATTCAGAATTTTACGTTATGCGTTGTTCTATTGGATTACATATAAAATTATGGAACTTTAAATACAAATATATCGAAAACTATAAGTCTGGGGATTAAGGGGTAGGGATAGTCAGAATTTTCAAAAAATTTAGTTTTTTTTTAATTTTCGTTATCGTCGTCGTCGTCGTCGTTATCTTAAAAATATTCTCTGAAAATTTCACGTTGATCCGATAATTAGTTTTTGAGTTATTCGACAAGTAACAAAGAGAGCTCGGGCACTTCAAAACGCTAGTGTGAAACTTTAAACGCGTTTTTCTCAAAACTATGTTATATGAACTGGTGACAACTGTAACTCAAAAACCGCTTAGAAGATTTTAATGATATTTATACAGCTTTTAGAATACATAATAAACTCGGGCCTGATCGAAACATTTTTTTTTTTTTCAAAAATTTCGATTTTTTAGACCAATTAACTGTTGATTTTTTCCCAAAAACTTAGACAAACATTTCCTAAGGCCGCCATTTTGTTAATTTTTGAAAAACAAAAAAAATCTTCGATCAGGCCCGAGTTTATCTATTTATAAAACTATTTTTTTTGTCCGATTGATTTTAGATGAATCTCCAAGGACTTATGGTTGTCACCGCAAGTTTCTTTTTTTGGAACTGGGTCAACACAAACAACTATAACTTTGGAAATTAAATTTTTTTTTGAAATTTTCGTGACTTCAAGTCAACACATTCTATAATATAAATAACACGATTTAATAGCAAAAAAAATACTGAAAATTCTCATTTTTTGATGCCTCTGACTACCCCTAACCCCTTAAGTTCATCGATGCACAGTTGCTGAATTATAGCTCAGAAACGTTCACAGTTTACCGAGATTAATTTTTCAAGTTACTGTAAGCAACACAAATAGCTGTCATATGTCAAAACATTTTGAGTATGTATACATATTATCAAATATGTCAAAATTCACGATAAAGTTGAATTGCCAGATTGCAACACTATGGTTGCCAAATCTCGATATATAAAAGACAACCTACGTATTGATAGCTGAATATACAGTGTGCGGCAAAACTAGAGCGCGGAATACGTTGACGGTATTTAAATGAATAAAATCATAAAATGAGAATTAAATGATTTATTTTTAATAGTATGACTTTAATTGCTTTTAATAAATTAATGTGATAAATATGTTCTGTGTTTCTAACTGTACACATTATTTTATTGGGTATGTGTAGTTATAATTAATTTTTAGAAAAAAATTAGATCATATTCAGTTGCAGTTCGTTATTAAATGAGGTTGTTGCATATTATAGTGAAAAGTATGTCAATGGGTCGTAATAAGTATTCTGCTCATTTTAGAGAACATTTTTTTAATGATGATAAGAACTAAGCATTGGTAATAACTACTGGAAAAACAATTGAGTTCATACTATTTTTTCAAATAGCAATTACCCGTCTGAAGAACAACAAAGCAGCGAGGGCCGGTGGATTGCCTGCCGAGCTATTCAAACACGGCAGCGAAGAACTGATAAGAAGCATACATCAACTTCTTTGTAAAATATGGTTGGACGAAAGCATGCCTAACGATTGGAATTTATGATTCATTCTCATAAATGATCCGCCCCAATTTCCCAGCCGAAGCAGCCGTTTTAGCTAATAAGTGCGACACCTTACGCCATGCCGATCCCGGGGATCCCCGAATAAGGGATCTCAATGTGGAGATTCGGCGTATGGTAAACCAATATAAGCGGACGAAATGGATAGAGCACCTGAAGTCCTGTAACCTCTCCACCGGTGTGAGTAAGCTTTGGGCTACTGTTAAAGCTTTGTCAAACCCGAAGAGACATGACGACCGAGTTGAAGTTCAATTCAATGGTCATGCCTCTTCGGACCCGAAGAAGTGCGCGAGCTATTTTAGCCGGCAGTTCACATTGCACCCTTCGGTAGACAAAGCTAAACGATGTGTTAACCGACGGCTGCGCAAAATGCCAAACGATGGCGCGCCACTTACTTTCACCGATGAAGAGGTTCAGGGTGTCATCAAAAAGGCAAAATCTTCCAAATCCATTGGTCCTGATGGAATCAACATGCTAATGCTAAAGCATCTAGGCTCGACGGGAGTAGGATATCTCACCAAGGTCCTCAATCTGCCGCTGACCACTCTTCAAATACCCGATGTGTGGAAAGTCGGAAGAGTGGTCCCACTACTGAAACCTGGGAAACCCGCCAACAAAGGGGAACTTATCGACCGATAACTCTCCTCTCCCCAGTAGTGAAGACACTTGAGGCCTTGCTACTCCCGAAAAAAGTGCATAGCACCACCACAGCACTTAGCGTCATAAACGCTCAGATAGTTCGCGGCCTCAGCCTGCGAAAGAACGATCCTCGTAGCGTCGGACCTGTCAAAAGCTTTTGACACAGTCAATCACACAACACTACTGCAGGACATTGAAACAACTACGCTTCCTCCAGGGCTAAAGAGGTGGACCATGAACTATTGGAGCGGTCGCCAGTCATCCGTACTATTTCGAGGTGAAACACCTAAACTGAGAAGAATTAAACAAAGGGTTCCGCAGGGTGATGTCCTCTCCCCGCTACTGTTTAATTTCTATATCTCGAAACTCACACAACCACTAGAGGGAGTTTCCATAACCTCGTACGCTGATGACTGCACGATATTGGCGTCGGACAATGGAATCGATGGCATGTGTTCGAAGGTAAACAGCTACCTCTCCGACCTTTCTCGTTTCCTCACTGCACGAAATCTCACACTTTCCCCCACCAAATCCACAGCGACCATATTCACAAACTGGACGAAGGAGTATAGACTTGGGCTTAATATTGCAGTCGACGGCGTCAAAATCCCGACTGTCAATAATCCTAAGATTTTAGGTGTAACATTCGATAGTCTATGCTCCTTCTTTCCTCATACGACCGCGATTATCGAAAAGGTACAGAGCCGCAACAAAATCCTCAAGTCGCTAGCCGGCAGCACATGGGGAAAAGACAAAGAAACGTTTTTGGCAACATACAAGGCAATCGACCGGCCGGTCCACAATTACGCAGCACCCATATGGTCGCCTGGATGCAGTGGCACGCAGACGAGGAAACTTCAGACCTGTCAAAACACTGCACTCCGGACCACTACGGGATGTCTTTTGATGTCTCCCGTTAAACACCTCCACAGTGAGACGCGTATGCTCCCAGTTAAGGAGCATAATGAACTCCTCTCCAGGCAGTTCCTGCTGGGATGCTTTCGCAGAAATCACCCCCTGCAGCCATCTGCTTGGAGCGGAACCGCCTCCTAGGAGCATCAAAAGGTCATTCCTGGACTACGTCGACGACGTCGTACAGTACGCCGCCCGGACTTCGGACGCAACTAACTTTCGGCAGGTACTGACCGCTATCACAGCGGAGCCATCAACACCTTCACCGACTCCCTTCCCGTGAATGGCGTTCTTGGAGTCAAACCACCACCCATAGCAGACGAAGAGCTCCAGCTGTCGCGAGAAACGCGTGTGACCCTTGCGCAACTTCGTTCTGGATACTGTAGCAGGTTAAACTCCTACTTATCCAGAATAGACCCTGACATACCGAATGTATGTCCTGCATGCAACGAGTCTCCACATGACACTGACTACCTCTTTGCATGCCCTACGAACCCTACTCATCTAACATCCTCCTCCCTTTGGTCCGACCCCGTTGAAACAGCACGTTTCCTGGGCCTACCGTTGGATGACATCGACGACAACACAAATGACATTTACCATCCCAACGGGGATTGAATTTCTGTTAAAACAACAACATTGGAATTTATGTGTGCTTTGCCCAATCCACAAAAAGGGAGGCTCTCTGCGCCAACTTCCGTGGGATAAGGCTCCTCAACATCGCGTATAAGGTTATATCGAGCATATTGTGTGAAAGATTAAAGCCCACCGTCAACAAACTGATTGGACCTTTTAAGTGTGGCTTTAGACCTGGCAAATAAACAACCGACCAGATATTCACCATGCGCCAAATTTTGGAAAAGACCCGTGAAAAGAGAATCGACACACACTACCTCTTCGTCGATTTCAAAGCTGCTTTCGACAGCACGAAAAGGAGCTGCCTTTATGCCGCGATGTCTGAATTTGGTATCCCCGCTAAACTAATACGGCTGTGTAAACTGACTTTGAGCAAAGCCAAAAGTTCCGTCAGGATCGGGAAGGACCTCCGAGCCGTTCGATACCAAACGAGGTTTCAGTCAGACAGACATCTATCGTGCGACTTCTTTAATCTGCTGCTAGAAAAAATTATTCGAGCTGCAGAACTTAATCGAGCAGGTACAATTTTTTATAATAGTGTACAGCTGCTGGCGTATGCCGATGATATTGATATCATTGGCCTTAACAACCGCGCCGTTAGTTCTGCTTTCTCCAAACTTGACAAGGAAGCAAAGCAAATGGCTCTGGCAGTGAACGAGGGCAAGACGAAATATGTATCTCCTGACTTAGCTCTCACGTCACTGTTGACAGTCATAACTTTGAAGTCGTAGATAATTTCGTCTATCTTGGAACTAGTATACGTAACACCAACAATGTCAACCTAGAAATCCAACGCAAGACAACTTAATTGAGAAGTAAAGTCCTCTCTCGACGAACAAAAACAAAACTCTATAAGTCACTCATAATTCCTGTGCTGCTATGTGGTGCAGAGACTTGGACGATGACAACAACTGATGAGTCGGCGTTACGAGTTTTCGAGAGAAAAGTTCTGCGAAAGATTTATGGTCCTTTGCGCATTGGCCACGGTGAATAGTTCAGCGAATTAAGACAGGGCCTACGCTGGCTAGGTCATGTTGTCCGAATAGACGAAAACACTCCAGCTCTGAAAGTATTCGACGCAGTACCCGCCAGGGAAGGAGATGAAGAGGAAGACCTCCACTCCATTGGAAGAACCAGGTGGAGAAGGGCTTGGTTTCGCTTGGAATATGCAATTGGCGCCACGTAGCGAAAAGAAGAAACGACTGGCACGCTGTTATTAACTCGGCAATAATCGCGTAAGCGGAAAGATTGTTTCCCGATAATAAACGATTTCGCACATCAGGCTTTAGTTACAGTGCATAGAAGTAGAAGGCCTCGGAAAACCATACTGCCGAACGAAAGTATAAGACAGTCATCCGAGCAATAAAAATTAACATCAACATACAATAACTATTTCAGAAGAATTACGATTGAAAAGTAAGGAATACGCAGCGAATACGCAACGTAAAAGTTTGTCAATCATAAAACCAATTTGTACTTAGTGCAAGAGAAACCCTGTTAAATAGAATTATTAATTAATAAAAGTAAATGAAGTTTTTAAGCGAAAAACAAGTAAGGAAGTGCTAAGTTCGGGTGCAACCGAACATTTTGTACTCTTGCAACTTGCACGAATCAAAGCCAGTCATATAAAGTCAGCCGGATGTTCGAAAATCCTAATACTAGTTATATAGAGGCTAGGCCAAGTTTTCGCTCAAATTGATCTATTTTAGGCACAAAGATACACTGTTATGATATGTTTCTCTTATTTTCATCGGGATATTTCACATATTGGCGGATATATGGGGAAGAAAGTCACCCGGAAGTTCGAAAATCTTTATATTAGGGAGATTCTCTTGCTCTTGCAAAAATCCTATACTGAAATATGCAAGGCCAAGAGAGCACCCATTGCAGACTCTAGTGATATATGAACGGCTGTTTTGGTCAATTTATTAAGAATGACTATTGTGCATGACTATTGTGAATTGGTGCACATTCTGTATTCATTCTTAACAAAAACAAATCTTTATAATTTAAATAGAAATTATAAAATCTATTTAAAACTTACTTTCAACAATTTAACGGTGTATTATGTCTTTATGTAAAATGACAGCTAAAACAGAGTTGCAATTATATTTTTACGAAATTTTTAGGGACCGGGGCTAAATATTCGGTACCTACAGCCTTGAATTAAAAAAATTTTTGGTCAAAAGGTGGCACACACCAGAGATATTATTCGTGAAAAGTTTTATCCCGTTATATCAATTTTATATTGATTTGTGTACTGTAAACTGAACGAATCAAGTGGAATTTAAAATTTTCAAATGAAATTTTTCGATTTAATCCATTTTCTTAGTGTGACATAAGAATATGAAAATAACGTTACGTACTAAATTTGTCAAAATCGGTTGGTCGTGTCCCGGGATATATGATTTCACCAAAAAGAGGGCGGTCCCACGCCCATCGCCATCACTTTCACACTGGTTCACATTAACCTCTTTAATGCCATCTCGGAGGAAATAATGTCTCTGATATATTGAGTTATTGATTTATTGCGCTTTTATTAGTTTTTAACAATACCGTTATATGGGGAGTGAACGGTGTTATCTCCGATTTCATCCATTTTCACACTATAGGTAGTTCTTTTTGATTTGCGCTTAGCAAATTTGGTTGTTGGTGCTTTAGTAGTTTAGGAGATGTGTAGAGGGCGTGGCCACGCCCCCTCTTTAAAATTTTTTTTACCCACAAGTGCCCCTTACTACTGCGATCCCCAGTACTGTATTACAGCTTTATATATTAATTTAGTGCTTAGATTTGTGGGCGTAGCATTGGCCGAATATACCAAGTTTTATCAAGATATCTCAATTTTTCCTCAAGTTACAGCTTGCACGGATGGACGGAAAGACAGTACAACCGTTAGGTGTGCAATAATATATACTCTGTAGCAACTGGTTGCAAGCGTAAATATAAAACTATTAAATTCAGTTAGGGGTTACAAAAGGGTGGATAAATATTAAAACAAGCATAAGTTTTGACTAATACTAAAATTACGAAAAAGTTGATACCAAAGCTGATGTTTTGTGCATATTGAAACAACTTTGTGATCACTCAAATTGAAATTTCTTAATACCAATAAATCAAATTTTTTGAGAATATACTACTTATAAATAATGTTATTTTTTTTAAATAAGGAAGAATGTAGTATATAGTAACTTATTGTACAATATGTTTGTGTGTGTTTTAAAGAGATAAGGCAAGAATAATACTTTGTTTTAATATCAATCAATTAAAACCTCGTTTTTCCTTTTATTGAATAGATATGGGAAGGGGTAAGCACTTCGATTTGAACACTTGAGAACTTATTAAATATTTAGTGAAACAGTGAAAAAATATAGTTATGAGTTAAGAAAATCCATTTATTTCGCCGAAATAAATAAAATGTGATTTGAATATTGATATTGGCCCATAATATATCCGCCAAGTACTTATAAAGGAAAAAGTGCTTATGTTGTCAAAAAGAACATACAACAAAGGCTTACGGGCTTACACTTTCAAAAAAAAAAAATTTTTTTATGTGCTTTTTCGATAGTTTATATTTCCATAAATACCCTGTGAAATCGGGAATGTCGCACCTTGAATAGTTTTTGAATGGCAGCGTTCTAAAGAGCTACCGCTCGGAGGTGCAAACATATATAAGTGAAACTTAAAACGCGTTTTTCTCGAAACAATTTTTCAAAATTGCTGGCGTCATAACTCAACGAGAAATTAACCGGTCGACTTAAAATTAAAACTGAGTATTTTTTAATACATTTACTATACAATGACCTACGATCTTTTTGAACGACCATTTCTTCCCTAAAAAAAAAAACGAATTTTTCAAAATTACGCCATTATCTTAATTTTTGATATTTTTCAAAGATCATAGGTCATTGTATAGGAAATATCTTTAAGTTTAATAAACTTTTTGAGTTTTTTGGTTTCAGCTACTTAATCGGCCGGAATCATGTCAGCAGTTGGGGCTCTTTTTTTGCACCTCCGAAGACTACACATAGCTCCGTTATTTCAATATTTTTGTAAAAAAAAAAAACTTAAAATATAGCTAAAAATATATTTTATTACGTTCAAAGAAGTTCGAAATATTCAATCGCATACTTTCTCTTAAAAAAATTCACGAAAATCGCCTAATTTTTCATACGTCACACTGGTATAGCCCTTAAGGAATCGTTTCAGTTTCAGTGTGACCCCAGATTGTGTGATCACAGATTTTCGCTTTTTTTTAATGTTGGATTCAACTAATCAGTCCGATTTTTTTATAAGTAAATACATTCATAACGAATACAACTTAATTTTTTTGTTTATTTATAGAGTGTATAATAGTTCAATAAATTGTTGAAATGACACGTAAAAAAAAAGGTCCTTTATGATGTCCACGATTGCGGACGGTAATTTTGGTCTAAAACAAAAATTTCAAAAAGATTATTAATCTGTAGGAAAGTCGCTATCGCGCTATGGATTTTTTTGGCAAAATGACGGAAGTTTGAACAAAAAGGATTGAATTTTGCCGCTTTTTCGACAGTTTTTTGTAGAAAAAACTAGGAAGATTTTAAACAAAAAATAAAAGCTTCCATAGCGCGATAGCGATTGACATTAAAAATATTCTATCCAAATTGGAACTAGATATATATCTTCAAAAGTCTTCCTTTGAAAGTGGAAACCGTTTCGAAAAACTCCATTCTGAGAAAAACGCGTTTAAAGATTGGTGTTGCATGCTCTCCTCTGTTCCTTTTCTACAAGAAACGATGTAGCGACTGTAATAATATGAACTTCGATTTCAAAATTTGAGGGAATGTTTATTGTAGTTGTATCCGATAATACAACAAAAATTTCTCGGAAATTTCACACTGAGACGATCCCTTAACATGAACATAAAGAAAATCTTCTTTGGCCTAAAGAGCAATAGCGTAACATTATCTAGTCTGACGAAACCAAAGTCAACTTATTAAATCTGATAGAGTTATACATTGTGTAAGAAGAATGCATGACCCTAAGTATACGATAAAGACCGTTAAACATATGGTTGTAGGAACGTTTTCATAGTGGGCACCGCAGTCCACGGATCTAAACCCCATTGGAAATTAGTGAAAAACAGTGAAAGCGTCGGTACAGGGGTCAGTATGGTAATATTTTCTCAAAATTTTTTTTTGCATTTTCTGTTTCCTTATACCCTTGGAATTAATGTAGAAACCCACTTTACCATTGGAAGGTTTTGAAAAAGGCCCAAAAAACAGGCCAGATGACCCTCCTGAACCCTTAGGAGGGAAGTGCTCAAGTAATAATGAAGAGTTTTTTTTTCTGCCGAAATCTTATGGATTCTTTGACGAAGTCGTGTCGATCTGTTTTAAACAACACTGGATTTTCAACAAAATATTTAATTATGGCACGATTACGATTCTTTTGGCGCCGCGATCTGAGGGTATGGGCGGATAGAGGAGGTCCTCAGGATTATATATATAAAATTTTTGATTAGTTTTCTAAATACAAATAATATATTAGTTTTTCGCATAGAATTCTCTTCTACATGGTACATTTCGGCGCATTTCAAAAAATAACCTTGGTCGGTAGGGGTGCTTCAGTGCTTTCGCATAGATTTGATTTCAACAAAATTAATTCTACAAATATGTAGAACAGAATTAGTGAAGTGGTAGTCGATATCAAAGTTAAAAATATATGTGTAAAATTCATTATAAATAAAAGGAATTTTGGGCTGCGATTTAGAATAGCATCCCCGGATTTCGGGAATAAAATGGGTATCACTGGAAAGGTGACGTTCTCCAGATCACGAAAATGTATAATATAGTTGCCGCTGACTTATAGTTTTAAAGATATTTGCATGTAAAGTTGAAAAATTGACAACTTTTACATTGATAATTTGTGTATTGTGAGTAACTTTTTCACTTATATTGTGCACTTTTCACTTACTAACACTTCACTATAACGTTTCGGTATATTCATTTTTTTAATATTTGTTGTAAATAAAGCTTTATTTTAATTATTTTATTTTAGTTACAATTCTCTGCATTTGCACAATAAGAAAAGGGTTGCCATGGTTATTTTTTTTGAAGCACGGCGCGGAAGAAAAACTAACCAGTCGAGAAATTGCAAAATTAAATTTGCAAAATTTTCAATTTTAAATGCAAATATCTCGAAAACTATAAGTTGGCGGCGGCAATAATTATATACATATATTCTTAATCTGGAGCATCAGCACTATCTAACCATACCACTTTTAACACTGAAATAGTGGGATGGTATACTAAAGTTTACCCAAAATAATTTACGTCTTAGAATCGCTGATATAAAAATTCCGTTCATAATGAAAGTGAACGTCAAAGTAAAACTTAAGGGTTATTATTTTATAACGGGGTTTTGCGGAATAGAAATCAGGCTAATAACTTTACTTTTGTAACGTTTCCTAATGCCACATAAATTTCGTACATAATTGAACAAACATATCTCAATTTGTTTTCAATACAGTTCTCCATGACTAATCAAATACTTTTTATAGAATAAAACACGTCCTTAACAGATAAGCGTATTTACTCACAAAATCCCATCTTCAAAAATATTATATATCTTTACTTATATATGTATGTATATACATTCCAAATATATATTCATATCTACTCATCTGCTTACATTTGTCGTTTCATTATATTAATAAATAATTATTTTGTGTTACCTTTTCTTTCCGAGTTCCATCTATTGTTTTCCAACCTTTAAAATATAAATCCCTTCTAATCCTTAGCACTTCAGCATAAACAGTCCGAAACATTCAGTTTCGTTGACTATAAAAATGCGCGTTGCACAAAGCACATATATGTTCAACCAAACGACCATAATAGCCAAAATAGCATTAGACTAAAAAATAATAAATAAACATTATTCTTTATTTTCTAGATATTTTAACTCCACACTGGCTTATTATTAACTAAAAATTTTAAAAGAATACGACTCAAATAAATTTCCAAACAATTAAAATCTCTGAAGAACCCTGCTCAGAAGCAATCCCGAATTCAGCTACACATTCCACTTTTCCTAAATATTCTCACCGAAGTTTAAGTCCACATTGTATTTACAGCGCATTTGGACAGGCAATAAAACGAACATAAACAGATGCCAACTGTACCGTCATTGGAAATGACAGAGTAGTTCATCAACCCGATTTTTACTGGATAGGGTAGCGTTTGTCGTTTCGCAATTGGTATTACTTGCACGGCCAATTGAAATTCTACCAAATATATGTGGGAACGAATAAAAACTTAAAAACAATTGAAAGTAAAGAAAATTCGGAATTTTAATATATATAATGAAACGTATTGTAATGCTATATAAAGTAGTATTAATCTAAATAAAAATTATTAAAAACATATATTAATTGAGAGCTAACAGGACTCCCTGCAAGACGTGTATTTGTTAACAAATGTGCAAGCGACTTGTTATTGTTCACTTTTGCATACGTTAAAATACTCGTTACTTTTGTTCAGATTCATTTGATGTTCAATGATTTTCTCGCTCTAATCAATGGCAAATATGGCACGCTGTCTTGTTCTAAGTTACCTTAAATGTGTACCGTGTTTGTATTGTTTTGGTTAACTGAATGACATTTATTGATTATCATATCTCTTTACCGTCTGATCATAGTAGCAAATACTTTAGTTAGCGAATAGGTTACCAAATTGCTACCTTTAGCATGTACACATGTTAGCGTTTTTGCTACCTATTTGTTAGCAGTGACAAGCATATCTGTTGCTTTAATTTCCGCGATCTGTTATTTTATTTGTTACCCATTTGTTCTTATTCTGCTTTACTTGCGTAGAAACTGCTAACTCGTTATTACCGTGTCAACAACAGGGCGCCAGTCGTTTCCTCTTTTTGTAATATAACGGCAAGTTGTGATTCCGACTTTTCAACGGAGTTGAGGTCATCTTCTGCTTCTCCCGGCGGGACTGCTTCGAAAACTTCAGAGTTGAGTGTTTTCACATAGCCTTTTAATTCGCTAAATTACTTCAATGTCATCGAATATCTCATACAGCTTATCGTTCCACTATAAATCTTCCGCAAAATCCTTAACTCGAAAACTCGTAACGTGGACTTATCAGATGGTGTCATCCACCATGCCTCTGCACCATAACGCAGGACGGGGATGATGAGTGACTTATAGAGTTTGGTTTTGGAAATGTCCTACGTTAGCTGTCGAGGCTGACGTTGTTTTTGGCGTTAACGCTCGTTCCTAAATAGACGAAATTATATACAACATCAAAGTTATGTCTGTTGAGAGCCGTGACGTGAGAGCTAAGTCGCGAGTGCGAAGACTGTTTGTTTGATGACAGGAAATATTTCGTCTTGCCCTCGTTCACTGCCAGACCCATTTGCTTTTCTTCTTTGAGAATCATAAATATCATCGATATGCGCCAGCAGCTATACACTCTTATAAAAGATTGTACCTGCTCGATTAAGTTCTGCAGTTCGATTGAAGAAGTCGCACGATAGGGAGTCGCCTTGTCTGAAACCTCGTTTGGTATCGAACGGCTCGGAGAGGTCTTTCCCGATCCTGACGGAGCTTTTGGTTTTGCTCCAGGTCAGTTTACACAGCCGTATTAGTTTAGCGGGGATACCAAATTCAGCCATCGCGGCATAAAGGCAGCTCCTATTCGTGCTGTCGAAAGCAGCTTTGAAATCGACGAAGAGGTAAGGTGTGTCGATTTTCCTTTCACAGGTCCTTTCCAAAATTTGGCACATGGTGAATATCTGGTCGGTTGTTGATTTTCCTGGTCTAACGCCACGCTGATAAAGTCCAACCAGTTTGTTGACGGTGGGCTTTAATCTTTCACACAATACGCTCTATAGAACCTTATATGCGATGTTGAGGAGGCTAATCCCACGGTAGTTGGCGCAGATTGTGGGATCTCCTTTTTTATGGATTGGGCATAGCACACTTAAATTCCAATCATTGGGAATGCTTTCGTCCGACCATATTTTACAAAGAGGCTGATGCATGCTCCTTATCAGTTCTTCGCCGCCGTGTTTGAATAGCTCGGCCGCCAATCCTTCGGCCCCCGCCGCTTTGTCGTTCTTCAGATGGATTATTGCTATTCGGACTTCTTCATGGTCAGGCAATGGAAGTTCTGCTTAACATACATCAAATGGGAAATCGGGTTCGCCAACTCCTCATGTTATGCCTTCACTGCTGTTCAGCAGGCTGGAGAAATGTTCCCTACATGATTTTAGTATGCTCTTGGCATTGGTTGCTAGACCACCTTTGGGAGTTCTACAAGAGTTTGCTCCGGTCTTGAAACCTTCTTCGCTTCCGGTATCTATCTCATACCTCACGTGTTGTGGTCGATGGTAGCTTTGCGAGGTAGGCATCTTTTGCATTTGCCGAAAACCAATAGTTTCGTTTTCAGCTGTATGTAAGGATCTTGAAATGTCGTCCCACAGTTTTTTTATACCGAGTTACTGAGTAGTACTCTCAGGGAGCAGTTATGGATTTCGAGTAGAAACCCCTTCGGCTGGTTGTTGTAATTGCAGCTTCTCGACGTCGAACCTTCCTTGTCTTTGTTGACGCGCGTATTTTGCTGCTCAGAGGCGGGTGCGTAACTTGGCAACAAGATATTGGTCCGAGTCAATGTTGGGACCTACGAGGAGCGTACGCACGTCTAGATCACTGGAGACGTGTGTTCTGTTTATCACAACATGATCCATCTGGTTGGTGGCTTCTCGACGCGGGGACAGCCAGGTAGCTTGATGAATTTTTCTATGCTGGAATCTAGTACTCCAGATAACTATATTTCGGGCCTCGGCGAAGTCAATTAGCCGCAACCCATTTGGGGATGTTTCATCATGATAGCTGCAAATCAGCAATATATTGAAGAACTTCGGTTTGGTGCGGATTGTGGCTGGACGTTCATCCACCGCAGTGAATATCAGTACTCGGCGACGGAGTCTCTCCCCCACCACGAATCCCACACCGAAATTACTCTCCTTTATATGGCCACTGTAATAAATGCCAAAAGACCTCAATACTTTTCCCGTCCATCGCATTTCTTGAACGACGGTGATATCAGCATTCACTCTAACGAGGACATCAATCAGCTTGGCCGCAGCACCTTTCCAATTAAGGGGCCGGACATTCCAGGTGCATGCCCATAAATCGTTATCTCTAGTGTGTTTGCCATGGTCGTCATCAAAACGGAAGTCTCTCCTCCGAGGCTGTTTGCAGTTTTTCATTGGGGGTGTATTTTACGTGGTGGGTGTGATACGCAGCGCACAACCCTGTAGAGGGAATGTTTCGCCTTCTCACTTTAGCTCGCCTTCAAACGGATGTTTTTAGGCTACCCAGAGGATACATGGTCAAAGAGCGGAAGGTGTGAGCTGCTTTGGTCATAAGGAAAAGAATCGTTTCTGGCTCTATCAAATGAATGGCAATCGAAAAACTTTCTTCAATTGCATGAACTTCTACACATGACCCCATCCTCCTCTATATTAACAACCACTATTTATAAAATTGATTATTCCTCACACGCTATGTACACATACATATATGGTATAAATTGATTTTAACAATTAGTTCAAATAAATATATTTTTGCAATTAAATAAAGCAAAATAATATTAAATATACTAAATTTTATTTACAAGAATTGAATTTGGTTATGGTGTGAAAACGGTTTCCAATACGATAACCTATGACCCTAAGTTACAAATGGGTAACAATTAACAGATAGGCTTGTTACGGCTAACAAATAAGTAACAAGCTGGGATGTCTATATGTTAAAGGTAACAAGCTGCTAGCCAAAACCCTGCAAGACGGAGGTAACAGATTGCACAAACACATTGAAACATTTTCAGCTGTTCACTAACACTGTTACATATTCTGGAATTTTCAATAGAATGGGAGATTACGTAAGTAAGATAGAGAAAAACTATCGACATTCTAAACATATAGTAATGTCAATTAGCTAGAATAGGATAGACGAATACCCAAGAATGATAGAATACAAGATTACGACACTAGTTTACAGTTAGTTTTTTTCGGTTTAGCTCTTGACAATTCTTACAAAAACAAATATATTGTGCAACAATTTCGTGACGTCACACTTATGCGTTGAGACGAACAAGCATAGAAATGCATACAAATTGTAAACAGAAAAGTAAACACTTTTTGAAATTCACAAAATAATATTAATTCATTCGTATTTGCAGGAAAAATTTCAGTGGAATGTTTAGAATATTGTTGCGAGAAAATATGTATATAATTAGTTTTAGGCACATCCACAATAAATAGAGTAGCATGTGTGGAAATTGTTCAAATGAAGAAAACCAGTGTAAGTGTACTGTTGTATTTATTTAAATTTCTAAGCATAAATATATTAATTTTTTAAAATGAAATGTGCAGTGGCTTGTTGTAATAATTATTATGCAATTAAAAGATCGAAAACGAGTTTTTTCAGTTTTCCGGCTGATTTAAAAGTTGCCAAAAAATTGGTGTTATTTTGCAAAAGAAATGATATATTTAATACTAAATTAATAATTTCACAATTCTTTTATCATAATTTCATACATCTGAACTTATAATATATGTATATATTTATATACAACACAAGAAACGTCTTCTCCATTTGAATCACAACTTAATAGACAATTTTATTATCAATAGGCCGATATATTTATTTAGAAATGATTCAAATCTTTTCACTCAACAATATTCAATCGCTTCACTAAAACTTTTTATTAAAATCGAAAGAATTAATAATATTTTGCGAATTTACAAAAGTGTTTACTTTTCTGTTTTTTTTTTTTTTTCATGGAATGAATTTCGATGACCTCGTGGAAGAGAAGGATTCCGAAGTTGAATGCTCACAACCGTTGAGCCCCCATAGAGGTGGTATTGAACATAAATATTTTTCATTTTTTAATAATATTTTTTTACAGATAAAGTGTTTAAAAAAATATCTTACAACCTCCTTTGCGCTCCTCGAGTAGAACCATCACAAATTGTGGTACCGTCATCATCTTCTGGCGGCCATGCAGGTATAATGTATTATTATATAAATGTATGTATTAGTATTTGCTTTATAAAAATACATTTATGTTTTTCAGATATAATCCAGAAGCTGGATGCCATTGAAACCCGACTCACTGCCATTAAAAAGTCCCTAACAGACAAAGTAAGTAACGCATTTTTGGTTCTGCCACTAATCGCGTAAAAATGATTAGTTTTCTAATATTCAGCCCTATTCTGCATTTCGATTACGTTCCCACTCTACGCTCCGTCTGAGTCGAAAATAGGTATTCTGAGTTACGATTGGATTGAAAGAAGAAGAGGAAGAGCTGTAGCTCTTTCGAAGTCAGCTGTTTGCCTTGAAACGTGTAAAAATGAAACACAACAAAGCAAAAATACACAAATTATTGTTGGTTTATTAAAATAAAGAAATTATATCGCGTTTTTTTTAAACACTAACATGGAATTAGTAGCGGCAGCGATATTACTTGAGGAGGAGAGCAATGCATTATTCAAAATATGCCCTACATTACTCTATTAAATAAAAACAATTGCATTCAGTGCATTTTACAGCTCCTATATTAAAAAAGTAAATGCTTTTATTTCATTTCACAGCTCGTTATATAAATGAATAATAGTAAAATAAATAAAAGGCTAACAATTAAAAAATGACTACTTTGAATCCGGCTTATAATTTGGACCTAATCTTAGCATTTGCATTTTTATTTCTACTTTTTCCTTCACCAGCTCTTCCTTAATTCTATTGTGTCGCTTCTGTTCTTCAGGTTGCTTCACTGCAGTCTCCGCCAAAGTTTCTAGAGAACGATTCATGTGTCGTAAATATGAAGTAACTTCTTCCATTTTACCAAAGGCAGCTTCATTGAATTTTTTCGTCTCTGCATAAAATTCTTTTTGATTTGTATCTGTTGCTTAAGTAATGAAGAAGTGCTCTGCTTGTCTGCCCTCGCCTCTCTATTTTGGCTGCTAGCTCTACTGGTTGAAGGGATATCATCCGTTTCCAAACCCGTCAAAGCTATCACCTTTTCATCAAAAAAAGTTAAATTTAACTTAATTTTTTAAAATTAATTGTAGGTAATACCTTACCTTTCTCCATGTATTGGAATCTTTTGTTGGTGAGCCAAGTGCATTTAAATTCCTTGCAACCTCCTATTAAAACTCCTGTACTTCTTCCTTCGGTCGCTTTTGGAAGCCGTGCGCAATATCTCTTTTCGTGGCCATCATATCACACAATTTTTCGTATTGCTCTGCCGTTGTTACTTTTGACCTGCAAACATATCAAAATATATCATTTAAGCACAAACAACCAAGGACACCATCATTATGTCTTTTACAACTATAATCTTAAAGTTTTACTTACATATTTGAGGAAATTATTTTATCCAAATGCACGAAAATGAATATATAACGGCTTTCCGCCAACAAAACTTCAACGTACAAAAACGTAATTACGATCGCAATGCAGAATACATAGAATTGGAATTTTCGAAGTTGAATCGAAACGCAGAATACCAAAGTTGCCAAT
This sequence comes from Bactrocera neohumeralis, assembly GCF_024586455.1. NCBI lineage: Eukaryota > Metazoa > Arthropoda > Insecta > Diptera > Tephritidae > Bactrocera > Bactrocera neohumeralis. The sequence continues at coordinate 6,298,800 of NW_026089623.1, forward strand.
CGGAGAAAATTTCGATTCGAGTAGAAATGCAGAATAGGGCTGATTAACTGACGAATTGGTTCCGAATATAAAAAATATCGCGTATAACAAATTATACGCGCAAAAAAAAAATTTCAAAAACAATACAATAAGGTTCAAATTTCAGATTTATGATTTATTCATTCAACAAAATAAAAAATACAAAACAAAAACCATATATAAAAGAGAAGAAAATAGAAAATAGGTAGATTTATTGAAAAAACCGTTGAATGCTGGTTAATCACTGTCATTATCCGTAGTGGAAATTATTCTTAGTCGCTTTTTTTGATGGCCGGCACTGATATCACTAGAATTTGTATCAGAATCAATAGTAAGAACTATGGATTGATGTTCTAATTGACTTAGCATCTCCGACTAAGTTTGCACCATAAATTCAGTTAATTTTGTTTGAATGCTTCTTTTTGGACCCAATAAATTCCGTTGTAGTTCTTTATATCTTAACATGCAGAGACGTAATTCTTTTTGAAAAATTCGTGCACGTTCGGCATCAGTATCATTTGCTACAAAATAATTTTCCAATTGTGCTGCAAGTTTAAGACCAAGCAAAAAACGAAAAAAAACAATCGCGTTAAAGTGAGAAATTCGCGTAAAAAAAGGAATTTGCGCTGCAAAAATAACCGCGTTAAAGTGAAATAGCGTAAAAAGAGATCGCGTAAAAAAAGGACTGAGTGTAATTGAATTTGCTAGAAGTAACAAATGGGTAACAGATAATCTTGTTACTGCTTGTTCTTGCTAAAATGCTTATATGTTATAGGTAACAAACTGATAACGAAAATAATAACACTAACAGATATTCGGGTAACAAATATTCAAAAAGCTATTGTTATTGTTCACTTTTGCATTCGTTAAAATATTTGTTACTTTTGTTCAGAGAGTGGGAAAAAAATAACACATAGCTATTTGATGTTCAATGGTTATCTCGCTCTAACCAATGGCAAATATCGCATGCTGCCTTGTTCTAACAGAATACATGCATTTGTTAGCAAATCTCTTCACAGTATGTTACGGGTAATAAATTCTTTTGTTAGCGCACAGCTTACCTGTGTGTTATGGATAACAAAAAGTATTTGTTACCCGAATATCTGTCAGTGTTATTATTTTCGTTATCAGTTTGTTACATATAACATATAAGCATGTTAGCAAGAACAAGCAGTAACAAGATTATCTGTTACCCATTTGTTACTTCTAGCAAATTCAATTATTTTAAATAAAATTCAGTTTTTTTTATTATTTTGCTTTATTTAATAATAAAATCAAAATCAGATATTTAGTTAAATTAATAATATGCCTATTATTATTGCATAAAATTAGAAACTTCAACTGAGAACTAATATATACAACTTCAAACTAATATAAGCAACTTAAAACTAATTTATATGTTTAACTTAAAACTAATATTTACAACATAAAACTAATATGTACAACTTATAACTAATTTATACAACTTAAAACTAATATTTACAACGTAAAGCTAATATGTACAACTGAGAACTAATATTTACAACTTAAAACTAATACGTACAACTTAAAACTAATACGTGCTCTTCCGATGACATAGGCAGTTTCGAAGCGAGCTCCACGTAGTGTTCGTCCTCCAAGTCACGGGTGATGCGGATAATCGAACGATGCATCTTTGTCGCTATGACGCGGCATTCGCGCAATAATTTGCTTTGTGCCTGCACCTCGGCCTTTTCTGGCATCTCGAAAATTAAATTATAAAAGTTAGCTTCTGTTTTAATTTGGTAATGTAATACTGCGTTACTTACTTTGTCTGTTAGGGACTTTTTAATGGCAGTGAGTCGGGTCTCAATGGCATCCAGCTTCTGTATTATATCTGAAAAACATAAATGTATTTTTATAAAGCAAATACTAAAACATACATTTATATAATAATACATTATACCTGCATGGCCGCCAGAAGATGGCGACGGTACCACAATTTGTGATGGTTCTACTCGAGGAGCGCAAACGAGGTTGCAAGATATTTTTTTAAACACTTTATCTTTAAAAAAATATTATTAAAAAATGAAAAATATTTATGTTCAATACAACCTCTATGGGGGCTCAACGGTTGTGAGCATTCAACTTCGGAATCCTTTTCTTCCACGAGGTCATCGAAATTCATTCCATGAAAAATCATAAAAAAAGGTGATGACTAATGATATTTTAATTTTAATTTAATTTTTAAAATCATGCTTCGGAGCAGAAATGCGTATATGCATATTCGAACTATGTTCACTTTTATTCATTATGAAACACTAATGTTGTTTTTATTTTAAACAAATTTAGATATTCTGCATACGAACAGATATCTTAAACGAACAAGTGAACATTTTTAGTTACAGAGGATGTTCTTCAGTTCAAGAGTATATATACTTATACTCGCGGGAATATTCGAGATATTTGCGTTTAAAGCTGAAAATTACCACTATTCGAAGAACGTATTTTTCGATTTAAAATTAATTTTACACTTATATTTCGCATTTTTTTATCCACTAACACTTCACTAATTCGTGTGGATTTTTTTTAATATTAACTTATTGTTCAATTATATTTATTTAACATCAATTAAAGGATTACGCTATTGATCTGCAGAACCTCCTCTATCCGACCATAGCTATTTTATTCCCGAAATCCTGGGTATTCTAAATTCTACACAATTATAATTGTAACCGGACAATTCATTTCAATTTAGATTTTAAATTTTTTACATTTACATACATACATATGTATGTATATACAAATTATATATTTCACAAAAATTCACTATATATATTTGAATTAAATATGCACTATTTAACTTTAATAATTTAAAACTTACTCTCTTATTTGCTTGTTATACGTAATAGATTTGAGTTTTTCTAAGTTCTGATTTCTGTAATATTAAAATTTTTAATTATACACACAACACAATATATTCACAATGCTTACCTTTTTCTCCTTCTTAATCTTTTTCCTTTTCTCTATAATATATAAAAGAAATTAATAATATACATATAAGAAATTAATTATAAAATATCAAATTATCAAATAACAAACTTACCTCTTTAAAATCCAAAATAAACTGCGCTTTTCGTTTTCTTCTTCTTGAAAAATTGGGAATTCGTCTATCCTATTCTAGCAAATTAACATTACAATATGTTTAGAATGTCGATAGTTTTTCTCTATCTTACTTACGTAATCTCCCATTCTATTGAAAATTCCAGAATATGTAACAGTGTTAGTGAACAGCTGAAAATGTTTCAATGTGTTTGTGCAATCTGCCCTGCGAACCACGGCTACCCGCTTGAGACAAATATTCCAATACAACTACACATTTTTTCTCTATACACTAACACCAACGCACATTTTCGGGTAATTTTTTGTTTACCTAAATGCGATGAAAAAAGTTTCTTTCATCTCTTGATTTATTTGAATGAGTTCGAAGGAGAAAACATTATTGTCAATAGTGACAAAAGAAAATCCCAAAAAGGGTAATAAAAAAACGATTGAAAGACGCATGTCATTCGTGATCGTACTATCGTAAAGGAGGCTCGTACAACAAGAAGGTAAGTGAATGATTTTTTTAAAATAATTTGCAAATAATTACTTTATTTGTTTTTATAGCATTGGAATTAGCAGCTGCAGCAATATCACCAGAAGCAGCAAATTTAAATTGTTAAGTAAGTATGTGAGAAAAAGTGTGTGTTGTTTGAAATTGGATTGCGCAGTTCAACATAATATGCAAAAATAATTACATACATATGTACATAAGTATGTATTTTATGCGTTTAAGGCAGCCTGCACAATCCAATATAATATGTGAAAACAAATGTTTGCCTTATATTTTAAATAATCAGATAATATTATTCTTTTATTTCAGATATTATTATGCTTTTTTTTTAATTATTCTTTCTTTTCAGACTTTATCTCTATTTTTATTTAATTAATATTGGCTTTCAGAGTAAATTCTATTTGTATTTAATATATTTTATTCTTTCAGATAATATTAATCTTTTTTCTCAGATATTATTATCATTTTATACAATTAATCTTTCTTCAATGTAATTATTATTTATTTTCAGGTATTAATAATCTTTATTTTATTTTCAGGTATTTGTGTTTTATAATATTTTTCCACTCTTTTATTTTCAGGTTTTAAAAATTCTTTTCTTTATTTAATCTGTTTTCAGATATTAAATATTTTTTTAAATTAAATATATTTTTATTTATATAAATTGTAATAAATTTTTTGTAAACATATAAAAAATAAAATAAAATATAAATTTTGAAAATTAAAAAGTTTAGTTTGAAATTTTAAGAAATTTTAAAAGTAGGAATCAAAAAATGCAACCCTGCATCAGCCGTCGATTGGGGATATTAGAGCAGGACAGATATACTTTTTTATATGACACTGCTGAATGAGCGCAACAAAGATGTCTGATCACATGTATACGTACGTGAGTAGGTAAAATATCTGCCAGGCTTAAGAAACATTCTATATGTTTACCACCACGTTTACCACCATGTTACCCGCTAATTATCTGGTGTTTTACCCGCTCATGGTTGGCAGGGTGTTACCTAAGTCTTGCAGGGTAACTCTAACAGAAATTTGGGTAACAAATACTTTTGTTATGTATCTCTTACATATTTACACATGTTTTAATTATTATTCAAATATTTTAAGCGCGTAAAAAATCAATCAGCTGTGTCTTTTATTTGTTTTATATTACAAGCTCTTCACACAAGAGCTTTTCTGTAAAAAAACAAAAGGAGACAAACTGATTTCGAACTGGTCACCGTTTATGGTAAACGATGGATGTAAAAGTATACAACATGATAGCATGAATGTTTATATTTGTTTATTCCTTGCGAAATGTCGAATCCAAAGATAAAAATAAAGTATGCGTTTTCAAACCTTTTG
>NW_026089623.1:6303841-6442344 GCF_024586455.1 Bactrocera neohumeralis
TTGAAGAAGAATATGTCTTGTTGAAATTTATTTGATTATACGTTAGCAAACCATAATCTTTGAAAACCGGTATAATGTAATTTTTCCAGGGTTACGTCGAGTCATCGATAATGAAGCAAGAATTTGGAAATAAATTGTCAATATTGTTTTCCGCTTTTCCAAGAAGTCGTGATCTTTTAAGAACTCTACAATCATAATAAAACCCGGGTTCGCTGCAATAATGCTCGGTTTCCATACTTAAGCTGTGCTTAAGATAAAACAGGAAAATGGTGTTTTACAGTTCATACTTAAGTTATGCTTATGTACTGAAAATTGAAGACTTAATTAGGTTTTTGTTTTGACTTGGTTTGAATTTTCAGTTTTTGTGAAAAGAAGATTAATATGAAATTATTTTTTGTGAAAAAAGTGTAGAATCGGATTGGCAATGCGATTGGGACAGTGACCCAGAATACGATGACCTGTGGAATATTATAATAATATATAGCAGGGTTCTCATTTACTACTCCGTAGCAGCAAAATTTCTAGAATTATTGCTATGCTATCGCTACCGCTCTCACTTTGGCGGGAGCCACAGCATAGTCTTAGCATAATAATGTAAAAGTATGTGCTCTACTCTGCTCCGAGTTTTGTTAGGTAAAAAACTATAGCTGTTGCGATAGCAAAAAATTAAATGCTGCGCTATGCTTAGGCGTAGCGGTAGCAAAAAATTGGGAGCGGCAGCAGAGCGGAGCTAATGAAAATTTTCATGTGCTACAGCTCCCGCATGTGTTTGTTGTTTTTTTCTTTTTTGCTGTTTTTTGTCATAATATTTGAATTAATTGAATAATTCAAACAAAAAAATGTTATGCAAATCACTTTGGCACTTGTTGCATCAAGTGACTTTATAAATCTAAAATCAAATATATTAAGAAATGTTTTAATAAAGTGAATTAGACAATAATTGAATAAATTATAAAAAAAAGGGAATTCTATACTCAATATTATATCTAAAGTTGAAGTTCACGAGATATTTTATGTTTAATGGTTTCACGAATATTTAATAGGTAAATTAAAGAAAATGCAATACATGTTATATCAATCAGTTTAACATATTTGTACAACATAAATAAATACAAACTTCACAATTTTTCGAATAACTTATATACATTAACATAAACATTTATTTATATACATACATATGTAGACCAATCTTTAGTGATGTAAATAAACAAAAAAGCAATAAATTCAAAACATTTACATAAATAAACCATATATGGAAATTCTAATTACATAATGAAATACAGTGTGCTATCGATTTTAAATAAATAAGTTTATCTAAATCTAAACGACGTTTAACAACTTTTTTAATTTTCTTTACACGCTCGACATTCTTTTTTTTTTCGCACACCGATCCCTGAGTGTATTTTTTCTATGGTTGATTTAACTTCAATCATTTCTTTTTTTAAATGTTTTATGATTTCATATACACCACATTTTTTCTCCCTACAATTACTTTAAGCCTACGGTGCCAAGCCTCGATTGAATTTTGAGTGCGTGGAAAATTATCCTTAAAAGAATCCGAAACTCACCAAAAATTTGATCCGCCTTCTTATTTTCACTAATGTACTGGTTTTTAAACCAAGCACACAATTTTTTAAAATCTCTGTCTGTCGAGCTACTCTTCAGTTCACTGAAATAATCTGACACACATTCTGGGGGAACAAATGATAAACTTTTCAGCATACGAACAGCTATGCTGCAACTTTCATCATTGCCATATTTTTGAGAAAGCCTTTCTTTCTGAACTCGTCTCCAAATGATCTGGCCAAAGTGAAATAGACACCCTTAATATCGGGCATCAGGAAAATACTCTTTTGCCGCAGACGAGACGGTTCGCTCAAAATCAGTAATAATTCTTTGCAGATTAAGATTAATATTCTGTGCTAAAGCCAAATTAAATAGTTGATGAAAAAATTCAGTGTACGCCTGCTTGGATTTTTTGCTCATCAGGCAAAAAACTAGAGGCACAAATTGACCATCAATTAGCCCTTGTATGGTGAATCGTTGGCGAAAAACTTTCGGTACAACAAAAAACGTCCCATCCATCACCCAGCAGTGTGACCTCTCCAATTCCTTTAGGGAACTCGTTGTGCCCATAAAAATGTTCTTTTCACCATCGAAATCCCAATCACTCAACACAAATAATTCTCCCTCCAGGTATTTCAAATGGTCCGGTATATTAATTTCCTGTACATTTCCTGGTTCGTTGGTATATGTACCCTTTCGAAGTCGGCTTATTTTAATTTTTTTGGGTCGTTTCGATGGTAAGTACACCCGGCGGTCTGGTCGGCAATCTACAACGGCTTCCCTAATAATTTGGGAAGGCGCCAGTGAAGATGATGTACTCAAATCCTTTACTTTGTTGTTCGCCTGTGCCATAGATACTTGATGGGCCTTTGGATCATGATTATGGGCAGTAGGAGCGCGTAGAATTAAATGATCGCCACTATTTTCTTTTGTCACAACAACACTTTTACACATTAGGGATTTTCTTTGCGCATACGACCAGCGGAACTCTTTCTTCTTTTCATTTTTGGAATGAATGGTAATCAAAACCATCCAAAAATATTTTATTACTTGCTTTGTTTGACACAGTAACGATGACTTCCATTTTCTTTAAATTTAAATATTATTTAACACGATATTTAATCAAAAATATAACTATACAATTTTAATCACAATTAATTACACGTAATGTGATAAATAATATGAAAAAATGCATATGGTAAAATAATTGTAGAAAAGGTAACGGTACTATTTGTATTTTAAGTCATATGTGTGTACATATATTGGTTAATGGATGACAATGTTTTATTATGTTCTGATTTTCTATATTCTTTTGTTTTCTACTCGATAACAATGCTGCTGAAAACCAAAGTTTTCTTGTCCCTTGCATATATTGCTAATTTTGCCAACCTTTGTTACATGCAGCAATAGCTCAGTGGTTAGAGTCTGCAGCTGTCATGCAAGGGTTTTGGGTTCAAATCCGGGTCTGAGCCGCTTTTTTAAATACTATTTTTTTTAGCTTTTTAGTCGCTAAATTGATGAAATAATTATTTTTTTCCTCAAATCCGTCATGCGTTCTTGTCTATATCTATATATTGTCATATATGGGTACATATATGATATCCGTATTTATGAAGTAAATAAATTACACTGGGAAAAATGCTCAGATCTCAAATTAGCAGATCCCAATTGTCATACCCCATCACAAATCGACATATTATTAGGCAGTGACTTAATACCTCAAATAATTCTTGAAGGTATAGGAAAATCTCCAATAAATTTTCAGCCCAAAATACAATCTTTGGGTGGATTAGATTTGGATTGGAAGTCCCTGAAAAAATCAATTCTTTCACCACACAAGTGGAAAATATCTCAAACGAGTTCTTAAATAATCAACTTAAAAATTCTGGCAAATAGAAGAATTACCCCAAGTCACCCAACTTTCTAGAAGAAGACTAGGCATGCGAAGCCAATCACAATTCCACAACAGCAAGAAACGAACATGGTCGTTATGTTGTGTGATTGCCATTCAAACCAACTTTTCCTGAAACCATAGCTCTAGGCCACTCTAGAATATCAGCAGTCCACCAATTTCTAAGCCTAGAAAAAGGCCTGATAAAGAAAAGTGAGCTTAAAACGGCATACGATAATGTGATGGATGAAAATCTTGACCTCAATCCTATGGAAGAAGCTGTATCATATGAAAAGGTATCTAAAGGTAGATATTTATCTTTTTATCTGCCACATCATGAGGTAATAATACCTGACAAAATTGCAACAATGCCTCAAAGACTACGAGCTCAGGCAAATCATTTAATTATGTACTATACACAGGGCCAACGTTACAACCTGATCGCATGTTGCTAATTCTAAATTGCAGCATGTTTAAATACGTTTTCAATGGGGATGTAGAAAAAAATGTACAGACAAATTGTAGTACATGATTTCCAGCGTTTAGTCTTCCGCAAATCAAGTAATAGTCCAATTAGCGACTACAAACTTAAAACCGTCACCTTTGGCATTAATTGTGCACCCTATTTGGCCATTAGAACATTACATGAAGTGGCAAAAAAATGCAACAAATTTGCCTTTAGCATCTTCTGTGTTGCAAACACAAAACTTACGTGGACGGCATACTATCAGGTAGCCACAGTATCGCATTAGCATGCGAATCACTATCGCAAGTGATCAAAGCATTAAATTCAGCAGGTTTCCCCTTAAAGAAGATTACATCAAATCACCCTGAAATAATAAAACACATTAAAAAGGAAGACTTATTAGATACAAATTTCCTTAAATTTGAAACGGCCAGTACAACAAAAACCCTAGAGATTCAATGGAATGCGATAACAGATTCAATTCTCATATACAATTGAGTCAATATCTGCAATGTCCGCCATTACAAAACGCCAAATACTTTCCTCGGTGGCAAAACTTTTAATTATAATGATTCAAGCTAAAATCCTCATTCCAGAATTGTGGCAAGATGGCACTGAATGGGATGAACAGGTAAAACATTTACGTTTAGTGAAATGGGTTCAATTTGCTAACAACTTACATACTATATCTGAAATTCGAATCCCTCGATGGGTAAATTTCACCCCTAACATTAACGCAGAATTACACGGTTTCTGTGATGCCTCTGAAAAGGCTTATTGCGCAACAGTTTACGTACGCATTCAGTACGATAACAAAATATCTTCACACCTCTTAGTAACAAAAGCAAAAGTTGCACCTTTGAAGACACTCAGTCTGCCACGGCTTGAACTGAATGGTCTTCTGTTAGCAAAATTAATTTCAACAGTCCAAACCCATCTCAAATTAAACGATCATAAAATGTATCTTTGGTCAAGCTCAGAGATAGTTTTAGCATGGTTAGAAAAACCACCCTATACCTGGAAGACCTATGTATGTATCTAACCGAATATCTTAAATCTTAGACTTATTAGTTGGCTCAGCAAAATGGCAACATGTTGCAATTGCAGATAACCCAGCGGATCTTGGGAAAAGACGTTGCAAGCCACAGCACCTCACCAGCACTACACTCTGGTGGAACGGTCCCACATGGCTAACAGAATCACCAGAATTCTGGCCAAAGTCTCCTGCTCGGAATATCATACCTCCGGAAAGTCGGAAAATAGAAAGTTTTCATATCACTCCAGAAGAGAATGATATTCTCTACAGATTTTCATCATTTATTAGAGCACTAAGGGTAGTCGCTTATATGAACCAATTCATTCAAAGACTTAAACAAAAAATGAAAGGAGTACTAAATGATCCTTGCGTACAACTAACGCATTCCGACTTGCAACATGCCAAGGTCAGTCTAATATTATATACACAAACTCGCTATTTCAGCAAAGAGAAATCAAAGTTGCTCGAAAAGCGACCTCTCGAAAAGGGAAGCTCACTTCTCGTCTTAAATTCATTCTTGAACTCTAAGGGGCTAATACGGGCAAATGGAAGACTAGCCAACTCCAGCATAAGTTACAACGAACGACATCCCATCATTATTCCAGAGAAATCCCGTTTTACTTACCTATTTCTAACATATCTGCACCAGCTTACACTGCATGGTGAGCATCGCTTAATGCAACAAATGGTCCGTCAAGAATTTTTTATACCGCGACTAAAGCCACAAATCAAAAGGACGATTTTCATGCGTAAACCATGTACCATGTACAAACACAAAATGGGTACGCAAATCATGGCAGCTTTACCACCTCAACGCTGCAACTATGCTCTACCCTTTACCATCACTGGGGTTGATTTTGCTGGACCTTTCCAGATAAAGGCCTCCATGTTAAGGTCTTCTTCATTTAGAAAAGGGTATGTGGCTGTCTTTGTCTTTAAGTCCCATTTAAAGAAAACGGCTGGTAGTCATAAATTCAATTATGAGGAGTTTACTACACTGCTCACTCGTATCGAAGCCGTGTTAAATTTAAGACCCATATCACCCCTCTCGCAAGATCCCTCCGAATTCACAGCTCATACAACTGGTCATTTCCTCAGAGGAGCTCCTCTTCTCGCCATACCTGAGACAAAAGGAGACTCACTCAATTTAGTAAATCGATGGGAAATAATTAAGATTCTCCATCACGAATTCAGCCACAGATGGAAGGAAGACTATCTCAAATGGAGGTCCCATAAGAGATATCGATGGAAAACGGCCCAGAAGGAAGCCAATGCAGGAGAATGCGTCATCATACAGAACGAATGCCTTCCTCCAACAGAATGGCGACTAGGCCGCATTGAAAAGGTTCATCGAGGATCAGATGATCACATAAGAGTAGTCGATGTTCGAACACCAACCGGCATATTAACTCGACCAGTCGCCAAAATGTGTTTTCTTCCAAACAGCGTACAACAACTTCAACCAAAAACCGCAAAATAACTCGCAAAATTAATCGAAAAATAATAAATCAATTCCGGTAATTCGAAATTAACGCGCTTTATAATCCGTACATAAAAATAAACTCAAACAAGCGCGTTGAAGAACAAGCAATTATACATATACATATGTATAGATATGTAGCTACAACAACTAAATTATAACATTATAAATAAAATCAATTTCATGCAATCTTATATTCCCATAGAAATGGACGTAGAGGAGACCCAAACCACCTCCAACACCGTAAGGTCCGAAATGGCTACACCCAAAGCGTCGGATACACCTGTAGCCGCTCCAAGGACCCGGGTTATGCGACCACCCCCATCCACCGCAGCAGTCAGGAAGATACGAGTAGAGCAGCTGTTGGAGCCACAGAGGCCTCCATGTTGCAGCCTCTGCCATCGCCCATACGCCCTGAAAAGATGTACCATTTTTAAGAGCATGAAGCCCGCTCAACGACAGCAGGTTTCAAGAGCCCACGGGCATTGCATATCCTGCCTGGCAAATGACCACGCCACCATAGAGTGCTGGGCCGACGGCGCCTGTCAATATTGCCAGAGGCCACATCACACTCTATTTCATCGATTTACCCGCTGAGCCAATACTTCGGAAAATCGCTCCAACACCCGTACCAGACCACGCAGCGATCCTACTCGGCGACGACGAAGCAGCCAACCAACCACCATACGTTCACGGCCATCTCCGCCACGCCACACTCATCGCCAGCAACAACGACGCTCAACAGGGTTGACCTCTGTACTGAGTACACTGCAACAGCTGCAGAGGCTCCTAGCCGATTAATTCGCTTAGGGGGGCCGGGATGTTCACATGAGTTATGAGCGTTCTGCAACATCCCACATCACATCACATCACGTCACAACAGTTCACAGCACACACCACTACACACACACATATCAAGCACAGTACCTAACACCGCTCATTATTACAACACAACAACCACACGATCATCAACGAGACGACTCGGAATAATCTAATATTCACCACCCAAACTATCAAGAGGGATAGATCCGAACGGGATCCGTCTCTTATCGTTTCGTCCGTGAAGCAAGAAGTTCGACCGTATTTATTAATTTTTTCACTTGTTCTACAGCAACAACCACCGCACTTTCCTTTTTCATAAACCACCAAGTGACGGAGTGACGTGATCATCGAGTTCGCCAACAGTGTCCAGCAGTGGATTTTCTTCAAATACATCGTGTTTTACATACGATAAATAAATATTATATCGTGAAAAGAAAAGTTCTTTGCGTTGTGTTTTCCTTTATTAAGATCAGTGCCTTCCCATTCCAGGATTGTGTAAATAGTAAGCTTGGGTAAGTTCGAAAAGTAATAGAAAAAAACAAAAAAACAAAAAAAAAATAACTTATGCAGACACTTATATTCATATTTTATACAATCGACCTTAAGTAACAACCAAAGTTGGAAAGTAAAATACACAAATATGTATATAAATAATAACGATCAAATTCCACAAATTTACACAAATTTCCATGTGTACTTAAAGTGCATACTTGTACCTCACCAATTTTCTTTTCCCGCTTTATTCGTACTGTAAAGTAATATACATACATACGGCATACAATTTGCCTATGCCGGTATATACTACCTTTAAATTAAAACTTTTTAAACTTTCGGGAATTAATTAAAAATTTAGAAAAACTAATCGGAGCATTAATTAGGAATTAGGAAAATTGAATTTATTAAAAATTAAGTAATCAAAAAAAGACTATAAGGTCAAAACCAAAAAAAAAAAATACAATTTGCAAAAAAAGCCCATACTTGTACATAGGTATTGGCATTCTAATTTTTCACACATACATACATATTCGTACATACTTTCAAAGAATAATTCGGCACCTTTCCAGCAATACCCCTGGTTCTTGTTAAAACACAAGTCCTCTTGGTCTTGTTAAAGCACAAGCAAGCAGGATTGCAAACAAAAAAATTTAAGCATATTATGCAGACTCATATACAAAGGTTATTAACCTTTTTTTCTCTTTTCACTATCGCTCGTATACACAAGAATACTTGTATAAAGAAAACAAGAACAAAGTTAAAAGCACAACTAAATAAGAACTGGGAATAAGGAAAACGAAATATGCGTTTTCTCTTATTTTCACCTCTTATAGTAACTAAATGAACGGAGATTCTAAGGAATCTAAATCAACAAAATATCTAAAAGTGGAAAAAATGATTTCTGAAGAAAAGAGCCCATGTACACCTGCAGAAGCTACACCCTCAAAACAAGGTCCTACAAAGCAAAACAATCTGAAAACTATTTCATATACTAAATTTTAAAGCAAATGCTTTACAAAATGCTACAAAAAGTTGTTCAAAGACTTCAGATTGAAGTGACTGGTTTTGTTATTCTGAGGTACAAGCTCACTTATACGAGTATACAGACAGACAGAAATTTGACCTGGACTGGTCCATTTAAATTACGCGAGTTATAGATTAAAAACGTTGTTTACTGTTCGGTAGTGAGCATCAGTCTGACTCTGCCATCAGATCAGCAACTCGAGTCTGCCCGAATGTGTGGGTGTACCGCACATTCCAACAGACTCAAAATATGCTGAGTCTGCTGTTTTGGTCACGTACTGGCTGATCATGCGATGTGGTGCACAACTGCATGACGTCAGACGTAACCTGAGATGTAACTCCCCCAGAGCCACTCTGAGAAGTCTCCTGACTTCTTTTATTTATGATTTTCAAACTTATCTTTTCATTTTTTCTTTTACATAAGTAAATAGTAACAATAATTATACTTATTAATATTGTTATAATTAGTGAGGCACTTATGCCATAGGATACGTTTTTATGATATTTTAGTTCCTCTATTTCTTTAATGTTCTTGAAATGATTTGGTACAATATCTTCAAATTTTATTTTTGACTCATAGCTTTGGTTTAAAATTTTTATAGGATGTATCAGTCTATCAACAAATTTAGTCTTGTTGTAACTAAATTTTTCGTCATTAATTTTAATTTCACATTTCTCAAAATTTAATATATAGTTATTTTGCAGTACAAAATCTCTGTCATCACAATTTTGTATAAGTTTCAATTTTTTTGCATTCTTGATGATTAAAGTATCATCGCTTATTTCTTGTATTATTGTAGTATTGTTATATTTAAATTCACAAGCGTTAAAAAAATACAATTCCTACTTAATTTTAGTTTTCTTAATAACGTATTATCTTCATATTTATAATGTTTTTTATTTATTGTTAAAATTTTTTCATCCTCATGAACTATTTGCAATTTTCGTTTGTTTGGAAGAGGCATAATTAATTTTACATATACTTTAAAAAAACTCTTTGGTATTTGAATGGCGAACACAAGTGCTTCATTTTTGAAAGCTTCTACTCCTACCTTGGCCAGTTTCAGTTTATAAAAATCTATGTCAAAGTTATCTATTTCTTCTTTAGTTAACATCCCCGGATGTATTAAATTGTTTTTAGCGGCGGCTATATTATTTTGAACTTCATGTTTATGACGGTTTTTTTTTTTTATTTGTTATAATCCCCATTAAATGCCCTTAAGCTAAATGTATCTTCATCCCTCTCGTTTGGGTTTTCAATATTTGCCAATTTCATTGGACTTTTTATATTAGTAGGATGAACGTTCTGTAGTGGATTAATTCGGTAATACGGTTGATCTTTATGCCGTACTCTTTTGTAATTTTTTATCGGTCCGGTCGATCTCAGTTTTATATAGTCTTCTCTGTACTTATTTCTATTGTGTATGGTGAGTTATTTCTTCTGGTCTATTGTATTTTTTAAAATAGTTGGATCAATACTATTTCTTGCGTTATTGGGTGTACATTTTATGGTTGAGTGATAGCGATCATTATAGTTACCTATAACGATCTGTATCCTCATTTCTGTTGAGAGACTTGGATCCTCAATTTCTGTTAGTTTTTCTAACAAGGTTGAGTGTAGCCTCCCAATGTCTGCATTTCCTGTATGGCTATTTGGTTTTGTATGATGGACTTCTACATTTTCGGCATTTAAATATTTTATTAATTGTTCTGCTCTATCATTCATAAATCTCTGAAAAGTAGCTGGGGCATTTTTCAACCCGAAAGGCATTCGGACGTATTCATATAGTCCTGCTGGAGTGACAAAAGCTGTTTTCTGGATGTCCCTTTCTGCCATTAAAATCTGATGGTAACCTTTTGCTAGATCTATGGTGCTAAAGTACTGTGCTTTGCCCAATTCATCTAAGATTCATTCGATATTCGGTAGAGGATACTTATCGTCTACAGTCAATTGGTTTAACCTCCTATAATCAACCACTAGCCTGAATTTTTGAATTCCCGAATTATCTATCTTTTTCGGTATTATTAGAATAGGTGAGCTATATCTACTGTGACTTTTTCTAATTAGATAAGTTTATTGAAATGCTTTAATAATTTTTTCGATTCCTTTTTCTCATTTGTTTTTAAATGATCAAGGTTGATGTTTTTTACTTCACTTATATCTAATGAATAAACTTGCTCTTGCATAGTTTTCATATAGAATGGAAGATTCACACCATTTTTTTAAATTTTTGTCATTTTTTCGAAATCAATGGTTTTAACGTTTTTTAAAAAGGAAATCATTTCCTATTAACAAATCATATAACTAGATTTTTTCATTATACTTATGGTTGAACCAGAGTCGACCAAAGCATAAAATTTTTTCTCAAAAAATGTTAATATTATTACAATTCCTTCAAAGGGAGATACATATCTTAAGTTTCTTTCGACTCTTTGCCTAATTGTAAGTTGATTTATTGCTGCATTTTGTGCAGCTATCTGTGTTAACGATGCCAAGCATTGAGTTGGCATTTCTATTTGCTCTGCCATATTTTTTTATTTTTATTATTATTATTTTTTTTTTATTTTTTTTTTTTTGCAACAAAAATTATAAAACAATTGCAACTCTGTTGGCTTGTTTCTTTTCTCGTTTGTTCGTTTCTTTTTCTAACGGTATTGGTTTTGAATTGATTGAAACATTTAGTGAGTATAATTTCTGCGTTGACTTTTTGTTTTTTTTTTTTTTTTTTTTTTACAAAGAAAGTAATGGCTTCAAATAAAACTACTACTTAAATTTTTAAATTATTAGTTGAATATTATTTTACCTTGCTGTTGGTGCTGCTGTTGTTGTTGTTTTGTTGTTGCTGTTGTTACTGTTACTGGTGTCGTTGTTGTTGTTAATGTTGCTCTGTTTTTTTGCTGCTGTTGTTACTGTTATTGTTGCTGTTGCTTTTGTTAATGTTGTTGTTGTTGCTTTTGTTAATGTTATTGTCGTTGGAAACTTCTCTTCTCCCTGTTGATCATAAATATTTCACTTTCCCTTTGCCGCTGTCAATAGCTTGAATTTCGTTCACCGTCCTTCTCGTGGTTTTCGTCGCCGTCTTCGTTTCCGGTCAGCTCCACCACTTGTCTGGAGACGTTGTGCTGACTTGACATATTCTTTATCTGTTGTAGCATATTTAATACTTTTCTGCACTATAGCTGCTCCTGCTGTCTCCGCTGTTGCTGCAGTTGTTTTTGTATTAAAGGTAATCCAAATGCAGTAATCCAATGGAATATTTTAGAGCTCACTTTTAGGGTTTCCAACAGTTTTCTTTATTTTTTCTCAAAATAATTTTTGTTTTGCACTTTTCACAAATTCTTTCACTTTTTGAATTTTGTTTTTGCTTTTGCTATAATTTTCCAACTCAAATGTATTATTTTGTTCTGCTTTGGGATTTATATGATTAGCTGTATCTTTGCCACTTTTCTTTTAATAACAGTACTTTTGTTTCATAATAATTTATTTAGCCTTTATTTAGCTTTTCTTTACTAGCTGAGCGGAGCTGAGAGAGAATATGGAATCGTTCCGTTCGACTGCGCCAGTTATAGATTAAAAACGTTGTTTACTGTTCGGTAGTGAGCATCAGTCTGACTCTGCCATCAGATCAGCAACTCGAGTCTGCCCGAATGTGTGGGTGTACCGCACATTCCAAAAGACTCAAAATATGCTGAGTCTGCTGTTTTGGTCACGTACTGGCTGATCATGCGATGTGGTGCACAACTGCATGACGTCAGACGTAACCTGAGATGTAACTCGCGCGAGGTAATAAGTTAAACTTTTTTATACTAGAAATAAAATATATAAATAGTCACGTGCACTTTTTTATTCTTTCTATTTCAAAATTTGAATGCTAATTTATTTGAATAACTTATGACTATTTATATTAAAGTGTACATTTATGAGTTTTTGGATGGTTTAAGTTTCTTCTTCTTCTTTACTGGTATAGACACCGCTTATGCGGTTATAGCAGAGTTAACAACAGCGCGCCAGTCGTTTCTTCTTCTCGCAAGGTGGCGCCAATTGGAGACTCCAAGCGAAGCCAGATCTTCTCCACCTGGTTCTTCCAACGGAATGGAGGTCTTCCTCTACTGTCCTCGGTTGGTACTACGTCGAATACTATAGAGCTGGAGTGTTTTCGTCCATGTGCACGACATAACCTCGATAGTGCAGCCGCTGTCTTTTAATTGGCTGAACTACAGGGTTTGGCTGGAAAGTAATAGGACTGATTTTCTTCCGACGCGACTATAGTTCGGAGCGTGCGCGCACCGACTGGATTGGGTAGAGGGCGTTCCTAACTAACGAACCAGCGGCTGGTCAGTTGTCTCCGAGATCCTGGAGAGTCTAGGCAAACATTTTCGCACGACGTGTTCCTGTGAGGGGTGCAAGCCGAAAATGCCTCGTTCGTTAGAGTAGATGTACGCGAAGGGTCAATCGGGTCCGACAAGACATCGCAGCCGATTGAAAGTTGCACCACAACAACGCCCCTTCTCACACCGCCTTTCTTGTGAACAGCTACCTGTCCAAGGCCAGCATCCCAACGCTTCAGTAGCCGCCCTACAGCCAAGACTATAAATCTATTGCAGAACCATTCTGTCGAAAACTCGTAACGTCGACTCATCAGATGTTGTCATCGTCCATGTCTCTGCACCACATAGCAGGACGGGAGTAATGAGTGACTTATAGAGTTTGTTTTTTGTTCGTCGAGAGAGGAACTTTACTTTTCAATTGCCTACTTAGTCCGAAGTATCACCTGTTGGCAAGAGTTATCCTGCGTTGGATTTCCAGGCTGACATTGTTGTTGCTTTAATACTGGTTAGAAGATATTTGAAAATACCTACGACTTCGAAGTCATGACTGTCAACAGAGGCGTGAGAGCCAAGTCGCGAGTGCGACGACTGTTTGCTTATCATTACCAGACCCATTTGCTTAGCATTTTTATTTAGTTCAGAGAAAGCAGAACTTACGGCGGTTGGTGTGGCCAATGATATTAATATCATCGGCGTACGCCAGCACCTGTACACTCTTACAGAAGATAGTACATTTTAATTATTTTTTCCAAGAGTAGATTGAAGAAGTCACACGAAAAGTATTCGCCTTGTCTGAAACCTCGTTGGCTATCGAACGGTCCTTCCCGATCCTGACGGATCTTTTGGTACGAATTAGTTCAAAAAGCATATAAATCAAAATTTCAAACATTTTACAACATTTATAAAAATCCAACAAACTCCCATATGAACTTTTAAGAAATTTTCGAGTAAGTTACAAATCCGTCAGCAAAAAATGATCTAAAATCAACAGAAATTTTAAGGCACTTGAAACTTGGCATAATAATCTAAAATAAAATTTGTCTGATTTAGTGAAATTAATCATTTATTTTTTGTAACATTTGAAAACATAGCGTCATACCGAATTCTGTACAGGAATGGAGCTTTGTAGATACTTGTATATATTTAAATGATTGTGACAGCCAGGATATCACTGATAGCGATAGTGACAATGCGAAAATTTTAGTAGAAATACATAGAAAAAACGTTGGGCTTTACGGAATAGAGTGTCCCACAGTCCCCACATACAGTAACTGATTTGCTTCAAACCTTGCGAAAAATAAGTTTAGCGGATTTGCCTTTAACAGCCAAAAATTTTTTTGGGTACAAGTAGAAAAAAGGTTAATATTTAAACTATTCCAAGTGGCACGTTTCTATGTAGAGGAAAACTATTTTGAGAAAAGTTAATTTCCTAACCTTGAAATGAAAGATAACATTGTATTTGATATAGGAATAGATGGCCTTATTCGAACAAGGTATTATGGCCAATTTTAGCGTCCATCGTTGATTTTCCAAAGCAATCGCCATTTACAGTATCATGTTTTTCTGGAACAGAAAAGCTCTGTTTCAGCGAAAAGAGTTTTGTGAAGAAGTAGCTTATTTAAAAGGTCTTCGGGTAGATTCTTATCCCAATAAGAAGAAATTTAACATTCGTTTATTTTGCTGAGATTTTTTCGCTTGAGCTTTCGTCACAGGTGTGCAATCGTACACTGGAAAAAGTAGCTATTCGAAATACGATCAAATCGGAGATTTTAGAGAGAGAGGAGTTTGTTTTTTAAAACAAGTTAATCACTTAAGAACCGGATTTTCTTTTAAAAATAGAATTGACAGATCACACAGATCACTTTTATAATTAGGTAATTTCAAAACGGTGGCTAAATTTTCAATGCATCTTGTAGATCTTGATGTATGTACAAAGCTACTTCAGTAGCTAATTAAAAAAGAGAGATGCCTAGGCATCTTTGTCCTAAAAGATTGTATTAGTAGTGATCTTTACTACCATTTTTTGTTATTGCACGCAGGAACCCTGCCAGCCAAAAGTAGTGAAAAAACTAGTGAAACACTAGGTTTGCAAACACTCAGAAGTGGTGAAAAGAGCCTGCCACAGGCACTGTGCAGATTCTGTGATCATACATCTCTGTTGCTCTCATTTAGTAGTGTCATATAAAAAACTATACTATTTTAAACAAACATTTTAAATTAAAATTTTTTTATTTCTTCTTTATTAATACACAATTCTCACAGAATTAATTCTAATTGTATAGTTACTAATAATTATTATTAACAAAACTATAGTTTACTTAAATATTTAATTTATGATATATATACAAATATATTTAATAAAAAAATTATTAACTTTTTGTTGTATGAGCGCGAATGACATGCGTCTTTCTGTCGTTTTTTTATTACACTTTTTGGGATTTTCTTATGGCACTATTGACAATTCGCACAAAACGAATGAGGAAACCTAATGAAATGAGATAACTTTTGTTCATCGCATCTACTTTAAAATAAAAAATAACCTCAACAAGTGCGTTGGTGTTAGCAGTGGCGTAGCTAGTGGCGGGGGCGAAGGGGGCCATCGCCATCAGTTTTAGTGAAAAATTAGGCCCCATAAACATAAAAGGAATGGCAAAAGAAAAATTTTTAGATGTTGAAAACTACATTGAAGAATGTTTAGGATTCTAATCTGGTTTAGGTAGTTTGGTGGCGAAGTCATTAGATAAAAAAATCTTTAAATAAAAAAAACGACATTGTTTACAAATATTTCTCCATTTCACATGAGGACAAATTTGTATTTTTTAAAGTATCTATGTATATTTTTCTCGAAGTTTATTATATTTTGTTAAATATTTTAAAAAGAACTTTGATACCGCCAATTTTAATTTCTCAATTTCATGGAAAATACATTTGACGACATTGACTGGAGGACTGTCCAACAACGTCTTCAACTTCCGCAAAAGATATGTAGATGATTTTAAACTTACATTATTTCGTTTTTAATTTAGTGTTACGTATTTGTTATTGTAGAGCAATTTCCTTTTAAGGGAAAAAAGTCAAACACTTCTGTTTGCTTTAACGCACTGGCCAGCTTTTCAAAACAATCTGTGAATGGCAACAGTTATCTAACACTCATATATATATTTTTTTTAACTTGTTTATTTTATTCCCTTTTTCCAGACAAATTCAAACCACTACAATTTCAAAACAACTTGAAGTTTTGACGACAAGGGTAGGCAATTTGGAAACTTCAAATTTCGATAGTCATTTGAAATAAAATGTAAGTCTTCATACATTTGTTCCTTTTTCAGATTATATAAAAGTGAAGAAAAACGCAACAAAAATGGTCCGGGAATGCAAGATCCCTATCCGCAAAATTCATCATTCGAAATGCCCAATGGCTGGTGAAGAAGTCGACAGCTTTGGACGAAAGATTGAAATGTAACGAATTTGCGTCTTCAACGGTTAGTAATACATATAAAACATTTTTTCAATAAACAATCTTTATATTTTTACATACTATTTTTTATTTACAGAAACAATTCGTTTCGAGGCTAAAAGATAGTTCAGATAGTGTACAGGATGTTTTGGAAAGTCTGTACGCTTGACAAACTTACATACATACATATATGTATATTTATGTAACGGTAGGAGTGGGAAGCTACTTTTCCCCGAATTCCTGCTGGTTTCTATCATTTTATATGGTAAATTTTGTTTTTCAATTTTATTTAAAAGGGTTTGTTTTAATTTGTTTTCATTATGATACTTTATAGATCTTAGATGTTATATTATGTAACGTATGGCTTGGCAACTTATGAAAAACATGTTCGGAAAGCCATCGAAATGTCCCACCATAGGCACAAGCAAAAATAGTATAGAAAGAGAACAATTAATTTGAATTCAAAATATCGAATTAATAATGAAATTTAAACAATGGGATTTTTGTTAAAAATAATTACCCAAGAAATGATTAATTAAAAAAATTAAAAAAAAAAGTAATTTCTTTAATTCTGAGATTCAAGTGAATGAATTAATAATGAAATTTAAACAATGGGATTTTTGTTAAAAATAATTACAGAAAAATTTATAATTAAAAAAATTTAAAAAAATATAAATTCTTTAATTTTGAGATTTGAACTCGAGCCTCACAGAATACCAGGCCGTGTGTTTAACCAGGCTAATATGGGACATTTGCTTTCAATTTAACCAAAGTGTGAAAAGGAAGTATGTATATAGTTTTATTGTAGCAGAAAATGTGTGCTCAAGAATGTGGTAAAAAATCACATATATTCAAAAGTTTGGGAAACTTTTTGATTCGCCCTTAAGAACGTGATAGGAAAGAGTGACAATTAAACCGGCGCGCGTTACCGGCATGTCATAACAAATGTATATGCTATGCGTAACACATATGTAACTTATTCGCTAACGAAAGTATGTATTACCCTTAACAGACTGTTAAAAGATTTGATAACGAACATATGTCATTCTGTTAACCAAAACATAACAAACAAGGAAGGCATATAAAGGTAACATATAAAAAACAGCATGCCATATTTGCAATTGGTAAGAACGAGAAAACCATTGAACATCAAATGAATCGGAACGAAAGTAACAAATAAGGAGTATTCTCTTGCTATTGCAAAACCCTTGCACGGTACACGAATTGCAGAATTTTCCACTTGGTGCAACGGCACAACAACACACTCACGCAGAAAATTATTTGCAATGGCTGTAAATATGTCAGACCAAAAGCCATAGAGGTATTCTCTTGCTCTTGCAAAACCCGGTGCACGGTGCAAGAATTGCAGATTTACAACGGCACAACAACAAACACACGCAGAAAAATATTTGCAAGGGCTGTAAAATATGTCAGACCAAAACCTATGTCTATTTGCGTGCAATGTCACGCAAAAATATAATTGCAACCCTGTTGTAGTTGCCATTTTACATAAAGACATATTACGTCGATAAATTGTTGAGGAAGATAAGTTTTAAACGGATTTTATTATTTCTATTTAAATTTTAAAGATTTGTTACAGTTTTTTTTTCTTAAAAATGTATGCAGAAGGTGCGCCAATTCACAATAGCCATGCTTAATAGTCATTCACAACAAATTGACCGAATTAGCCATTCATGAATCACTAGATTCTGCAATGGGTGCTCTCGTGCTCTTGTATATTTCGGTATAGTATTTTTGCAATCTGCAATCTTGCAAGAGCAAGAGGGGTATTCTCATGTTTATTTTCGTGCAATTTAAGACAGGTAAAAATATAGTTGTAACCCTGTTTTAGCTGTCATTTTAGATAAAGACATACCACGCCGTTAAATTGTTGAAGAAGGAATAAAGGGTTATTACAGTTTTTTGTTAAGAATGCAAATAATAGTCATTTTCTATAAATTTTCCGAATCAGCCGTTTATATATCACTAGATTCTGCAAAGGGTGCTCTCTTAACCTTGCATATTTCGGTATAAAATTTTTGCATTTTGTGTTATAGTGTAAGAGAATCCCCTATAGTTTAACGTACGCAAAAGTGAACAGTAACGAGTCGCTTACACATTTGCTAACCTGGCATCTCGACAGACAAAAGTTTTTGCCACACGAACGGGACATCTCGACAGGCAAAAGTTTATGGTATACTAACTGTATTGCTGTACGTATTGCCTATGGAGACTCCAAATTGCTTATGCTGCGCCTGCAAAGGTTTATGGCATACTATCTCTCAAATCTATTGCCATTGCCTTTGCCAAATCTGTATGTCGGCATTTGTTATCATAACATATTCATTTACGAAATGGCGTCGAGCAGTCAAGTACTAGCTATAGAAGCGTTAAGAAAATTGAAAAGGCTTTATGAATTGATACTTATGAAAAGATAGACAGGATTTTAGCAGTTTTTGCAATCTGATGATGTTATTTATTTTTAAGTCAATCATCCTGTAAGAGGAACTTTTATAATTCCATAAGCATTCGAATTGCTTGTATAATAGCCCTGACAGACGACAGCGCTAATATGCATTATCGGGCTTAATTTACATTTACTTGCGCATTTGACCCATGCTAACGCAAGTTTGTAATGCACAAGAATTTCGTGCGTTTAGCTGAATTTACCAAATTTGAGTAGGCAACACTGCCCCAAAATGGCTAGTTTCTGCTATTGTTTGACAGATGTCGCTTGAATCTGCCGTCTTGTTTGTGTTTACAGCTTCAAAGGTAAACAGTTTTTGTATTGCTAATTAAATTATGTGCAAGTATATTAACAAAAAACAAATTTTAATATTTTTAGATGGCAGAAAATAAGCAACGCACAGTTTGCTATCCGTTTTGACAATATTATTAACTTTTTCGTACACTTTTATTTCACTTTTTTTTTTTAATAAATAAACAAATTTCATCATCAGCTGTCTAAATGCACAAGTCTTCTGTCTGTCACCATAAAATTTATATGCGCATTAGCGTTGCTTAAGGCGCATAAATTTTGCTCGTCTGTCAGGGCTATAAGCTTATTATACATAATCTCTCATTCGCCAATCAATTTTGTATACATTTTCGGCAAATTAACAATACGGATATTAAACTGAATATTAATGTTTTGGAAAAATATATTACATTAATTTGAAAATGTAGTTACTTATTATTTCTTACTTTATTTATACAATTTAACACAACCGTGTTAATACTCGTACTACATACTCGTACTGTATACCGACGGGGTTTCATTTCGGTTATTTTAAATTTAGTAGCGCAACCGACTTTGCACATTATTTATAGGTAATCTGTATAAATTTGGTATCAAAGGACATAAGTGTATATGTTCAAAGATATGTAATAAAGTAAGGTGTATATTATTCTGTAATTACTTAATTAATGTAGGTTTAATGAGTTATCAGCCTTATTCTTATGCCCTCACAAAAATCACAACACTCACTATTGTGATGCTTTCAGTACGCGGAGGTGATTTCAAAAGCCCAAATGCTCACAATTTGGTCGCAGATTTGCGATGTTTGAAAGCAAAACTCACAATGCAAAATCGGTTGTGTTTATTTTGTTAATTTCAATATTTGTAAAGAAATTTGCAATTTAATTGAAATAGAGTGGAGGAGCTATTTTTCCAAATGCGTTATCTATTATAAATAAAAGTATTTGTCTATTACAATATATGTGTAACTTACGGTTTTTATGTTATATATATGTACATATTATTAAATAATTCAAACAACATTTTATTCATAAATACGTATATATGTATGGATGTATTTCATACATGATAAAAAGATATTTATGTTTAAATAAAATGCTGTAATACTGCAGCTGCTCCTAAGTTGATCTTTCACATTTTGAAATCCTAAAACTAAATAAAATTATTATATATATATGCACAAAATTTAATAGATTTGCAAAACTACTAACTGTTTTTTTTGTTGTCCATTTCTTTTTTTGTTTTGTTTGTGTGGTAAAACAGCTGGTTCTCAGCAAAGTGGTTTTCACCTCATGATGTTGAGTTTATTGTGCTTTTTTCTTGTGAGGTTTGAACAAGAATAACCTCACAAAACAAACCTCACAAATCAGTTGCGAGATTTTCTCAGAATGGGGCTGTATATATGTATTTATATACATATTTATTTCCAGTGGGTATTAAAAGTTTTGATAACATCTTAACAAACCAAGCGGTTTGTAAGAATCATCCACATAATGTTTGTAAATTTGTCTACACACAACTTTGTAATACACACAACCATTGTTTCGTACGAAACCTCCGTTGTCACGGACAACAAATGGCAAAGCTCAAGGAAGGAATCTGGAATAAAGGGATGTCCAACTTATTCCAGTTTGAGAGCGCTTCAAAATTAGCGGTTTTTATAACATTTTCCATTATGACCAGATTGAACAAAATAATAATTTTTGGGCATTTAAATCAAAATACCCAACATTTAGTACGAATAAAAACTACTATACAGTGGTTATTTATTATATGGAGAAACTATTTAAATATTTTTATAGTATATTAGAATAACTGATTTTTGACCTTTCAATACCCAATAAAAGGATTTAAGATTGTTAGCTCTCAATCATTAAATGTTTTTAATAATTTTCCATTGAAAATAATACTATGATGCTTCAAATTACAAAACGTTTTATCAGATACCTTTAAATTTCATAAATTTATTTAATTTTCATTGTTTTACATTTTTTATAAGAGGTCTTGAACGATGCAACAAATCCCTCCGTTTACATATTTTTTTGGTAAGATTTCCATCAGGCCATCGCTCGTTTCCAATTGCTAAACGACAAAACCTCCTGAACTCGATCAACTGTCAAAGTTCAGGAAGTTTAGACGTCTAGCAATTGCTCTCTCACTTCCAGTGAGAGAGGAGTTGGACATCTCTTTATCTCTGATTCCTGCCTTGAGCTTTGCCATTTGTTGTCCGTGACAACGAAGATTTCGTATAAAACAATGATTGTGTGTATTACAAAGCGGTGTGTAGACAAATTTACAAACATAACTGAACAAAAAAATAATTTGTGGACATTTAAATTGAAACACCCAACATTTAGTACGAATAAAAATTACTATAAAGTATTTATTTATTATATGGAGAAACTATTTACAACTGACTTTTGACCTTTCAATACCCAATAAAAGGATTTAAGCTTGTTAGCTCTCAATCATTAAATGTTTTTAATCATTTTCCATTGAAAATAATACTATGATGCTTCAAATTAAAAAACGTTTCATCAAATACCTTTAAATTACACAAATTTATTAATTTTCATTGTTTTACATTTTTTATAAGTGGTCTTGAACGATGCAACAAATCCCTCCGTTTACATATTTTTTTGGTAAGATTTCAATCTGGCCATGGCTCGTTTCCAATTGATAAACGTTAAAACTCACTTCCAGTGAGAGAGGAGTTGGACATCTCTTTATCTCTGCTCAAGGTTTGTGAAAAACTCAATCAATCGAAGGACTGACGTGACAACAAAGCGTCACAACATTGTGTTGTTGGTAGAAAATTCGAGGTGTGAGGAGGAACACAAATGAACGAATGCCGATTGTTGCCGTTATATTTTAAATCGACAAGAGCTATGTTTTAACTTTTTTCTATGCTCTGCTAGGATGACATTTTTCTCTTCTAGAACGATCATCAGATATTGTTCTATTTATTAGATTTTGACACTTGTTGGCAAAGTCATGGTCGGAGAGTTAAATGGTGTTTGCTTTTATGAATGAAGCGCGTTTGCCTGTTGAAAGTGCGCTACGTTCAGGAATGAAAATATTGTTGTTGCGTGTTTTACTATAATTTGGGCATCGGCTATTTGGTTACCATATTGACTTGTAACGCTGCTTTATGTATGTAGGTAGGTTTGTGAATACATTATTTGTTCGGCAATGTCATACACGCATATGTATGTACCTGTATGTACATATAGAGTAGTGCGCGCTTATTTTATTACTGATAAGTACTATCATGATTTAAATTTGAATTGTACTTACAAACATACATATGTATGGACTATGTTGTAATAAATCTATTAGCAACAAATATAATGCAATAATATTTATTAAGTAAGTAAATTATATAAAAACCAAAGAAAATTATTAAACGTTCATGTCCAAATTAACCATAAATATTACTTTGAATATTTCATTTTTTATTAGAATATTATTAGTTTGACATGCATTCGTAAAAGTTCGCAAAATAATATTCATATCAATACATACCCTACAAGACACAGGTAACCAATTCACTACTAAATTTGTAAAGTTTCACCTCTTATACTACTATATATTCATATCTAACTTTTTGTTTTGAAATGGAAAGTTCTGTTGTAAGAGTAGCAAAATTCATCATACATAATTTTTGAATGTGTAAGAATGAGATGCTCATACCGACAACGAAGCTTATAAAAATTGCCGCCATTGAATCGCCATTCGAAAAAAAATTTTAAGAGCGTCAGGTAAGTTGCTAATTTTATTTAATTTTTAACATTTTATTAATGTTTATTAAATTATAATATTTTCAGAACAGCGAAAATCGAAGAACCTTTAAATATATTTGATATAATATTGAAATTTCACACATATTGTGAAACCCCAAAATGTAACAAACAACACGGAAATTTCTGATTTGGTATTTAATTTATTTCTTAAATTTTTACTTTTAGCGCTACCAATGTAAATTTTTGATTACGGTTTTATGTGTTTTACAAAGCATTTTTATGTTTTGTTTTTTAAGTGAAACTTCTTTAGAATCGTTGTGATTTCAAACCGGATGCAACGGAAAAAACTACAGGTAAGAGACACAAATACGAAAATGTGTAGGATAAAGCCAGGAAAGAATGAGACAGAAATGTACATACTATTTTATATTATTGGCATATACATACATATATTATTTCTTTGGTACATTTGTCTGTATGTTTACGAAAGCAAATGCGAGCTACATACATATGTACATACATTCATAAGTGTCAAAGAGTCAATCTGTCGAAGCACTGAGGCGACGACAAAGCGCCACAACGTTGTGTTGTTGGTAGAAAATCCGAGCTGTGCCGAAAGAAACTAACAAACGATCGCCGATTGTTACCGCTTCCCTTGCTGCTCGAATAGCTTCGCCAAAAAGCTAGCGTATATATGTATGTTTTTGTATGAGCTTGCATACATATCGACGCTGATTCTTGCGAGCCACGGAAAAATATTTTAGAATTGACAAATATTGTAAATCGACAACAGCTATGTTGCCACTTTTCTCACTTCGTTCTTAGAACAAACTCCAGAAAGATGTTTAATTAATGATTTTACGGCGTCTGTTTTTATGAATGAAGCGAGGTGGCTTGTGAAATTTGCGCCCGCGTTTATGAATGAAATCGTTTGTTGTAAAATTTATTATATTTGGGCTTCGCCAATTCGGCTGCCATATTGACTTGTGTTGCTTCTGTTATTTAGACAATTGTTGTTTTTGTAGAACAATGTTTAAATTTATTGTTGGTGACATATTCACATGTGTACGCATATGTATGTTTGTACTCGTATGCTTGTGAATTATTTGTTCGGCTATGTATACAAATATATGTACATTTAAGTATAGTATAAATGAATGTATATGAACATGTAGATCAATGCGCGCACATGTAATACATTGATAAGTGATAAAATCATTATTTGAATTTCTGAATGCGCTCATGCGTATACATACATTTATATGAGCAGATAATAAGATTATGATATGAGCATGTGCAGAGACATAAGATTAATATGATAGAAGATGTACATACATACATACATATGTATATATTGTTGCGATGAATTTAATTTCTATTAGTAAGAAATATAATACAAAAATATTTACGGTATACTATATTATGTAAAAATCAAATAAAATTATTAAATATTCAAGTAAGTCAATAAATTGACTATAAATATTATTATGTATGCATTCATACAAAATTATACTCATATCATAATTGTTTTTACATGTCAATATGGAATTGCTGAGGGCAAAACACAAAAGCACATACAAGCGATTTCCTGGTTGAAAGCAAAAATTGAAGCTTGAAAATATCACAATGCTGTTGTTGGGAGTATCATAAGGAGCATGCATACATATATTTATGTCTCTTCATATTCTCTGCTTGGGCATACATGCCACGTCACCATACGCCGAAAATACATATACTTATTACTCTTCATTTTCTCTGTTGAGTATGTGGAGAATTGTTAAAAATGTTAACATTACACAATTTAAATTGACTTCAGACAATTGGAAATGTTTTATATGATTTCTTAAATAAAAGAAAAGTGATGTCACTGTTTACCTTTTACTGTCAAAGCTTACGAGCACATGTTCAAGATCAAATATCATTGAACATGCTTATTTATATGCAAAGCTGAAATTATACTAAATATAAATATCTATTTATATATTAATACATACATACATACATAATGCATTTACATGCAATGCAGCAAAATAAAAGAAAAAATATGTAAATAAATGTTATTGCAAAATGTTAATAAAGGTTATTGCAGTTTGCGTCACTTATTCCTTACCTCGGGTGGGGGGCAATAAGTGATAGCTAACGGCTCCTTTATTTGAAATTTTTATTTTTAAATTTTCTTTTACCCCTTACCACTGATCAGAATGAAATATTTCTCACTCAATGAATGTCATTTTATTTCCCCCCACCAGAGGTAAGGAATAAATAATCTTTATTGACTTTAAACATTTTTGGTCCTTCGAGCCGGATGAAGAGCTCGGCCAAAATCAAAAAGTCCTGTATTTAAAAAACAGGCAATATACAAAAAAGCCTTGTTCAAAATACAGGCAAATTAGAACAAACATAATTGTAAGACGGGTGTATATTCCCGCATATTGACAACATAAAAATAATAATTGTAAGACGGGTGTATATTCCCGCATATTAGCAACATAAAATAAAGAGAATGAAATAATTCTCAGCTCAGTGAAGGTCTTTTCATTTCCCCCCACCAGTGGTAAGGTTTGATAAAATCTTCAATGAGTTTTAAACATTTTTGGTTCTATCGAGCCTAAAACAAAAAAAAGAGCTCAGCCAAATTTAAAAAAGCCCTGTTATTAATACAAATACAGGCAAAATTAAATTGTGAGACGGGTGTATATTCCCGCATATTGACAAAATAAAAAAAAAATAATTGTAAGACGGGTGTATATTCCCGCATTAAAACCGATCGCATAAGCCGTTTTAGCAGAGACTAAACGCAGTGATCTAACTGCTATCCAAGAAATATTCCGCGGCTGTGAGTCGAGGCACAGCAAGGTCAACTAGGCGACCAAATCAAATACCTCCAACGATTTCTTTGGAGAAAAACAAGCGGCAACATGACAAATAAATACAAGTCACATACATTTGATTTGGATCTTGGAATCTTCATATTCAAGAGGAAAATTTAACTCCTCAGAGAAGTAATGGAAGATCTCCACCAAATCACTATAATAAAAAGTGATCATATTAAACATTTGAAAATTGTGTTTCTTCAAATGCACAATTTTCACACAAATTATTTTTCAAAAATTTTTCCTGAAGTTGAAAATTTATATTTTGAAATAACGGCGGAGTATTTCCAAAATCTCAAACTTTGTATAGCGAGATTACAAAAAGGAGAGCCCGAAATTAGGTTCTCTTCAGCGTGATGTCCTGTTTGAAGATTTTGCAATAGAAGAAGAACCTGAAATTTTGTACCGTTTTGACTCGGATTTAAAATGTACAAAAGTTCCAATCTTTTATCTACCTTGTATATATCTGTCTCTGCTGAGGAAGAAACAGCAGAAGTAATAGAGGAAGACAAAAACATATCTGAAGTTGAAGTTGAAGAAGAATCACTTGAAGAACTTCATAAAGCTTCAAAAACTGAGGAAAAACCAACTAAATTGGCAACTTGTCATCTATCTCTTCCGACAGGCTCACATTTTGGAAAAATGTGGGAAAGTGAAGTCCAGGTTAAATCGTTTGAAGACGAAATTGAAGTAGCTGATCATATTTTGGAAGATGATGCTAAAACACAGAAGGAAGATAAAGAAATTGTTCAAATCAAAGAAACGGATTCAGTGAAGACATTAGGGTTGCAATGGGACCCAAAACGTGACCTCTTTAAGTTGAAAGCAGCAGCTCAACAGATGGAAAAAAGTACAAAAACGGTTGCAGCTTTGAAGAACACAAGAACATCCAAGGGTGGATCCAGCAGCAGTAAGGACGAACGCAAATGCAGTAAGTCTGATGACGATAAATCAATGAGAAAAGATGAGAATTCCGGCGACAAAAAGGATAAAGACATTAGTGAACAAAAATCATATTCAAACAAGAAGGATGACAAAAAAGTCTTCAGTGAATACATCTACAAAATCGTCGTCCACAGGAAAGCAGACAACACCTTCACGTAATCTTTGGGTATCCGGGTTATCTTCATTAACGAGAGCCAGTGATCTGAAAACTATATTTTCTAAATATGGAAAAGTTATCGGAGCCAAGGTGGTCACCAACACCCGAACTCCGGGTACACGTTGTTATGGCTATGTAACAAAGTCATCATCGTCGGATGCCAGTCGAAGTGTCGCCAAAACACGTGTGGATACAACAAAAAAAGATGAAGACAAGAAGTTACGAGACACAACTTCTAAGACGAGAGACGACAAACGTAAAACTATTGATACAAAGAAGGACGATGCATCAAAGAAACCTGAAGTGGAGAAGGATAAGCAACGCGATAAAGAAAAGGAGAAGGACCATAATAAAAAAGACGTAAATAAAACTATTGAAATAGCCATAATAGATCCAGTTGGAAAAGCAGATGTAGTAACAACCATTTGGGAGTTACTAATACCATGGCAGCGTTAAAGCAAACGGACTAACTAAAAACCAAACGTCGATTACAATCTGCGGCTGGAAGTCACTTTTGAACATGTTTATTTTCTTAAATAAGATAAGTTAAGAAATTTGTAATACTTAAGATCATAAAAACATATACAGTCCATTAATAATCATTTCTTTCCCTCGGCAATATGTTCAAATATCATTGAACATGCTTATTTATATGCAAAGCCGAAATTATACTAACTAAATATAAATATATATCTAATGAATGAAATACTTCTCACTCAGTGAAGGTCATTTTATTTCCCCCCACCAGAGGTAAGGAATAAATAATCTTTTTTGAGTTTTAAGAATGAAATATTTCTCACTCAATGAAGGTCATTTTATTTCCCCCCACCAGAGGTAAGGAATAAATAATCTTTTTTGAGTTGTAAGAATGGAATATTTCTCACTCAATGAAGGTCGTTTTATTTCCCCCCACCAGAGGTAAGGAATAAATAATCTTTTTTTGAGTTCAAAAGTTTGATCTTACAAATCAAACAGCTTGATGTTATAATTCAAACATTTTTGGTCCTTCGAGCCGGATGAAGAGCTCGGTCAAAATCAAAAAGTCCTGTATTTAAAAAACAGGCAACATACAAAAAAGCCCTGTTTAAAATACAGGCAACATAAAAAAATAATTGTAAGACGGGTGTATATTCCCGCATATTAGAACCTTTATTTACATTTTTGGTCCTATCGAGCCTAAAACAAAAAAAAAAGAGCTCAGCCAAATTTAAAAAAACCCTGTTATTAATACAAATACAGGCAAAATTAAATTGTAAGACGGGTGAATATTCCCGCATATTGACAAAATAAAAATAATAATAATAATAAGACGGGTGTATATTCCTGCATTAAAACCGATCGCATAAGCCGTTTTAGCAGAGACTAAACGCAGTGATCTAACTGCTATCCAAGAAATATTCCGCGGCTGTGAGTCGAGGCACAGCAAGGTCAACTAGGCGACCAAATCAAATACCTTCAACGATTTCTTTGGAGAAAAACAAGCAGCAACATGATAAATAAATACAAGTCACATACATTTGATTTGGATCTTGGAATCTTCATATTCAAGAGGAAAATTCAACTCCTCAGAGAAGTAATGGAAGATCTCCACCAAATCACTATAATAAAAAGTGATCATATTAAACATTTGAAAATTGTGTTTCTCAAATGCACAATTTTCACACAAATTATTTTTCAAAAATTTTTCCTGAAGTTGAAAATTTATATTTTGAAATAACGGCGGAGTATTTCCAAAATCTCAAACTTTGTACAGCGAGATTACAAAAAGGAGAGCCCGAAATTAGTTATATTTCTCTTCAGCGTGATGTCCTGTTTGAAGATTTTGCAATAGAAGAAGAACCTGAAATTTTGTACCGTTTTGACTCGGATTTAAAATGTACAAAAGTTCCAATCTTTTATCTACCTTGTATATATCTGTCTTCTGCTGAGGAAGAAACAGCAGAAGTAATAGAGGAAGACAAAAACATATCTGAAGTTGAAGTTGAAGAAGAATCACTTGAAGAACTTCATAAAGCTTCAAAAACTGAGGAAAAACCAACTAAATTGGTAACTTGTCATCTATCTCTTCCGGCAGGCTCACATTTTGGAAAAATGTGGGAAAGTGAAGTCCAGGTTAAATCGTTTGAAGACGAAACTGAAGTAGCTGATCATATTTTGGAAGATGATGCTAAAACACAGAAGGAAGATTTTACTACTGCACTAAAATACATAAAGGAAAAATGCACCGATGCAGAAGGTGATAATACCGGCAGGAATTCAGCGCAAAAGAGTACAAAAACGGTTGCAGCTTTGAAGGACACAAGAACATCCAAGGGTGGATCCAGCAGCAGTAAGGACGAACGCCAATACAGCAAGCGTGATGACGATAAGTCAAAGAGAAAAGATTAGAAGTCCGGCGACAAAAAGGATAAAGACATTAGTGAACAAAAATCATCTTCAAACAAAACTTCGCAGAAGGATGACAAAGTGAATACATCTACAAAATCGTCGTCCACAGGAAAGCAGACAAAACCTTCACGTAATCTTTTGGTATCGGGGTTATCTTCATTAACGAGAGCCAGTGATCTGAAAACTATATTTTCTAAATATGGCAAAGTTATCGGAGCCAAGGTGGTCACCAACTCCCGAACTCCGGGTACAAGTTGTTATGGCTACGCAACAATGTCATCATCGTCGGATGCCAGTCGAAGTGTCGCCAAAAGACGTGTGGATACAACAAAAAAAGATGAAGACAAGAAGATACGAGACACAACTTCTAAGACGAGAGACGACAAACAAACTATTGATACAAAAAAGGACTATGTATCAAAGAAACCTGAAGTGGAGAAGGATACGCAACGCGATAAAGAAAAGGAGAAAGACCATAATAAAAAAGACGTAAATAAAACTATTGAAATAGCCATAATAGATCCAGTTGGAAAAGCAGATGTAGTAACAACCATTTGGGAGTTACTAATACCATGGCAGCGTTAAAGCAAACGGACTAACTAAAAACCAAACGTCGATTACAATCTGCGGCTGGAAGTCACTTTTGTTGTCCGGCAGAATGTTCAAAATTGAACATGTTTATTTTCTTAAATAAGATAAGTTAAGAAATTTGTAATACTTAAGATCATAAAAACATATACAGCCCACTAATTTTCAATAATAATTTCTTTCCCTTGGCAAAATGTTCAAATATCATTGAACATGCTTATTTATATGCAAAGCCGAAATTATACTAAATATAAATATCTATTTATATATTAATACATACATACATACATAATGTATTTACATGCAATGCAGCAAAATAAAAGAAAAAATATGTAATAATATATAAATAG
The DNA here is from genome assembly GCF_024586455.1 of Bactrocera neohumeralis. Classification (NCBI taxonomy): domain Eukaryota; kingdom Metazoa; phylum Arthropoda; class Insecta; order Diptera; family Tephritidae; genus Bactrocera; species Bactrocera neohumeralis. Next base: position 6,334,209 of record NW_026089623.1, read on the forward strand.
ATATTTATATTTAGTATAATTTCGGCTTTGCATATAAATAAGCATGTTCAATGATATTTGAGCAGCCTGCGAAATCAGAAATGACCAGGGAGATTTAGTTCTGATTGTAGCAATTTACATCTCTCCCAACCAATCAATAAAATCAGTTATTGAATTTTATTTTAACAGTTATTTGTGGAAACTGAAAATATGGAACTTGAGTAATAGATTATGCAATATATGTTAAATAAAATATAAAATATCTTTTAAAATTAAACAAAATACTTTCATTTTTAAACAATTAAACTTTGTAATTGCCTACCCTTGTTATATGTATATATTCATCTCATTCTTTTGTCGATTTACTGAAGTTTCACTTCTATCATGTGTGAATCGCACACACACAATTTTTATCTTTTTAGATTCGATTTTAAAAACTGTTGTAGGAAATGTGCCTCGCTTGGCGAAACAATGCATTGGTAGTGCCTTTGCTAGAATACGATCTAGCAACACCATGGTTGCAACAATTTACACAATGTCCCAATTATAAAATTCAATACTGTTCCGAAGATTGTCGTATGAGGGCTTTAATTAAAAACCATCGACATGCTTGTTTGGGTTCTTTCCACACAGATGACACAATCAAAAAATGCATTGAATGAAGTAAGTGTAAGTGTTGTACTTGTACCAACATTTTCGATACTTTCAGAAATATGCAATATCCGCCGGGAACTGGTACAATTATAGGGGTGCTTTATTTGGCCAGCAAATTAAGCTATTAGCTTATTTTGTATATTAGCTTATTTTGAATATTGAACTAGAAGCATTGCCAGTTCATAGCTTTTTTCATTCACAATAGCAAAGTTTTTCCCAAAAAAAAAAAAATAGTAAAGCGAGAAACCTCATTTTGACAGATGAAAATGTAAACAAACCAAAATTACAGATTTTTTGAAAAAAAAGAATTAAGACAAATATGAACACAAGTTTCCAGTTTTTTGTATTCTAGACCTCAAATAACTAAAATAAATATAACTAAAATAAGTATATTAATATTCTGTTTAAAAATTTGAAATTTCAAACTAAATTGTATATCACCTGATTGTTCTTGTCCGCATTACCAACCCAATTCATTTTTAAGCGAATATATGGACTAAGCTAAGTGCGTTTTATTTGTCCATGATTTAGCTATTAGCTTGTGATGGTCAAATAAAACACGGCTTAGTTATTCGTTTAATGGACATCTACATATAAACAAAGTAACAACAAAAACAGTTTCAGTCCCTTCAATCTTTCCAATCGCTAACAGTGATTACAAACAGAAAATATATCACAAAATGTTGTAAGCAGTCTTTGAACAACAAATGTAACAACTTTTTGTAGCATTTTGTACAGCATTTTCGGACGAGTAATTAACTGCTTTAAGTGTAATGTTTCCGAAAATTGCTTAACATATTTTCAAGAGTTAGCCTTTAGTTCCCCAACGAGGAGGCTTTGAAGGCATTATTGGGTATGATTGGCACAAATAGTCAGGGCATTGCGGCGAGTCCGTCTGCGGAATGGGTGAAAAATGTGAGCGATTTACCAATGCCTGAAGGTGATGAAACAAAACTTGGCGAATATATTGATGACATTTACAATAAAGTGGGAGAATATAAGTTAACAACAATTACTTAATAGTTAAATATTCTATTATTATTTAAGACGTATAAATGTTTATTCCTTAAAGTCGCGGGTGAATTTTTCAACTCTGAGGGTGCGGGATTTTATCTACTTCAAAGCAAGATTAAGCACACTAATTCGACATTTCTTTATATAAACGACATAGTTGTGTTGAAAGCGGTATCATCAGCGGACTCGACCCGGATTTTTCTGGCCAAGGTCTGTTTTTTCGGCGATCTAACCCCGATTGGATTGATAAGTATTATTTAAAGTTTGTCGTCCTCCTGACCCATGCTTGCATTGAGTCCAACCCGGGCCAGGAGAAATTTTTCTGCTGTGTCTGCACCAAAAGGTTCCATCCAAACTACACCTCAGTCAGGTGTAATCCATGCAATGGATGGAGCCCTCTTAAGACCTGCTCAGGTCTTAGGACGCATAGGGAGTGGACCACGAGTTACGTGGCCGCATGTTGCCAACGCGCTACTGCCAGAATAGCCTCTTCGGCTGTGCAATCTGCACCCAGTTCCCGCACTACGCCGCCACTCACCCCGAGTGACCAACAGAGGACCTCCACGGTCCCCAGGAGCTCGAACGGGCAACATAGCTCCCATTCTGACTTGTCACCACCTACACGCCACTCCCTCACCCGCAGGATCACCCAAATCCGCCACAAACCCCAATACTTCAATTCAACTGCAACGGACTCCAGAGTAAGATCGAAGATACAGTTCCACTCATGAACCGGGAACGCGTATAGATAGCCGCGGTCCAAGAAACCAAGCTAAACAGCCTCTCAGATTTCCTGAGTTGCGAGATAATGGTGGTGGCTTAGACTTCATATTGCACAAAACCGTTAAATATCGTCTAATCGATGAAAACATCGACTGTAGGGATACTACCCTAGAATGTCAGGATATCACCTCAACATAGGTGCGCTACTTCGTGGCGAAAACCATTTAGTACTAGGCGACTTTAGCACACACCATGATCTTTGGCATTCCTGTCTGTCAAACGATCGTAGGGGGACGGTGCTGGCGGAACATATTGACGATTAAACATTCTGCACAGTGAATGACGAAGCCCCCACCAGAGTTATGGGCACCTGTAATAGCTCGCCCGATATTACCATTGCTAGTGGTGGTCTGATAAATAGCATAATCTGGCGACCTATTCTAACTCTCGAATCAGACCATCTTCCCTCGATCAGGAAACCTCCCGATTTTGTTTCTGTGGACAACCGTATCTTCGTTAACTTTAACAAAGCTAAATGGGCCGGTTTCACAGAAACTACTGAGAATACCTTCAACGCTTTACCTATTCCTACGGACGTGTCCGTTGGCGAACGTCGGTTCTGCAAGGTGATCGCAGCAGCTACCGCTCGCAAATTTCCCAGCCGAAGCAGCCGTTTTAGAGCACCTAAAGTCCTGCAACCTCTCCATCGGTGTGAGTAAGATTTGGTCCACTGTAAGGCTTTGTCTAATCCGAAGAGACATGATGATTGAGTTAAAGTTCAATGCAATGGCCATGCCTTTTCGGACCCGAAGAAGTGCGCAAGCTATTTTAGCCAGCGATTTACACTGCACCCTTCGGTAGACAAAGCAAAACGATGAGTTACCCGACGGCTGTGAACCATCTACATAAGTCCATTGGCCCTGATGGAATCAACATGCTTAAACTAAAGCATCTAGGCTCGACGGGAGTAAGCTACCTCACCAAGGTCCTCAACCTGTCGCCGACCACTCTTCAAATACCCGAAGTGTGGATATTCGGAAGAGTGCTTTCACTACTGACTGGGAAACCCGCCAACAAAGCGGATTTGAATCGTCCGATAACTCTCTTCAACCCAGTAGTGAAGACACTTGAGATCTTGCTACTCCCGACTTTCACTCACCACCTCAGCCTAGCAAACCACTAGCATAGGCTCCGAAAAGTGCACAGCTCCACCACATTACTCAGCGTCATATACGCCCAGATAGTTCGTGGTCTTAACCAGAAAACACCATGTGAAAGTGTAGCGTTGGACTTGTCAAAAGCATTTCACACAATCGGTCACACAACGCTACTGCAGGACATAGAACAAACTACGCTCCCCCAGGACTGAAGAGCTGGACCATGAACTACTTGAGCGGTCGACAATCAGCCGTACTGTTTCGAGGAGAAAATTTTAAACTGACGAGTATTAATCAAGGGGTTCCGTATGGTGGTGTCTTCTCCCCGCTATTGTTTTACTTCTATATCTCCGAACTCCCACAGCCACCAGGAAAGTTTCGGACAAAGGAATCGATGGCATGTGTAAGGTAAACGGCTATCTCTCCGATCTTTCTCGCTTCTTCTCTGGACGGAACTTAATACTCAATACTAATTTACAAACTGAACTAAGGTGTACAGACTTGACCTTCATATTGCAGTCGACGGCGTCAAGATTCCGACTGTCAATAATCCTAAGATTTTAGGTGTAACTTTTGATAGTCTATGCTCTTTCATACCTCATACGACCGCGATTATCGCCAAGGTATAGAGGTAGAGGAAATCCTAAAGTCGCTGTCTGGCAGCACTTGGGAAAAGGACAAAGAAACGTTGTTGGCAACTTACAAGGCAATCGGATGCAGTGGAACGCAGATAAACAAGCTTCAGACAAGTCAGAACACTGCACTCCGGACTACTACAGCATGTTTCCTGATGTCTCCCATTGAACATCTACATAGTGAAGCGCTTATGTTTCCAGTTAAGGACCATAATGAACTCCTCTCCAGGCAGTTCCTGCTGGGATGTTTCGCAGAAATCACCCCTGCAGTCACCTTGAAGCGGAACCGACTTCTAAGAACATCAAGAGATCATTCCGCAATTACATCGACGTCGTTAGACAGTACGCCGACCAGACTTCGGACGCAACAAACTTCCGACAAGCACTGACAGCCATTCACAGTGGGGCCATCAACACCTTCACCGACTCCCTTCCTGTGAATGGCGGGCTCGGGGTCAAACCACCACCAATCGCATACGAAGGGCGGCAAAAAACGAGAGCGTAGCTTCGTTTTGAATACTGTAGCAGGTTAAGCACCTACTTATCTATAATAGACCTCAACATATCCAATATATGTGCTGCGTGCAATGAGTCCCCCCATTAAACTGGTCACCGCTTTGCATGCTCCACCAACGCCACTCATCTAACATCCCTGTCCTTTTGTTCCGACCCCGTCGAAATAAAACGTTTCTTGGGATTTCCGGTATATGACGTCGACAACGACATGACGAACCCTTACCATCCTAACGGGGCCTAAGTACCCGTCATAACAACAACAACAACAATAACCACCGGGATGAAACGACAGAACCGTCGAAATTACGATGCAGTCTGAAGGATTTGCAAACCAGTTACGTGAGTGGAAAGTGCTAAAAGACTACACAGGTAGTGTGGGCCGAGATAAAAGAACAAAAACAGCTAAAACGGGAGAACACGCAAATGAAATGCTTCTAAACTATACAGAAAAAAGCTTCTCGTGACCATATACGAAACCCCACTAAAATACATGGCTAGCAGCAGACCTGAGAAATTTTCAAAGATAAAATAAGCAGCATCATAGAGTCATGTTAAGCAGCAATGTCAAAAATAAAGTGCGCATATCCAAAGAAAGCAGCTTACTGGTAGAGGGATGAAATAAAAAAGGCTGCGTATCCGATGACAATATGCAAGGCTAGAAGAAGAAGAAATGGAATGGAAGAATATAAGGAATATAAAGCTGCTAAAACTGAGCTGAAATGTGTGATAATGAACAGAAAGAAAGATAAATGGGAAGCGTTAGGAAATGTTAAAGATAATCGCCAAAGACCGTTAGCACTTATTGCTATCCATGTACAATGCATATCTAAACGAGTACATTCTCCCAGAATTATGGAAGAGACAGCAACTAACCCTGATAAGTATAGATAAATTAGACCCAGAAACACCTCCCGCATATTAGATACGGCAGGGAAGTTGCTAGAAAGATTGCAATGTCAGACGAATTCTATCTCGTTGGTTATACGGACGACGTCGTCGCCGTCATAACCGGTCGCAATACCGACATAGCTAGACGTAAACTAACACAAGTTATGTTGCGGCAACAGACATAGCTTGACTCACACGGTCTTGACCTAGTTGAGGAAAAAAATCGAGCTGATTCAACTTATTAAAAAAACATTCCGCTGGAGGTGAACATGCAAGTTCATCCTAAAACTATTGGCGGACAAGGTAACCTAAAAGAAGATGGACCGCCAAACTAATCAATGATATAGAGATGTGGCACAGTAAGAAACACGGCGAGGTACACTACTAATTAACACAGATGCTTTCCGGTTACTCTTATTTTCTAAAATACCTCAGCCACTTGATGATGCCAGCCATACTTTTTTTAAATGCCGTGGAAAATCTAGTTATCTAGTCTAGATACTAAAAAACGGACATGGACGCAAATTCCCCGATCCCGGAGAATTCAAGTCCATAGCATGTGCGCCACAAAGCCGTGGCATCCCTGGACGCAGGGACATTAGAAACTGATCTGCAATAAGTACCATCTCAGCAACTTTGCGTGGCAAGGGAAAATTCCATGGTAAAAGGTGGGAGTGTTTTAATGGGTACACCACTCACGTTGGAAGACGATCCTTATATAGTTCGAAGTCATTTTAAGCGCTTCTTATAACCTAAAAAAAGAAAAATAAACACGATAACTGTGTTGTTGCTTTCAAATGTAAATTTTTAGACGTGAGGGCAGTTACTAAACAAAGACAGTTAATAATATCTATATATTATTCTAAGACAAGGCGCTTATTTCCAGAGATCTGCAAAACGTACAGAGACAAATAATACATCAAATTAAAGTGTGCGATGTGAAACTTTGCACAAATTTTACAGATTTTAAATTCATTGAACCACTTTTGACATATTTGCGTTTAAAGTTCTTCAATTTTTACATTAAGCTAATATAAGCAGCGCTTCTACAGAAAAGAGCATATATGTAAGAGAATGAATAATTAAAAATGTTTCTGTCATTTGCTTTCGTTACACACATACCCATATACGCGAAGGCGCAATTGCGAAATCTAACAACAACAATGTTGTCTGCTCGGTAGCAAAATGACAATAAGCATAGATAACTTGATACGAGACTCTTTGGTTCGAGAGAGAGCTGTCAAAACTCGCATTATTTATAACATTTGCCAATGATGCCACTGCTGAAAAATATTAACTTGGGTATTTAATAAATTATACAAAACACTAAATTAAACACTTTGAAAATGCATACATACTTCTTCTTCTTCTTAATTGGCGTAGACACCGCTTACGCGATTATAGCCGAGTTAACAACAGCGCGCCAGTCGTTTCTCCTTTTCGCTACGTGGCGCCAATTGGATATTCCAAGCGTAGCCAGGTCCTTCTCCACTTGGTCCTCCAACGGAGTGGAGGTCTTCCTCTTCCTCTGCTTTCCCCGGCGAGTACAGCGTCGAATACTTTCAGAGCTGGAGTGTTTTCGTCCATTCGGACAACATGACCTAGCCAGCGTAGCCGCTGTCTTTTAATTCTCTGAACTATGTCAATGTCGTCGTATATCTCGTACATCCTTCCATCGAATGCGATATTCGCCGTGGACCATAAATCTTTCGCAGAACTTTTCTCTCGAAAATTCGCAACGTCGACTCATCAGTTGTTGACATCGTCCAAGCCTCTGCACCATATAGCAGGACGGGAATTATGAGCGACTTATAGAGTTTGGCTTTTGTTCGTCGAGAGAGGACTTTACTTTTCAATTGCCTACTCAGTCCGAAGTAGCACCTGTTGGCAAGAGTTATCCTGCGTTGGATTTCCAGGCTTGGTGGTGTTAATACTGATTGTCAACAGTGACGTGAGTGCCAAGTGGCGAGTGCGACGACTGTTTGTTTGATGACAGGAGATATTTCGTCTTGCCCTCGTTCACTGCCAGACCCATTTGTTTTGCTTCCTTGTCCAGTCTGGAGAAAGCAGAACTAACGGCGCGGGTGTTAAGGCCGATGATATCAATATCATCGGCAGACGCCAGCAGCTGTACACTCTTATAAAAGATGGTACCTTCTCTATTAAGCTCTGCAGCTCGAATTATTTTCTCCAGAAGCAGGTTTAAAAAGTCACACGATAGGGAATCGCCTTGTCTGAAACCTCGTTTGGTATCGAACGGCTCGGAGAGGTCCTTCCCGATCCTGACGGAGCTTTTCGTGTTGCTCAGCGTCAGTTTACACAGCCGTATTAGTTTTGCGGGGATACCAAATTCAGACATCGCGGCATAGAGGCAGTTCCTTTTCGTGCTGTCGAAAGCAGCTTTGAAATCGACGAAGAGGTGGTGTGTGTCGATTCTCCTTTCACGGGTCTTTTCCAAAATTTGGCGCATGGTGAATATCTGGTCGGTTGTTGATTTTCCAGGTCTAAAGCCACACTGATAAGGTCCAATCAGTTTGTTGACGCTGGGCTTTAATCTTTCACACAATACGCTCGATAGAACCTTATATGCGATGTTGAGGAGGCTAATCCCACGGTAGTTGGCGCAGATTGTGGGATCTCCTTTTTTATGGATTGGGCATAGCACACTTAAATTCCAATCGTTGGGCATGCTCTCGTCCGACCATATTTTACAAAGAAGCTGATGCATGCTCCTTATCAGTTCTTCGCCGCCGTGTTTGAATAGCTCGGCCGGCAATCCATCGGCCCCCGCCGCTATGTTGTTCTTCAGGCGGGTAATTGCTATTCGAACTTCTTCATGATCGGGCAATGGAACTTCGGCTCCATCGTCGTCGATTGGGAAATCGGGTTCGCCTTCTCCTGGCGTTGTGCATTCACTGCCATTTAGCAGGCTGGAGAAGTGTTCCCTCCATAATTTAAGTATGCTCTGGGCATCGGTGACTAGATCACCTTTGGGGGTTCTACAAGAGTATGCTCCGGTCTTGAAACCTTCTGTAAGCCGCCGCATTTTTTCGTAGAATTTTCGAGCATTACCCCTGTCGGCCAGCTTATCAAGCTCTTCATACTCACGCATTTCGGCCTCTTTCTTTTTTTGCCAGCAAATGCGTCTCGCTTCTCTCTTCAACTCTCGGTATCTATCCCATCCTGCACGTGTTGTGGTCGATCGTAACGTTGCGAGGTAGGCAGCCTGTTTTCTCTCCGCTGCCACGCGGCACTCCTCGTCGTACCAGTTGTTCTTTTGCACTTTCCGAAAACCAATGGTTTCGGATGCAGCTGTACGTAAGGAGTTTGAAATGCCATCCCACAGTTCCCTTATACCGAGTTGTTGATGAGTGCTCTCAGAGAGCAGGAGTGCAAGCCGAGTAGAAAATCGTTCGGCAGTCTGTTGTGATTGCAGTTTTTCGACGTCGAACCTTCCTTGTATTTGTTGACGTGCGTTTTTTGCTGCACAGAGGCGGGTGCGAATCTTGCCTGCAACAAGATAGTGGTTCGAGTCGATGTTAGGACCTCGGAGCGCACGCACATCTAAAACACTGGAGACGTGTCTTCCGTCTATCACAACATGATCGATCTGGTTGGTAGTTTTTCGATCCGGAGACAGCCAGGTAGCTTGATGAATCTTTTTGTGCTGGAATCTAGTACTACAGATAACCATATTTCGGGCCCCAGCGAAGTCGGTCAGCCTCAACCCATTTGGGGATGTTTCCTCGTGGTAGCTGAACTTACCGACGGTAGTGCCAAATATACCTTCTTTGCCCACCCTGGCGTTAAAGTCGCCAAGCACGATTTTGACATCGTGGCGAGGGCATCTCTCATAAGTGCGTTCCAAGCACTTATAAAAGGCATCTTTGGTCACATCGTCTTTCTCATCCGTCGGGGCGTGGGCGCAGATCAGCGATATGTTGAAGAACCTCGCTTTGATGCGGATTGTGGCTAGACGTTCATTCACCGGAGTGAATGATAGTACTCGGCGACGGAGTCTCTCTCCCACCACGAATCCCACACCAAACTTTCGCTCCTTTATATGGCCACTGTAGTAAATGCCACAAGAACCCCCTCGTCTCTGTCCTTGTCCCGTCCATCGAATTTCTTGGACGGCGGTGATGTCAGCCTTTATTTTCACGAGGACATCAACCAGCTGGGTAGCGGCACCTTCCCAATTAAGGGACCGGACATTCCAGGTGCATGCCCTCAATTCGTAGTCCTTATTTCGTTTGCCATGGTCGTCATCGAAAGAGGGGTTTCTCATCCGAGGCTGTTTGTCATTTTTCATTGGGGTAGGCTTTTTACGTGGCGGGTCCCAAACCCAGCGCACAACCCTATGCAGGGGATGTTTCGCCTTCTCACTTTAGCTCGCCTTCGAACGGATGTTCTTAGGCTACCCAGAGGATACTTGGTCAAAGACCGGAAGTAGTGAGCTGCTTGAGTCATGTGTAAAAGAATCGTTTCTGGCTACTCCCAAGTGAATGGCGATCAGAGAACTTTCCTCACTAGCGTGAACTTCTACACATGACTCCGTCCTCCAATCCCAATGCATACATACATATATATGTAAATGCTAAAATGCAAAATCATTAATTAATTTACATAAACATTTATTTTGCCAAAATATGTTCGCACAGTTTCATTTCACACTAATTTCGTCAAGTAATTATAGCGCTGCTTTTCTGGCATCCCGCCTTTTTCACTAACTGCTGGTTGACGGCACCCTGATTGTGTTTTGTTGCCAGCTCAGAAAACAGATCAGCTGCAAGCGAGAGAGCAAGAAAAGAGATTCTAATCAAGTTATCTATGACAATAAGAGAATGACGAATATTACAAATTACAAATGTTTGCTTTGGCATGTGCACTGGTACATACATACATATGCATGCGCTAAGGCGCTATCTACGATTTGACATGCGCTCTCTTCTATGTTGCACGAATATGTATGTACGAGCTAAGGAACACTGCGCTTTGACATGCGCACTCTACTTTGTTTTATATTCACACATAAATACTTACAAACATATGTATGTACATATATACATATGTATGGGCGAAGACGCAAGTGCAAAATCTAACAGAAATATTGTTGTCGGCGTTATTTTGATTAGAAGTGCGTTAGGTAAGCTTTGAGTCGGTTCAGTTTTCTTCCAAAAGTCAAGGCGGCTATTAGCAGCGAATACATACATACTACATCGAATTTCAGTTCAGATTCAAATCAATTATTAAAAATAAAATGCCAAACCAAAGGCGAATTAGACGAAAAAGGAGTTTAACAGGTCGAAGAGAAGAGGTGAATGTTATAGATAAAAAGTAATTTTTAAATGTTAATGTATGTATGTATATGAATTGACCTGTTTTATTACAGCCGTAGTCATGCAGGATCTATGGCAAGTTATTTCAAAGCTGCCCTAAACTCCGTAGTTCTTCCGGAGTATAGTTCGCTTGGGGGTTTGACTAATATATGTTTACACTGTAAAGCAAAACATTTCGGAAGTGAAAAGGTACCTGTACTTTTCATTGTTTTATATTCGTAATATATGTATATACATACTTATTGTCTTAATATTTGGTTGAAATTGTTACTAGGTAAGAAATGGCTTTACGACATGTTGTCATGTCGGAAAAGTTAAACTTCAAGAATTACGTGTACCTGAGTTTTTGAAAGCTGTGTTAGAAAATGATTTGAGCTCTTGGCGGAGATATATTTGGAGAATATTCGGCAGCTAAATAGTTCGTTTGCTTTTGCATCATTCGAAGCGAAAATTGCGGAGCCTACAGGGCGCGGACCATATTGCTTCCGAATACATGGATCAATATATCATAGGGTAAGTCCATTGCATGCAGATCATCCTTCAGAATCCTCCTACGCCCAGCTGTTTATTCTTGACACGGTTCAAGCAACTGATATAAGGGCACAACATAATTCAAACTGCGATAGGTATTTGCTGAGAGAAATCCACGAAATGCTTTCAAATATTAACCCCTTGGCAAATGAGTATAAGCATATGGCGCAGGTTGAACGCGAAGAGGAACAGAGGGCCTGAGAAGAAAATCGCAATGCTCGCCGAATTAGCATGCTACTTTTGCTTAGATCGATTATTACGTGATATTCACCAAAATGAAATACCTTTTGGTGGAAAGGTTATTTTATTAGGTGGTGATTTCAGGCAAGTTCTTCCTGTGGTGCCCAATAGCTCACGCTATAGTTGGCAATTGTTTGAAACGGTGCTCACTTTGGAAATTTTTTAGGTGTCTCAAACTCTCAACGAATATGCGTTCTAAAGAATCCTTATACAACAGTTTTCTTTTGCGTGTTGGAGAAGGTCGAGAGCTCTCTCCAGAGTCGAAAATCAATATACCAGAAGAGATAATTTTGCTAAATGAAAATTTAGTGGATTGGGTATTTTAGCCTCAGTCTGGTGTTATTAAATAGCGAAATAGTAAATATGTTGCCCGGTGAAGAAAGGGTATATTATAGCGTGGATACTGTCGTTTCTGAAGATCCTCAAGAGCATGTCGGATTCCCTACAGAATTTCTAAACTCCCTTAATTTCAGTGGAGTAGCGCCTCATGAGTTAAGGCTTAAGGTTGGAACAGTTGTGATGTTAATCCGCAATCTTAATACATATGAAGGGTTGGTCAATGGGACTCGCTTGATAGTAAAAGCACTACATTGTAATTGTTTGGAGGTCGGAATTTTAACCGGTGAATCACAAGGGAAACAAATTTTACAGCCCAGCGAATCAACACTTCCTTTTATTTTAAAGCGTTGCCACTTTCCAATAATTGTAGCATTTGCAATAACAATAAACAAATCTCAAGGGCAGACTCTAGCAAGAGTTGGTGTTTTCCTCAAGGAGGATTGTTTTACGCATGGTCAGCTGTATGTCGCATTGAGTCGAGTACGATCTTCTCAAGATATTAAAGTTAAGACTTACGACCAAAATAAAACCACTACGAATGTAGTTTTCCATGAAGTACTTGAATAAATTGAGTTTTTATAAACAATTTTTTTTTTTACTTTTTTCATTTTAAATAACGGAGTCCCCCGATTATCGGGGGTTATTACTAGTATAAATAATTAGGAAACACTGTCTTTAATAGGCTATCGAACAAATGGCAAATCGACGAGCTATCACAATCCAACTGAAATAAACTGCGAAAAGAGAGCGTATTTGTTAGATTAAATTCCTTATTGAATTTTACGGGTGTTTCTACCTTTAATTTAAAGGAATTTAATACAATGAGTATTTGTTGTAGGTTGTTTTGCTAAGTAGTGTCAAATTACAATCTATTACATGTGTTATTAACTTTCGAGTAAGTTGTAAAAAAAATATATATTTTTTTTATTACATGAATTTTTTTGGCCCAAAAAAGTGTTGTTTATGCTTAGGTTGTTTAAAACGTGTAAGTGTTTTGAAATGATTAACTGTTTTGTCATATTGAAGTGCAATTATTAAAATATAGGATATCAAGCTTATAACACTAATGTTATGTTAATTATCTTCGGGCACGATTCCGATTAAACTGTTGCAAACACTTATATTTTTAAAATATTCAGATTTAAAAACTCAAAAATTTGTATTATATCACATAGTATTTCTCAACGTTTCACATTTTTCACTTTGTATATTTAAATATATGTACACTCTAAACATTGAAATAAGTTTATATTTCTCTTTTATTTTGTTATTATAATCTTGTAATCAGTTGCTACAGAGTATTATAGTTACATACTTGTATACATATATAAATCAGGGTGACGAGAAAAGTTGAAATCCGGTTGAATGTCTGTTCGTCCGTCCGTGCAAGCTGTAACTTGAGTAAAAATTAAGACATCTTGATAAATGATTACAAAAAATATTCGAGTTCGTATATGGGCGAGATCATACCACTGCCACGCCCACAAATCGCCATTAACCGAAAATATATAAAGTGCCATAACTAAGCACTAAATTAAGATATAAAACTGTAATTTGGCACAGGGGATTGCAGTAGCCAGAAGCACCTGTGGGCAAAAATTTTTGAAAAAGTGGGTGTAGCCCCGCCGTCCAATAAGTTTAATGTATATATCTCCTAGACCACGAAAACTACAACAACCAAACTTGCTAAGCGCAAATCTCATAAGAATTCCTACCGATGGTATGAAAATGGATGAAATAGAAGATAACCCCGTTCACTCCGAATATAACGGTACTGTTCAAAACTACAAAAACCGCGATAAATTCACAACTAAATGCGCCAGAGACGCTAGAACTTACCGCCGGGACGGTATGACAAGGCTTTATAGGGGCCGTGGTAAAAATTGGAAAATGGGCGTGGTACCTGGTCGAGCCAATACCCGGAGTAATCTAAGTATTTTATTACGTAATGTTTTTATATAATATTACTTATTTGTTTATTATATTTAAATAATAAAATAAACATATGCATGGAAAGATTTTCTTACTTAATTTAATTTGAAATATAATTTATAGACACTTCTTTTCATTAGAACTAAGAGTGCTAAATAAAGAAAGAGGAATTATAGGGAAAAAGAGATATCGCAGCGAGTTGCTCATATTTGCTTATTATCATCTGGCAGCGCCCTATTTCCTCATAATTGTTAGAATAGAAATGATGCTCACTATGAGTGTAAAAAGTAATTTTTTAAATATCGATTTCTCACTTTTAAAACCTGCAAAAAGTTTAAGTTGTGACTTTGTTTTAATTATTCTTCACTGGTGTAGACCTCGCTTACGCGATTATAGCCGAGTTAACAACAGCGCGCCAGTCGTTTCTTCTTTTCGCTATGTGGCGCCAATTGGAGATTCCAAGCAAACAACATTCAGAGCTGGAGTGTTTTCTTCCATTCGGACAACATGACCTAGCCAGCGTAGCCGCTATCTTTTAATTCGCTGAACTATGTCAATGTCGTCGTATATCTCGTACAGCTCATCGTTCCTTCGAATGCGATATTCGCCGTGGCTAATGCGCAAAGGACCATAAATCTTTCGCAGAACCTTTCTCTCGAAAACTCGTAACGTCGACTCATCGGCTGCCGTCATCGCCCATGCCTCTGCACCATATAGCAGGACGGGAATTATGAGTGACTTATAGATTTTGGTTTTTGTTCGTCGAGAGAGGACTTTACTTCTCAATTGCCTACTCAGTCCGAGGTAGCACCCTTTGGCAAGAGGTATTCTACGCTGGGTTTCCAGGCTGACATTGTTGGTGGTGTTTATATTGGTTCCAATATGGATGAAATTATCTACAACTTCAAAGTTATGCCTGTCAACAGTGACGTGGGAGCCAAGTCGCGAGGGCGACGACTGTTTGTTTGATGACAGGAGAAATTTCGTCTTGCCCTCATTCACTGCCAGACCCATTTGCTTTGTTTCCTTGTCCAGTCTGGAGAAAACAGAACTAACGGCGCGGGTGTTGAGGCCGATGATATCAATATCATCGGCATACGCCAGCAGCTGTACACTCTTATAAAAGATTGTACCTGCTCGATTAAGTTCTGCAGATCGCATTTCCAGCAGTAGATTGAAGAAGTCGCACGATAGGGACTCGCCTTGTCTGAAATCTCGTTTGGTATCGAACGGCTCGGAGAGGTCCTTCCGATCCTGACGGAGCTTTTGGTATTGCTCAACGTCAGTGTACACAGCGGTATTAGTTTTGCGGGGATACCAAATTCAGACATCGCGGCATAAAGGTAGCTCCAATCAGTTTGTTGATGGTGGGCTTTAATCTTTCACACAATACGCTCGATATAACCTTATACGCGACTTATCCCACGGTAGTTGGCGCATATTGTGGGGTCTGCCTTTTTATGGATTGGGCATAGCACACTTAAATTCCAATCATTAGGAATGCTTTCGTCCGACCATATTTTACAAAGAGGCTGATGCATGCTCCTTATCAGTTTTTCGCCCCCGTGTTTGAATAGCTCGGCCGGTAATCTATCGGCCCCCGCTACTTTGTTGTTCTTCAGACGGATAATTGCTATTCGAACTTCTTCATGGTCGGACAACGGAACGTCTGCTCCATCGTCATCTATTGGGGAATCGTGTTCGCCTTCTCCTGCCGTTGTACTTTCACTGCCACGTAGCAGGCTGGAGAAGCCCTCCATAATTTTAGTATGCTCTGGGCATCGGTCACTAGATCACCCTGAGGGGTTCTATAAGAGTATGCTGCGACCTTGAAACCTTCTGTTAGCCGCCGCATTTTTGGTAGAATTTCCGAGCATCACTCCTGTTGGCCAACTTATCAAGCTCTTCACTCTCACGCATTGCGGCCTGTTTCTTTTTCTGTCTTCAAATGCGTCTCGCTTCCCTCTTCGTCCGGGATGGGAGAGTGGTCGATCGTAACGTTGCTAGGTATGCAGTCTGTTTTTTCTACGCTGCGACACGGCACTCCTCGTCGTTCTTTTTATTTTCCGAAAACCAATGGTTTCGGTTGCAGCTGTACGTAAGGAGCTTGAAATGCCGTCCTACAGTTCCCTTATACCGAGTTGTTGACGAGTGCTCTCAGAGAGCAGGAGTGCAAATCGAGTAGAAAAAAATTGTTCAGCGGTCTGTTGTAATTGCAGTTTCTCGACGTCGAACCTTCCTTGTGTTTTAAACTTCTAACCTCGGGCCTCAACGAAGTCGATCAGCCTCAAGCCATTTGGGGATGTTTCATCGTGGATGCTGAATTTACCGACCGTAGTGCCTAGATACCTTCTTCGCTAAAGCTTAGTACGCAGCTCTCAAGAAACGTAAAAACTTCATATAAAAAAACGCTTAAGAAACGGGCAAGATACTTTCCTGCGACAAACTTACTTGTGCTAGTACGAAGCTCTCAAGAAATCTAGTACTAATTTTTGATACTTTTTTTCAGTAAAATGTGAATATGGCAAACCTTGTTTTGCGAAGAAACATCAAATCAACAATTGTTTCTTGAAGGAAATTCGAAGTAATCGTCAAATTCGTCCTAAATTAGTTGAAATCATTATTATGAAGTATATTCCATTTTGAAATGTTGCATAAAACCTACCAATCATCAACAACATTTCTTAAATCTCAATAAAAATATTTATGTTACCATACACATACACACATACATATTACGCACAAAGTTTGTTTTCTTTGTTTATTCTCTCTTGCTCTTCTAATGTAGATCATTCACAATGCGTAACCAGCTGTCAAAATTACTTGAGAAATAATGTATTTTTTTCCTTGAGCAATTACTTGAGAGCTGCATACCAACCTTAAACGAGATTTTGATATCGAGGCGGGGGCAGCTGTCATAAGTGCGCTCCAAGCGCTTATAGAAGACGTCTTTGGTCACATCGTCTTTCTCTTCCGTCGGGGCGTGGGCGCAAATCAGCGATATGTTGAAGAACTTCGCTTTGATGTGGCTTGTGGATAGACGTTTATCCTCCGGGGTGAATGGCAGTACTCTCTCACCACGAATCCCAGACCAAATTTGCGCACCTTTATATGGCCTCTGTAGTAAATACCACAAGGACCTACTCGTCTCAGTCCTTGTCCCGTCCATCGCATTTCTTGAACGGCGGTGATGTCAGCCTTCACTCTAACGAGGACATCGACCAGCTGGGCTGCGGCACCTTTCCAATTAAGGGACCGGACATTCCGGGTGCATGACCTCACATCGTAGTCTTTAAGTCATTTGCCATGATCGTCATCATAATGAGGATCTTTCATCCGAAGCTGGATGCTATTTTTCATTGGATGCGTTTTGTTTACGTGACGGGTCTTAAACCCACAACCCTGTGTAGTGGGTGTTTCGCCTTCTCACTTTACCTCGCCTGCAAACGGATGTTCTTAGGCTACCCAGAGGATACTTGGTCAAAGACCGGAAGTCGTGAGCTGCTTGAGCTATATGTAAAAGAATCGTTTCTCGCCACTCCCAAGTGAATGACGATCAGAGAACTTTTCTCACTTGCATAAACTTCTACACATGACTCCATCCTCCTTTTTTTTTTGCTTAAATATTACAGTTTATTCAAATTAGTTTGAAGCGCAAAAATTGCATAAAGTGTGTTGAATGTAGTGAAACAGCTTGTTGAAATGTTCGAGTTTTGAGAATTTGTGAACATTAAAGTCAAATATCTCGTAAACTAAGCGTTTGCAGTACCTATAAGCCTAATATTTTTTAGTAAGGGACTTCTTCTTTCCAACGGTACTTTCAGATCGCGGCGTCAAAGAAATCGGAATTGTGCCTATGTTTGCTTTAGGTGTGTACTTTAAACCGAAAAATACTCTTCTTAAGATAAAATATCATCATCAGGGGCACCACTGTGAATTGTTAAAAATGTCTTAACAAGTCATAAATGCCGAAACTCCACTACATGAAAGCATCGTAAAGGGGCAGTAAAGAAACTATTATTTTGTAATATATCGGGTGATTTTTTAAGAGCTTGATAACTTTTAAAAAAAAAAAAACGCATAAAATTTGCAAAATCTCATCGGTTCTTTATTTGAAACGTTAGATTGGTTCATGACATTTACTTTTTGAAGATAATTTCATTTAAATGTTGACCGCGGCTGCGTCTTAGGTGGTCCATTCGGAAAGTCCAATTTTGGGCAACTTTTTCGAGCATTTCGGCCGGAATAGCCCGAATTTCTTCGGAAATGTTGTCTTCCAAAGCTGGAATAGTTGCTGGCTTATTTCTGTAGACTTTAGACTTGACGTAGCCCCACAAAAAATAGTCTAAAGGCGTTAAATTGCATGATCTTGGTGGCCAACTTACGGGTCCATTTCTTGAGATGAATTGTTCTCCGAAGTTTTCCCTCAAAATGGCCATAGAATCGCGAGCTGTGTGGCATGTAGCGCCATCTTGTTGAAACCAAATGTCAACCAAGTTCAGTTCTTCCATTTTTGGCAACAAAAAGTTTGTTAGCATCGAACGATAGCGATCGCCATTCACCGTAACGTTGCGTCCAACAGCATCTTTGAAAAAATACGGTCCAATGATTCCACCAGCGTACAAACCACACCAAACAGTGCATTTTTCGGGATGCATGGGCAGTTCTTGAACGGTTTCTGGTTGCTCTTCACCCCAAATGCGGCAATTTTGCTTATTTACGTAGCCATTCAACCAGAAATGAGCCTCATCGCTGAACAAAATTTGTCGATAAAAAAGCGGATTTTCTGCCAACTTTTCTAGGGCCCATTCACTGAAAATTCGACGTTGTGGCAGATCGTTCGGCTTCAGTTCTTGCACGAGCTGTATTTTATACGGTTTTACACCAAGATCTTTGCGTAAAATCTTCCATGTGGTCGAATAACACAAACCCAATTGCTGCGAACGGCGACGAATCGACATTTCACGGTCTTCAGCCACACTCTCAGAAACAGACGCAATATTCTCTTCTGTACGCACTGTACGCATTCGTGTGGTTGGTTTAATGTCCAATAAAGTAAACTGAGTGCGAAACTTGGTCACAATCGCATTAATTGTTTGCTCACTTGGTCGATTATGTAGACCATAAATCGGACGTAAAGCGCGAAACACATTTCGAACCGAACACTGATTTTGGTAATAAAATTCAATGATTTGCAAGCGTTGCTCGTTAGTAAGTCTATTCATGATGAAATGTCAAAGCATACTGAGCATCTTTCTCTTTGACACCATGTCTGAAATCCCACGTGATCTGTCAAATACTAATGCATGAAAATCCTAACCTCAAAAAAATCACCCGATATAAGCAAAGATACAGCTCAGAAGTGTTCATAGCGAGATGTTAAGGGGAGTCCTGGGATGAGTTTCTATCGCCTTCCAAGACCGGAAAATAGTTGCATTGTGTTACTTTCTTACTATTTATGGAAAAGTTGTCTCAAAAATTAAAATAATAAAGTTTTATATTTATGGCTTATTTTTATCTGGGGTAAATCAATAAATACTCACCACTGAAAAATCTCAAGCCTAAATAAGCAACCATGTATATCATCATATTATTATCATTTGCGAAATTGAATTTCATAAAAAATATATAATATCGAGTAATTTTGATAATATTAAGGCTCAATCACACAATAACCACAATCGTCACCCGCATTGAAGATCTTACAGATTCAAATAGAAATCAAATTTAAAATATTCAAAAATCTCACCAGTATTGCCATTGAGCAGGGTTGCCTAAGCTATGTTTTAAAACTGAATCTAGAACTAAAGAAAATAATTTTTAATGAACAGTACATATCTATTTTCATTGCTAAATGATGACCTAAGCTAAAAAAACTATTACTTAAATTATCCAATGATAAATTTTGTTTTTATGTTCTTAACAATTATTATGACATGTACATAGTACCAAATTCTGTTACAATAGTTAATTCTTCCGGTGTGTGTGTGGGCGTAAGAAAAGCGTGAATGATCTCACGTACACCAGATTTCGGTTAGAATTACCAATTTGGCATTAGGGAACCCATAGAAATGGGGTATCTCGAAAGGCAATAAATGTTGCTTAGGCTGTGTGTCAAGCGGTAACAATTATATCTGGGTTGAGTTGGGGTGAAAAAATTTCCTATGTAAACAAATTTTACATTTTGGTGCGCCATATGGCAAGTAAAATTTTGGCATTTGAAGCACGGTAGAGGAGGAGTAAGGTCACTATCAGCTGATGTTATGTAAACAAAGGCACAGCTGAGAGGTGCCACTGTAGAAACGTCAAGTGTAGTCCGGGGTTGAGTTTCTATTGGAATCCAAGATGGCCGACTTTTAATCAAGATGGCTGACTTTTGACCGGAAAATGGTTGCATTGCGTTATTTTCTTAAAATTTATGGAAAAGTTGTCCCAAAAATATTGGTTATATATAAAAGTTTAATATATTTTCTAAAGAAAATCGTTTTATTTTAATATATATTCTTAAAGATGAGAACAATATGAGCAAATACATGAAAAATTAAGTTTTTAATTTATGCCTCTTTTTAACTTACCACAGTAATAAATGTTCACCACAGAAAAATGTTACGAACAAATAAGCAACCATGCCGAATAGTGGGGTCCAGATTATGCTCATTCACAGCCATATTTACATTTTTGCCATCGTAACGAAGGTTTTTGCAAAACAATTTGTTTGAGTTTATTTCATGGTTAAATGCTTTACGATGGTTTATTTAGTTATTTGAATCTGGAAGAAGTGTGCAAATTTCCCTTGAGACGATAAGTAACAGATCGGGTTGGGATTTTATTCCAATAAAAGTACGGAATAACTAAACATGGCCTCGTTAATACTGCTGCGTAATGGGTCAGGTGCTGTTCCAATTTTATGATTTAAGAGATGTAAAAGCGATACGCGATGCTGTGAAGTACTCAAATGTATTTATGAACTTAGTTGGTCGTGAATTCGAGACAAAATTTTAAATTCAATGACGTGCTTGTGGAAGGTGCACGTCGCATTGCTAGGTAAGCTAAAATTAAACTTTATTTCAAAAGATTTACCATGTAATTTTTATTTTTTTTTATAAAATCAGCAAAGAAGCTGGTGTAGAACGTTTGATTATTTGTCTGCTTTAAACGCTAGTCCCAAACCAATGAGCTTTGTGTTTGAAGGTGGAAGTAACTTTTTGAAGAGCAAATACTCCGGTGAGCACATTCGGATGTTGTACGAGCTATTGTCAATTGCGCTTAGGATGCCGATACTGCTGGTCAGCTTTATTAAGCTGTTGTGTAGGTTTTGAGCAAAATTGAATTTACATACTTTCTAATATGCTAAACACCCACCTTGCAGACCAAAGCGTTACCAGTTGAGCGAATTAATTGACTGGTTTCATCGTGTTATGCGCAAAAATGAAAAATGGTGGGGATACCGTCGTTAAGACATGCGTTGCGATCCTACCTTCTTATTGAAAGCCAAGTTCACTGAGCTGATCTGTCCTGAACAACCTATTGGTGAGCTACATACGGAACGTGTCGATCGCGAATGTTTTACCGATGTCGTTCCCTCCGACATACCGTGGTTGAAGAATTTTGGTGTACAATTGACCTCCATGGAAGAGCAAATACCATGGGAATTGTGACCATATCGTGCTGCGCAATATTATGATGCCGAATTGGGAGAGTGGGGGGAACCAGCTCCACCAAATCCGATAGAATATCGGGAAGAACTACGCAAATAATAAACAACGCTCATCAAATGAAAGTTGGCAGCGTTGGTGACCAAGTAGCGATTTGAAAAGAAACATTTGCATCTACGCGAATTACAATTCGTTTTTACATCTAGTGAATTATGGTCGATTATGAATGGTGTGGAAGTTGATATTTAAACTTAAAAAAACAAATAAATGTAATTTGGCTAATAATGAACCGCTATTAAAAATTAAATAATTTGAGTTGTATTTTTAATTGGGCCAAACAAGTTATTATCGATTTGAATAATTTCAAACGGAATATATTTCGAACAATCATTTATTTTTTTAAATACTATGCCAGTATTGCTACTGAGCATGGCAAAATAGTGTTGCGTAAGCTAATTTAAACTACTTTTTACTACTATATAGATATTGCAAATTCAAAAAATAATTTCTTTAAGAATCCTTTTTATTTAAAAACTTAGCTTAGAACTATAAAACAATGTGGTAAATCTGTTAGGATAATCAAACACTCCATTTGGGAACGAGTAGGATTCCTGATCGCCGGCATATAGCTAAATTCTGACATATAAAACGTATATGTAGTTTGTGATTACAAAAATTTATACTTAAAATTCAGAAAACATGGCTATTATAATTATCTCTTGATTTATCTTACAGTAAAAAATTGTGTTTTACTGTTCAGACAAATTATTATATTAAGCTTAGTACGCAGCTCTCAAGAAACGTAAAAACTGCATATAAAAAAACGCTTAAGAAACGGTCAAGAAACTTTCCTGCGATAAATTTACTTGTGCTAGTACGCAGCTCTCAAGAAATCTAGTACTAATTTTTAATACTTTTTTTCAGTAAAATGTGAATATGGCAAACCTGGTTTTGCGAAGAAACATCAAATCAACAATTGTTTCTTGAAGGAAAATCGAAGTAATCGTCAAATTCATCCTAAATTAGTTGAAATCATTATTATGAAGTATATTCCATTTTGAAATGTTGTATAAAACCTACCAATCATCAACAACATTTCTTAAATCTCAATGAAAATATTTATGTTACCATACACATACACACATACATATTACGCACAAAGTTTGTTTTTTTTTGTTTATTCTTTCTTGCTCTTCTAATGTGGATCATTCACAATGCGTAACCAGCTGTCAAAATTACTTGAGAAATAATGTATTATTTTTCTTGAGCAATTACTTGAGAGCTGCGTACCAACCTTTATATGTAATACCAAATTTTTCCACAATAGTTATCTCTTTTGGTACACTCATTATCAAAAATAGTTTTCAATTTGTCCATGAATAAATTAACTACAACGCTTAAAAATATATAACATATTTATTTATATCAAGAAGATATAATTAAATCTTTTGATAATAGCATTAAACTTCATTCTATAACAAAAATTGAAAATAGTATTTATACATGTACAAATTTAGTACTATAAATTTATAATTTTATATTATAGTATTTTCGCTTTCTGCAACCCGTTTTGACCTCTCGCCACCCTTATTCACCAGAGGTGGCCATGATGTTTTATTGTGAACGTACACTTGAGGGGTAGGTTAAGGACTGTGAATGGCTCTTTTTTATATTGTGAATGGGACTTTCCTTACTCCTCTATACCATGATTTGAAGCTCAAAACAAACGCAATTGAGTCGTTTGCATGTTTGCTTTGCTAATTAAAATATTAAATATATTCGAATTATAGGCAAAGTGCTGGGCTACTACGACGTACTTGCTTTCGGTATATTATTTTATATATTCATATAGATATACATAAATACATTCATATTATGATCTTTGAATCAACTACAGCAGTAATATTTTAAATTATTTCAAATTATTCTTAATTAATTTTTTTAATTGTTTCAGGTAATATTTTTACTTAATTATTTCTTCTTAATTTTAGTTTGTAAAATTTCAGATAAATAGCAAAAATTCAGAAGAAATCAAGAACTTTCCTTATCTAAAGTATCATTTCTATATTGAATGGAGCAAATATGGTAATAACATAAATAATTGAATAACTACGAATTAATAACATATTTTATAACAAAATTGTTATGTATGCAGCGGTAATTTTAAATTAATTTATTATGGAATGCATTCATGTATTCATATTCATAAGGCGTTTTACTTAACTCGGCAGCTGGGTAAAACTCAGGCATTCGGATTCACTTCCAAAAACGTCAAATTTTGCTTTTATCTGTCAGAATTTTAATTTTTCTGCCGTTTGGCACACATCCTTAGATACATTCATTTTGAATAATGAAGTGTTAACACTTATCATTTTAGCTTTGCTTTTTATTTTTAATGAGACTGCAGCTAGTAATATGTGTCAGCAAAGGATATTGAACTCATACGCCTCTCTTCCTTCTGATTGAATATGTTAGAGAGATTCATTGATTTGCGATAAGGGGTAGAATCTGAAGAATTCAAGGGTATATCATGAATACTGCAAAGGTAGGTCAGTGGATACCGTCTCGGACACCCTTGCCTTCTAGATCGAGAGGATTATAGAACAAGGAGTTTCCAGTGGGGACACAGAGTATTCAACAACGTCTAGCCAAAAGCGGTTATTTGAGTTTTAAATAGGTTTGGGGTTGAACCTAAAGCTTCTCATCTTCGAACATTTCCGCTATAGGACGATCGGGGCGGAATGGTGTAGCGCACAGGTACGAAATGTGAGTAGAGGCATCCCACAAGGGAAACTTGATATACTTAGATGACTGTGAGCCTAACGCGGCATCTCGACAGGATAAAATTTATGTTATATATTGAAAGCAAATAGCTGTCACTTCAGCAGTTTGACACCGCAGTTTTCATGTCTATGAAAATTCCGAAGAGGCAACATATCTCATTTACACATATGCCGACGGCATTTTCATTTCGGTAGTATTAAATGTAGTAGAGAGAGTATTAAGGCGGTTGTCTTACATTATAAAAATAAAATACATTTTCAAAATAACTTTTTTTCCAAAAAATTAATATTTAGTTTAATATTGTTAATTTACAGGAACATTATGCAAAGGGGTGAGAAATGAGCGAAGTATTAAATTTAATAAACTTATACAAGCATAAATCAAAATATCATTGCTCATATTAAATTTATTATTTTAAATGGTATATAAAATTTATGCCATAATTATTATACAGTAATCCAAAAATATGAATTCTTATTTTTACCAGAAATACATTTATAAAAAACGGATATTTCTCCCGTTTTTTTTTCCACATAAAAGATTTAAACAGTTCAAGAGCTCAAAACACGCGCTACATCAGCTCGAACCTACCTTCCCGACGCCTTTTCGCAAATGATTATGTTATGATAACAAATGCCCACATACAGATTTGGCAATGGCAATAGCAATAGATTTGACAGTTAGTATGACATAAATTTTATCCTGTCGAGATGCCCCGCAAGAACTCTGAAGTTCTCAAGGGAGCCGTGGGAGAGAGGTAATCGCTGGAGGAGAAGAGCAAGGGGAGCCTACTTATGGTCGATAAAAGCTTTCGAGCAGAGGTAGTGCAGCTGAACACTCTAGGGAATCACTGCTGCGCATTTCAAGTGGAGGTGCGCTTAAGACTGGTGAAGGGTTGTCTAGACTCCTTATATTTAGCATCAAGTTACCTTCGGGGGCTGATGAGCTTTTTAGGACAGGTACTTCAGACTCAATAACTGCAGAATAGAAATAGATAGGAGCTCCGTTGGCTTCTTGTGGTTTATAACTGTACTTTTGAGTCAGCAGCCGTTGGTTACCTACCAGCAGCTGTCCTTCTGATCCAGGGTAAATCGCAAGAGGTCTAGGGAGCTCTTCGCTCTAGGCAAGGTCCACCTTTCAATGATGACCTTCAATTGTATGAGTTCTAACTTGATGCTGTCTCACTGGGTTTCATGAAGTTGGATTGAACACCTCATGGGATGCCAGCTGCATTAACAGTTTGGAAGAATATGAGATATGGTCATCTCAAGAATTTATACTTGAATGTCCCGCTTTTGCCAAATCAAGGTAAAAAAGCTTGGATCTCATATTTTTAGACATTCAGCGGATATAGAAACAAAAAACCTAAGTGATAGGTTTGAACTGTACATAACAGTCAAAGTGGAATCCCTCGTCTTGCTAACATAACCTGACATTGCAGCCGAACATGAGAATAAATCGTAAAGTAAAGTATGCGACTTATCGGTGGAATCATATGTTAATTACTAGAGAGCGCTACCAGAGATTTCTGTTGAGGGCATCTTCACTATAGCTGTTTTATACTCAGGTATTGCAAATAGCGATACCATATTCCCAACAAGATGGAAGTAACCAAATCACTACTACACTTGTAAAGATTCATCTCTTACACCACTACATATTAAAGTCTAACTTTTCGTTTTTAAAAATTCTATAAATTTCTGTTGCAAGAGTAGCTATATCCATTATACATATTTGTTGAATGCGTAAGAAAGTGAGGCACATAACGCTATACAAATTTCATCAAAAATCGCCGGCATTATTTGGAAGAAATTTTTGAGGTAAGCGTTTTTTTTGTTATTCCTAGGAATTTATTAAATATAATCGCTAAGGACGGAATAAAACTCAAAGCGCTGCCTGAGCTGGAAATCGAGTTTTTCCAAACGGCCATTCTAAGTTAGACTGCCTTAATTTCTGCTTTAAGGTTAGATGGACTAATCACATACATTGTCTTGCGTATAGGTTGTATTACCTTGCAATCTGCAGCACATGATTTTGTTCATTAAAAAGCGCATGCTCACAGATCTGTCTGCGCGTAATTAACGATGTACACGATATCTTGCAGCGCTGCGTCATTGTGGTGGGCAACGATAATATTTTAGTGTTTGGTGGGATCCACGCTTTGCACGAAGTATATGTATGACATTGAAGTTCCGTCTAACGATTCGGCGTTTCGAATGGTTTGTTAGTGATAACCTGCCGAAATGGTGAACGCTCAGTTCGCGCAGGTTTCTGGTCAACCTGCTACACAGGTAAGGATAGCTGTGCAATGCGTAAATTAACTACTTATTAATTTACTTTATGTATTTTTAAAGTGTTTCTATACATATAACACTCAATACTGATGTTTAGGAATATTAAGATTAGTTTTAGGTTTTTTTTCTAATAATGTTAAGTCTCATCTACTAATACTATTTTATACACACGGTGAAAGCGATAAACCACATACATGCACGTGTCTCGGAAGGTGGAGCCCTAGCCCGGATTAAATCCAAGAGTCCAAGGATACGGTTAAAGGGCGAAAATTACAACGGAACCAGGGTTAATAAAAACGTTAGAATTACATAAATCTCGTGTGCTAAAAAACTAATGTTATTAAAAAATCTATCGAACGCGTAACCTGCTTAACTTAAAAACGCAAGGATAATTTCAACACCGAAACCGAACAGGAGTAAGGAAATGAGATCCCATAGTAGCCTGAACTAATGGAAAAAAGAAAACACTATGTGTTAGCAGCTTGCAGAGTGTTCCTGATATCTGGAATAGATTTAAACTATTAAAATAAAAATTTTGAAAAAACCCAAAAGTTGTTAAAATGAAATTATTAAAATAAAAATTTTGAAAAAACCCAAAAGTTGTTAAAAGGAAAAAAATTTTGAAAAACCCGGAAAGTGATTAATATAAACATTTTGGAAAAACTTAAAAGTTGTTAGGGTAAAAAAATATTTAAATGAAATTATTACAGGGCAGTGAAAACTTTTGAAAAGAAATCATGAATTTTAAACATTAAAACAATTTCTATTGCAATATTTTTATGCAAAAGGTAAACAACTAAGCATGTAATGCATTAAATTTAAGAAATGATACGCCCAAGTATTCTTCGCAACTTACAAGATCGTCGAGCTTATGCTCCTAAAGCTTCCCAACCATCCTCAAATCTGATTTCGAATTTAGAAATTAATTCTTCCCCAGTGTAGAGCTGATAATATCATCAATAGTTAGTAAAGTTCTGAGAAACGAAGGACGATAATTGCTTAATGTACGCTTCTGACCAAATTATAAGACCCGAACATAGATCACAATTATCGGATTTAGACAAAATACCACATATTGTTAGAAGTCTACCGGAATTTAACGGTAACCCGGGAGAATATAGTTCCTGGAAAAAAGTGTCAATAGAGTTATGGAAATTTATGAATCTATGAAAGGCACTCCAAAATAGTTTGGAATATCATCCGTCGTCCGAAACAAAATAACGGCAAAGCCGACATCGTGCAGTATATAAGTAAAACTCGACCATTTTATCCACAGCCGTTCAGGGCTGTACAAGCAGCTTCGGTACCACGATTATCAACAAGCTTTTAAACCAAATCAATATCCTCAGCAACATTGGTCAAACTATCACCAAGCTCAACCACTAAGGCCAATGGCACCAAAATCACAGCATCGCCCATTGAAAAGGATTAAACAATTCTTTCAATTCATGCACCAAGCACCATTGAAACCTCACCGAAACTTCCACATCGAAACCGATACCCAGGAACAATGTTTTCCACGGGTACCATACGATTCACAATATCCTCACTATCAAATTAACCAATTTGATTATATAGAAGTAAATTGTTTAAGGTCCGTATCCAGCTCTTAAGTAATTGCTCAAGAAAAAAATACATTATTTCTTCAAGTAATTTTGACAGCTGGTTACGCATTGTGAATGATCCACATTAGAAGAGCAAGAGAGAATAAACAAAGAAAATAAAATTTGTGCGTTATATGTATGTATGTATGTAGCAACATAAATATTGTCATTGCGATTTAAGGAATGTTGTTGATGTTTGTTAAGTTTTATACAACATTTCAAAATGAAATATACTTCCTAATAATGATTTTAACTAATTTAGGATGAATTTAACGATTACTTTGAATTTCCTTCAAGAAACAATTGTTGATTTCATATTTCTTCGCAAAACCAGGTTTGCCATATTCGCATTTTAGTGAAAAAATGTATTAAAAATTAGTACTAGGTTTCTTTAGATCTGCATACCAGCACAAGAAAATTTACTGCAGGAAATTTTCTTGACCATTACTTAAGCGTTTTTTTATATGAAGTTTTTACAATTCTTGAGAGCTGGATACTAAGCTTTAGAATGAAACGTTCTTCATTGCTTAATGTAGAATTCAGAACGAAGAACGAAAAATGTCCAAAAATTCTCATAGATACAGGATCCAGTAAGAATTACATACAGCCACAATTTATATTAAATCCAATCACTAATGAAACCCATTTTTCGGAAAATTTATTGAATACACGATTGAAATCACACACCATGCGATAATTAACTTATGTAGGTCACATAAATAATGCGAACATTCTTATATTTAATATACTATAGTTAATATAATCAAGTTCGGTAATAGTAAAGAAATAAAAATCAAACAAAAACTTTCCCTTGCAGTAAACAATATTGACATCAGAACTGAACATATGACACCCTCTCAGGTGAAATTAGGACCTCTTCGAACATACCCGTATACAGCAGATATTATCCATATCTTATTGGAATGAGAGAATTCCTCAACAATGAAATCCAAACCTTACCTAAAGACGGCATAAAAAGGCACTCACGTTCCCCATATAACTAATAGCCGTGACAAACGACAGCGCTAATATGCATTAGCGGTCTTAACTTACATTTATTTGCGCATTTGACCCATGTGAATGCAAGTTTGTAATGCACAAGAATTTCGTGCATTTGGCTGAATTTAGTAGGCAACATTGGTTAAAAATGACAGATTTTTGCTATTGTTTGACAGATGGCGCTTGAAATCTGCCGACTTGTTTGTGTTTACAGCTTCAGGGGTAAACAGTTTTTATATTGCTAATTAAATTATGGGCAAGTATATTAACAAAAACAAATTTTAATACTTTTAGATGGCAGAAAATAAACAACACACAGTTTGCTATCCATTTTTCCAATATTATTTCACTTTTTGTTTTAATAAATAAACTATAAATGTATATATATTATATAAACTATAATAGCCCTGACATACGAGCAAAATTAATGCGCCTTAAGCAACGCTAATACGCATTGAAATTTTATGGTGACAGACGGCAGACTTGTGCATTTAGACAGCTGATAGTAAAATATGTTTATTTATTAAAAAAAAAAAGTGAAATAAAAATGAATAAGATAAATTATTAATAGAAATTTTGGTATTTTTGGAAAATCAATATAAGTTTAACGAAAAAATACGTTTATTATTAACAACGTTCAGAGATAATAGGGTGAAAGTGTGCGACAAAGTTAAGAATATCGGAAAAATGGATAGCAAACTGTGCGTTGTTTATTTTCTGCCATCTAAAAATATTAAAATTTGTTTTTGTTAATATACTTGCACATAATTTAATTAGCAATATAAAACTGCTTACCTTTGATGCTGTAAACGCAAAGGAGGCGGCAGACTTCAAGCGACATCTGTCAAAAAATACCAAAAATCCAAGAATGATAGAAACAAGATTGCGCAATGACGAGTTCAAATTTTGTTCGTTCTGCGCATCTACGTCGCGGTTGACCAACGTACAATCAGCTGATTTTCAGTTGCTTGTTTTTCTTTGCAACAAGAATCAATTTTGTATTGTAGGCATACAAAAACATGAATATCATCAAAAGTTAACATCAATACATATAAGTGAATATTAATAAAAGATATCAATATAAGTGAATATTTTATAGTGAACATTTACCTACATATTCATTTCATTATATTTTCGTTGTATTATTTAATTTTATCTCTTTGCTGTGTTTATTTCAACTATATACATTTATGCAATTAAAAATATTGAATATTTTGTGACCAACTATCAATTTATTGTCTTATTTAATATTCTTTTTTTGCTGTACATATTTTCAATTAAGTTTTTATTTAAGGAACCAACCCTAAAACACATTCTAGCTCTGAAAAACAATTCTTTTACTTTGGTGCTACAATTTACAAAATTACTTAAATCTAAGTGCTTCTGGACGTAATTTTTACATATATGCAAATCATTCTACATGTTTCTCTATCATTATTGGCAAAAATCCGCCATTTTTGAGCAGTCTTGCCTACTCAAATTTGGTAAATTCAGCTAAATGCACGAAATTCTTATGTATTACAAACTTGCATTAACATGGGTCAAATGCGCAAGTAAATGTAAATTAAGCCCGCTAATGCATATTTGCGCTGTCGTCTGTCAGGGCTATAAGACTATTACTAAAGCGGCTTGGTATTGTAGATATGCTGATATAGAGCGTGATCTAGGCATAAACTCGGTTAACGCAGATATATTAAAAATTGCAGGAGCACATAGTGCAAGATTGATACAGGGGTCGAATCGTTACATCCGTGCACGGATCGGCAAACATACGAAAGAAAATTACGTCATACGTCAATCGTAGTTTTTAAATTCCACATTGCTTTGGATCGTATTTTTAGGTCACAATAGATGTGGAACTGTGAAAACTGTTGCAAAATATTGAATAAATTTGTTACTTTAGATATCAAATGGTTAAATATCAAGATGGATCCGAGTTTGTTTTTTTTATTTGAGCTCTAGTGAAAGTGATGGAGATGAAAAAATGGTGCAGAGGCAACAAAGAGATCGGAGCAATCCTTTGACACTACCGAATACAGCGTAGGTATATAAAAAATAAATCATGAAACCTCATTAACGAAGTTTTCTTTGCAGATTTTTAAAACGATTTCGTCTAACTAATGAGCCTTTTGAATATGCCCTAAATAATATATGTTTAACGCAATCTGACGTCGGAGCAGTGCCTCCAGTGCTACAATTAGCAACCACGCTCTCACATTTGGCTAGCGGTGGATACCAGCACAGTGTAGGCATTGACTATTTGATTGTGATTTGTCAAAGCACTGTTTCGAAGCTGACATCCCATGTGCTTAAAGAAATGGAAACGAAGTTGTGCCCACAGTCCTTAGAGGAAATTAGATTTGCTTAGGATAATACCAATTAGTACTACATTCCTCATGATGCGGTTACAGCAGAGTTCCGCGTGGTGTTCAACGGTACCTACCATAAATGGAATCTCATTTAACTTCAATTGGTAGGCCCAACGCTTCAGGATTGGCTGAGTGTTATACTTTTACGTTTTCATCGCTTTCGGTGTGATTGATGACCAATCGGCACAAGACTTTTTAGTTGCCTTTACTCGTTTCGTCAGCCGACGCGGTCACTGCCGGGATTTATATAGTGATAACGGTACAGCGTTTGTTGGTGCATACCGAATCCTGAAGGAACATCTTGGACCATGGTGGTGCTCCACATCAAGCATGCTGCTGGGAGGCTGCTGTGAATTCCGCTAAGCACCATTTGACACAATGCGTAGGTGCGCAGGTCATGTGGCATAGTCAACTCCAGACACTGGCCTATTACACTATTAACGATAATTTTTAATTCGGTATTTTAAATTCCGTTGTAGTGCGCCTAACGGTACTGTAATGATGAAAGTATTATAATTATGAACAATTTAATCATAACTGGCCAATATTATATATTTCTATGTTGAATATATACCTATATACTATATACTTTATTTATTGGAACAGTTATTAAAAATTGTTTCTTTTGGTTAATTTTAGCACAAAATTTTTAATAAAATACTTCTTCACTTTAAAAACCAATCCTTTAATTGGTTTGAAAATATTATCAAATGAAACTTTAACATTTTGTTTGGTTATTTCAACATGAGAAAGCACACAAAATGTTACTGGAAAGAAACAAAGATTTTTATGTTAAAATTTCAGTACAAGTTTTGAAGTTTCTTACCATGAAAACCAAGGTAACTACCGTAAAATATGTTTATTTTTAGTAGCATGTTAAATATTGCAGTCCGCAAACTTGCATGCATTTATTTTTAAAATATAATACAGATACTTTATCAAGTAAAAAAAACTTAAATAATTTTTTATTCTTTTTTATTCACTTTATATATTTACAGATTTCAATGGAAAGTTCTCAAGCTAGACTTCAATACCACCATTTGAGTTCTTAAATTATAAAAATTTTAGTTCCCATTAGGATTAAATTCTAAATTGACTAATATAAATAATTACTGTTTAATTACCATACAGGTATGTACATAATGTGCAAATATTAAGAAATAGTATAACTATTATACAAGGTGTGTTCCTAAGTAAACAGGACTTTTTGAATCTCGCTTCCCCTGGTAGCGCCGTCTATATGTCGACTGATGCGTTAGAATCTGCTTTCTTTATCGATTGTCCAGTGAGAATTTCATGACATTTCATAGATTGGAAGTGAAGTTATTGCGTTTTAAATGTCAGTATGTTTGTGTTGTCGGTGCGAAAATGAGCTTCGAACAAAGATCCAACATTAAATTTTGTTTTAAAATTGGTAAAACTTTTACCGAAACGTTTCAATTGATGAAACAAGTTTATGGCGATGATTGCCTATCCCGTAGCAGAGTGCACGAGTAGTTTCAATGTTTTCAAAGTGGTCGTGAGGACATAAATGACGATCAACATGTGAGCCAATCAAAATCTGTGATCACCGAAAATTTCATCGAAATTGTGCATGAATTCATCAAAAATCAGCCGAAATCATCATTGAAATTCATGGAAATGGAATTGAACATCTCCAAAACATCGATTTATCGCATTTTGAGCAAACATTTGGGCTTACGAAAGGTGTGTGCACGGTTTGTTCCGCCCAAATTAACTTATTAATC
Source organism: Bactrocera neohumeralis (assembly GCF_024586455.1). NCBI lineage: Eukaryota > Metazoa > Arthropoda > Insecta > Diptera > Tephritidae > Bactrocera > Bactrocera neohumeralis. The sequence goes on from NW_026089623.1 coordinate 6,367,609, forward strand.
CAACATTCGAAGGACGATTATTTGACCAAAAATCACATTTTAACCTTTAAGCACTACCTGTATTCACCTGATATGGCACCGTGTGACTTCTTCCTTTTCGGAAAAATGCATTTTCCCATGAAAGGAAAGCGTTATGCAGACGTAGAGGTCATTCAAAAGCCTCGGATAATAAAATTGCCTTGCTTGCCTCTAGTCCCAACCTCAAAAGAAAAAAAACGTACATATAAACCAATTGGAAATTTTTCAGAACTACGCCAAATTAAAAAAGATTGCCCTAAGTTTGTTTTAATCTCTGCAGCAGATCCGAATAAAATACTTTCCAAGTACCCTTGTTTCGCAGTGCATAAAAGCTTAGAATCAACATGCTTGGAAATTATGTCTATGATGATAATCAACTCTTACTTGTTCAGAATCGGAAAAACTCTGAATAATTTCTAACAACAAAGAAGTTAAATGGAATTTGCGATATTACTGTGGAATTACATAACAATTTGAATTGCTCTAAAGGCACAATTTACGCTCCAATACTAAACAATATTGCAGAAGAAGAAATTGTCGAAATTTGAAAAGATCAGTTAGCTACTTCCGTCTATAAATTCACTAAAAGTATAGAAGCCAAAGAAAGAGCTAGTGAAGTGGCTTTCCTTTCATTTGTGCTCTACAAACTCTCCGAAAAATTAGAAAGATTAGAGCCTATTTTCTAAACCCCATGAGATGTAAAAGTTACTAGCTTTCCGGCCACACAACTAAATGTTGCAACAACAACGCAGCCTGCGACACGTGCAATTCCCTCCTCGTCTCCCTCGCCATGCAACCGCACTTCTTGTATAAATTGCTCAGGCGATCATCTTTCCTCTTCACGTTATTGTCTGAAAAACCAACAATCTAAAAATATTTTAAAAATAAAGGCAGAAAAAATGTTCAATGCGAGAAGTAACAGAACACTTACCCCCATCCCTGCAAACACTTCCTTCGCTTCTGTTACAAAAATACAAACAAGCAAATAACTAACGTGATTTCCCATACAACTTATCCTCTTCCACAACAAAGGAAAACTGCGAAAGAAACTACAAAAAGTCTTACTGCCAGGAGCAACAAAAAACTCCTGTTGGACCATAAAAGTTACAAAATTTAAAAAAAAAAATCAGTTACAAAGGTAGCATTGTTATTGTAAGCAACAATCCCTTGCATTTACCACGCAACCTGACGATTTGCGCAGGCAACTAATCAAAGTGCAACAAAAATCAAAAAGAAATGAAATTTCAAAAATATTCAGAATGCAGAGTTCCTTAAAAAAAATCAAAATAAACAGTGTCCCAGTGAAAACTCCGCATTAAAAGCAATAAGGCAGCGACCAAGCATAGTGGAAAAAACAACAAGTTTCCAAAACAGCACTAGCAACAACAACATCAATTTAGTTGTAAGTAAATCCTATATTTATTAAATAAATGGGAAATAATCACACTAATATTAAGTATGAAAAATTGTTTCACTGTGAGTATTTCAAAAACAAGAATCATGACACTCACAAGTGCCCTTATTTAAGAGAAAAGAATACAAGATAAATTCCTATATATTAAATATATATAAATAAAAAAGAAAACGGGATAAATTATATTATTATTGCATTAAATATATATATATATATATTAAGGTGGGCCAAAAAAATTTTTTTATTTTTTTTTCTTAGTTACCATGAAAATCTCATCCGACATGACTAAAAACAAGTTCTGGTAAGACCTTAATATTAATATTGAGCTCTTAATATTAATATTAAGAGGTGCCTCATCGACATTTTCGATTTCCCATATAAATAACATAGGAAATTTTGTTTTTTTTTTTGTTTGGAGTTTTAATGTACACATACAAATAATTGGTAAGCGAGAATCAACACTTATTCTTATAGGAAATTTAACGATCTACAAAAAAGGTCTAGAACATTTTTTGGCTGAGTCAACTCATTCAAAGTTATTCGTAGTTAAAGTCCGACAAAAAATTATAAAAAATGATTTCCACAACAAATCATATTTTTTCGATTTATCTCATTTTTATTTAATTAATTCATAAAAGAAATTCATGCAATCTAGTCAAGCTGAACTTAATTGTTAATTTTCACTACTATTTTTGTATTTTACCGCTTAAGTCAATTATCGATCTTAGCGACACCTATATGGCAATATAAGTAAATATTATTCAAGGTTACGTCAATCTCTCCAACTTTGTTTATAGCAGGAACAGCCAAAAACTCTACTCCCTTCCTTCCTTTGCCTTCAAGCTTTGTATAAAAAAGAAATAAACACTGATCCGAAAAAAAAAATTGAAATTGAGCCAAGAAATTCAGACCAATTCTTATCAGTAGATCTGAGTGACTTTATTTCGAAAAAGTCAATGACTATATTTCAAACATTCGATTTACCTACTGACTTCATTGACAAAAATGTGGAACCTAGGATGAAAGCTATCAAGAGAATCAGGAATTTTTTAAGCGTCTCTGCGTGGTCAATGATGTAGTAGAAAGAGGTGTTGCTTTAATAGAGGAGTACAACAAATGTCTTACTAAAAATGAAGAACAATTGCAATATTTATTGCAAGTTGTTAAAAATCACCGACAAAAATTTCCCGATTGTAACAAAAACGACTTTAGTTTAATTTTGAAATAAACAATATGTGAGAGATGTAAAATAAAAATTTGTAATGCAATCGAAAAATTACTGAAAAATGGCTCTTATTAATTTACATTTCCCGAGAGTCAGGAGCAAATAGGACACATTATTTTTTTAGGCAACGATTAAGGTTTCTAAGTCATCACTCACACAGAGTAGAGTTCAAAGTTTTTGTTTAAATTAAGTACTTAAAAAATTGATTTTATTAAACGATTATCGATATTTTGTGAAAATTCTATGGTTACATCGCTAAACACTCGATAAGTTTTACGAAAAATATGATTTGTTATGTTTCTTAGCCATCAATTTGTAATATAAGATGAAAAATTGTGGAAATCATTTTTTATAATTTTTTTTTTGGACTTTAACTACGAATAACTTTGAATGAGTTGACTCAGCCAAAAAATGTTTTAGACCTTTTTTGTAGATCGTTAAATTTCCTATAAGAATAAGTGTTGATTCTCGCTTACCAATTATTTGTTTGTGTACATTAAAACTCCAAACAAAAAAAAACAAAATTACCTGTATTATTTATATGGGAAGTCGGAAATGTCGATGAGGCACCTCTTAATATGAATATTAAGAGCTCAGGTTTTACCAGAACTTGTTTTTAGTCATGTCGGATGAGATTTTCATGGTAACTAAGAAAAAAAAAATAAAAATTTTTTTTTGGCCCACCTTAATATATATATATAATATTCTACTTCTTTCATTACTATAGAAATACCAAGGTCTTTATGGATATCTTCATTACGCATGTACCATGGTGAACACGTGATAGTTCTAAGCATTTTTGATTAGAACCTTTGTATTATGTCAATATTAGTTTCACAGGTCGTGCCCCACAGTTGAATGCCATACATCCAAATCGGCTTTATGACCGCATTATATAAAAGCACTTTGTTGTCTAGGCTAAGTTTGGAGTTTTTATTTAAAAGCCAATTTAAATTTGCAGCTCTTATTTTCATGCAAGTTATTCTACTAGATGTATGTTTTCTCCACGTAAGTCTTTTATCTAGGTGAATACCAAGGTAAGTTACTTCATCCACTTGGGGTACTAAAATATTGTTAATTTTTACTGTCGGACACATTTTTGGTCTTTGCGAAAACGTAACATGCTTACACTTTTGTTCATTCACATTTATACGCCAGTTGGCTAGCCTTTCTTCGACAGACCTTAAGTGCTCGGCTAATATTCTTGATGCTACAGTGCGCGAATTTTAGTTAGCCGCACTCTTAAATTATAAAAAAAATAACTGTACACGCGACAGTTTTGATATTTTCGTTTTTGTAAAGAATAGTTGCTAGGTAAGATACATATATATATTTTTTTGTGAAGTTTGGTAACATTTACACTTATTTTATTTGATAATATTCAGTTGACAACAGTGTGATTGAAATGGCTAAACAAAAGTTTTTAAATTATGTGGAAAAGGGCCAAATTCACATTTTGAAGGAAAATGGTCTTTCTAACAGAGCAATCAGCCGGCAAATCAAAAGGTCAGAGAAAGTAGTGAGAAATTTTATTATGTATTATGTGGCATTTGTTACGGCTCACTAAAGCTGTTTCATCCGCAAAAGTTGATGTTAATTCATTATTAGCTGTTGGAAGATTAGCTGTATATATGACGTATAGAGTTGGGCCTAAAACACTGCCCTGTGGTACACCAGCCCTGTCGTTCATCACTCCAGACTCCAATGTTTTATACAATTCTAAAGGTAGAATATTTTTAATTTTATATAAATATGAAAGCCCTTCTTGACACACCTTATCAAACGCCTGATCCACGCCCAGAAATAAAGCTGAACAGTACTCTCTGTGCTCAATGCTTTTCTTATTTCGTTAGTAATTCTATTTACTTGCTCTATCGTGCTATGTTTTTCACGAAACCCGAATTGGTGCGTTGGTATTATATTATTTTCGAGGAGGAAAGGAGGCATCTTTGATAGTAACACTTTTTCAAATATTTTAGAAAGACAGGGTAGAAGACTGATTGGTCTGTATGAAGACGGCTGTCTTTCCCAGGTTTATCTATTAAGATAATTTGCGACTTTTTCAATGAATTAGGTTAGTATCCGAGATTAAGAATTGCATTGAAGAGCAAAGAGAGCACTTCTATAGCAATATTTGGTAACTCAATTAGCATTTTTGGGGTAATATTATCATGTCATGCTTTTATTATTCTAATAATTTCAGAAGGTGAAGTCTTAAAAGACTCGAGTGACTCGTTGACTGTGTTGGGTAAGCTGGACAACTCAAAGTTGTTCTTTGGGCAATTTGGTTGAAATACCTTTTCTAGGTGATTTGCAAAACAATTAGCCTTTTCCTCGTCACTTTGAGCCCTATTTCCACCCATGTCTCGTATAGACATGTTGGAGTCAGTTGGTGGCTTCATGACTTTTGGGCTTTCCAAAGGGAATATTGCTTGTTTGAATTTGGACACAGCTTCTTTATATTATACATTTCAGTGTTGAATTCTTCCTCACGTTTAAGCTTTTTTTTTAATTTACGTACTGCTGATTTTAATTGAAGCTGAGTGGAATGGAGGCGATGGATCTGCCATTCTTGTCTTGCACGCCTTTTTTCATTTACAAGCTTTTCTATTTCTCTATTAGGGATTTTTCTGGGACCAAGCGGCTTATAGCTTTTGTTTGGTGTTGCTAAGACAGCTGCGTTAGTTATTATATCATTGAGTTCTCTTATGCTTTCGTCAATATCTCTTCCTGTATTTATTTTGTGCTCAATATTAATGTGGCTAGTCACGTATTTTTTATATTTTAGCCAATTCGTTTTATAAGAAGCTAGACCCACTTTTGGATCAACCAATATATGTTGCTCACAAGTCTTTATTAGTACAGGAGAGTGATCAGAAGATAGGTCAGTGCATGTATCAACTGTTATGTGCGATTTATCTATATTTTTTATTACAGCAAAATCAATTCAATCTGGTATTTTGTTACGATCACTGGGACAATATGTCGGCTTACCAGGAGATATTATGTCAAGGTTATTGTGCCTATTTATTATAGTGTGATACAACTGTCGTCCTTTTGGATTAATTAGTCGTGAGCCCCAATACGAGTGTTTTGCATTATAATCTCCACCTGCTAGAAATCTGATTTAACCGTTTTCTAACCAACATATGTTCAATACACTAATTTTTTACTTAAAAAAGTTTGCAACATTTGGTTTTGTGATTTGATTATCTCTTAAATCATATTTTGCATTTAAGCCATAAATTGTGTCATACATTGGGTAAGGTTGAAAAACATAAGGGACATTCTCTTGCTCTTGCAAAACCCTTGCACGGTGCAAGAATTGCATATATTTCCTCTTGGTGCACCGGCACAACAACAAACACACGCAGACAATTATTTGCAATGGCTGTAAAATATGTCAGACCAAAACCCATGTATATTTGCGTGCAATGTCACGCAAAAATATAATTGCAACCCTGTTTTAGCTGTCATTTTACATAAAGACATATTACATCGTTGAAGAAGGTAAGTTTTAAATAGATTTTATAATTTCTATTTAAATTATAAAGATTTGTTAGTTTATTTTTGTTAAAAGTGTATGCAGAAAGTGGGCCAATTCAAAACAGCCATACATAATAATCATTCACAATAAATTGACCGAATCAGCCGTTCATATATCACTAGATTCTGCAATGGGTGCTCTCGTGCTCTTGTATATTTCGGTATACATAGTATTTTTGCAATCTGCAATCTTGCAAGAGCAAACGAATACCCCTATAGTTTCAACGCTTCCATTTGGTTGGTTTTGGGGAAATTGCATTTGTGCAGTATTACATTTCACAACTTTTGTATAGCTCCCTTGTGTAGCATTGTCTTTACTGGTTTGGAAATATGTACGAAGATTTCAATATTAGGGAGAAATATTCAGCATTTGGTTACGGCGTGATTGAATGCCCTGTGACAACTTCGATTTCAAATCTTTATATACAGGGCAACCCCTGTGTAGGATCAGGAAAAGTGTTTCCCAACCGCGTTAGTTCAACGAAACAACAATAATTTAAATGAGAATTTGGGCTGTGTAATTAAATTGAAAGAAGAATGAGGAAATCCAAACTTATCGCCTTGGTGGTCATCAGTAGACTATGTATATTATTTAAGGTAAATAAAATGTAATTAGGTACAAGATTAGGTTTATGCTTATATTTTCGATGGATGTCCATATCGTCCCCTCAATATAACAATAGCGTATGTGCTCATACGCCATTATTTTTTTATTGCATATTTAGAATCTCCGTCATTGATTCTATGTCTGGTCAAAATTTCGTCAAATTCTACTTCCACAAAGTGGGTCAAAATGTCATTGGAAAAAATGGTGTATAATTTCATGTTCAAAAATTTCCTTCAATAAGTGTATAAGCTCATATGCGCTATTTTGCTTGAAATTGCTACTGCAAAGTTGTTAAAAGAATAATAGTGTATGCGCATTATGCTCCATTTTAGCCTGTAGAAATAAATACAATTTATCAAAACTTTAACTCATAAAATAGCTTATAATAATATACACTATTGTTTGAGAAATAGTTTTATTCCGACCATTTCTATACTCCACATAAGCTGTTTTATTTTCAATACAAATTCGAAAGTTTTATCAGAAATTTACAAGTGTAGTAGCCTATGCGATTTTTACGTTGTTTTGACTACATGAATGCCAAGGAAATATTGTAGTCATTTGAAATTTCAGCTTGCAAATTCATTTCGCAGAGAAAGTTTGTTCATTAAAAATATGGATTTTAAACATCTGAGTGAGTATCGTCTTTTATATAATGTAAGTGAAGTAAGTAAAGTAAATATCAACAGGCTGTGACACGAAACCACCAGTCGTTGTGGAAATTGCTCCAAAGACTGATGAGTTTGATTTCGCTGTGGGATTGCCGGACATAGAGATACCTCAAAAAGAGGTGTTCAACTTTTCGCTTACTGGCAAATACAATAAAGAGCTGCCAATTTGTAATCGAAAGCTGCATGATCTTCAAAATTTGTCCAAAAAGAGTGTAATTCCTCTTGGCTCGCAGTCATTTTTTTTAATTTACGAGCTGGAAACAAGCGAAATTGTTTAGATGAGCCAGATGTAGCAGAGGAAGAGAATGAAGACGAATGAATTTCTAGTTATTTTTGATTTACGCAATGTATACCTTCATTTGTCATAATTTTTTGTTTATAATAACCCAAATTGGAAAGTAATGAATAAATGCCACTGAATTAACAAAACTCTGAATTAATTACTGTTTTATAATGTTACAAATTGATACTTTTGAGATCAGATATTTTATTAAAAATACGGTAAAATTATTGAATAAAACAGCGTATACCATACAAAATAAAATAGTGTATCAGATACATCATACGAATTCCTTAAAAAATAAAATGGCCTATATGGAGGACTTGCGCTTTGAATAACATAATTATGGTCTTAAAGGATGCGTAGAATAAAAAAACTTGGTAAATTTAAAGACAAGAAACGGTCTAATGTACTCATAGAAAAATCCACTATGAAGAATTTTTATTTACCGCTATATTGAGGTTTTAATAGACATCTAATTTGACAAAAACTTTAAACTCGATTTTCTCAAAACTCAAAAAAAATTATACGCTATTGTTATATTGAGGGGACGATATGCTTGCACATGCGAAAGAGTCACACAAAATGAGTGACAAAAACTCTCGCTGTTATGTTGTTGCGAACATACATATGTAGCCATGCATACAAATGTGTTATGTGGGAGCATTGTGCACGTACAATTTATAATACCTTAGTTTGTTAGTACAATTGAGTCTGTGCTCTTATATACTTATGAGTAACTAAACTTAAAATAACTTAATAGCTAATAGGGTGTAAAGTTAGGTGACCCAACATCCCGGCCCCGTTGAAAGGACTTTCAAATAAGTAAAACTGCAATTTTGTGGATTGGGCGACAAATTACACCCTTTGAAGTTCGCCCATCAACCACTCTGATTCGTGCATTCTTTCCTGGGATACCATCTATGACACGACCAATTAGCCAAAGTGGTGATAGAGGCCGATAATAGAGAACTGCTTCTATTTCTTCCAAGGCTGTAGTGATTTCCTCGTATGTTAACTTAGTATTCATAACGCTACGATTCAAATGCCCTTTGGCTGATTTAACTGCGGCCTCCCAAATGCCACCAAAATGAGGTGCCCTAGGAGGGATTAAATGAAAATTGATTAGCGCAATAATTTGTGATGACATCTTTGGTTCCAATGTCGAATGCCATTTTGACAGCTCAAATCCACCTAATTTTAGCAACTCTGTTACTTCATGTTTTATCCTTGATAGCTCCGCAAGTGAGTCAGCTCCACACAGAAGATCGTCGACGAAGAATGATGACTTGACTACATCTGACCCAACAACAAATTGCGACACTTACTGATCCGCGATGTAGTGTAGACTACGCACAGCAAGATAGGGTGCGGCTCCCATTCCGTAGGTGACAGTTTTGAGCTGAAATGTCTGAATATTCTTTTTAGGCGAACTCCGCCACAAAATGTATTGGAACCTCCGATATTCCTCATTGATTAGTATCTGCCTATACATTTTAACGATGTCTGCAGTAAGAGCAAAGCGATGTGAACGAAAACGAAGCAAGGTAATTACAAGTTCGCTTTGAATTGTAGGTCCAACCATTTGAATGTCTTTTATCGATTTTTGCGTAGTTGTTCGACAAGATGCATCAAATACAACTCTTAATTTCGTTGTAGTGCTATTTGGTTTCAAAACGCAGTGATGAGGGATATAGTAGTGAGGTTCATCCAATTTTGGATTGGGCAGTGCTTCCATGTGGCCTAGACTCCCATATTCATCCATGAAGTATACGTATTCTTTCTTGAGCATAGGGGACTGTTGCAATCGGCGTTCTAGCGCATTAAATCGGCGCAAAGTTGTATTATATGATTCACCCAAGCAAGAAGGGCCATCTTTGAACGGGATGTTCACTATGATCCTACCGTTGGGACTTCGAGATACGGTGTCATTAAATAACCATTCACAGTTGTGCTGTTCAAGTGTCCACACATTCGGCTTTGTTGCAATTTCTTCAATTTGCCACAGCTTTTCCAATTTTAAATCTATAGACTCCTCACATGCAAACAAGCATTTGACATTAAGCACGTTAGTGTTTGCTCGATAGCGTCCCGAAACTACCCATCCTAATAACGTTTTCTGTAAAATCGGAAAATTATTACCAAGTTTAATTTGTCCTACAGAAAGTAAACTAAAGAAGCTCTCTGTCCCCAAAAGTAAATCAATTTTCCTTGATTTGTTAAATTGATGATCAGCAAGCACAATGTTTGGAGGAATATGCCAAGTAGATGTATCTATCTCCGGTTCTGGATGATAGGCGATGTGCGAAGTAAGGCAAAAATCGAGAGGTAACTCCAAGCTTGTTGCTTGCGACTTAATATTTGTGGAAGTTCTATACTTGATATTGGTAGAGGACTTACCAATACTTTCAATCTCTATGTTGTGTTTGCTACGTGGAAGCATCAGTTTTTGTGAAAATTCTTCAGTTGTGAAATTAACTTGTGAGCAAGAATCCAGCAAAGCACGGCCAAGATGATAGTTTCCGGAAACGTCGAGAACTGGAACATCTGCTGTGGCGAGGATGATGTTGTCAAACGAGTTGTTCATGTGTGTATGAACAGCGGATGTCGAAGTAGTTTTTGACGAATCTGGGATATTCCTACGATGTAACAAGGTATGGTGTTGACGATAACAAATCTTACACTTATGCGTTGATGCGCAGTTCGATAACTAATGTTCCCTTGATAAGCAGTTAATACATAGAGGCATCTTTTTTACATGGTCAAAGCGTTGCGACACTCTAAGTGCCTTAAAACGGTCGCAGTTGTGTATTTTATGATTGTTGCTGGAACACATCGAACAACATGAGCTGGAACAGGAAAACGAATAGCCTTTACGTAAAGGTTTTGCTTATGCGTGTTGGTAGTGCTTTGGTGTACATATCCAACGGTGTGAGCGTTATCAATTGAGTCGAGGTACTGGCAACGTCTCTCCAAAATGTGGGTGCAATTTTCCCAGCTCGGCAAAGTTTTAAAGTCCAGAGACCCCTTCCATTTGCGATTGGTTTCTTCATCTGCCTTCTTTAAAACTAAATAAATAAGCACTGCCTGTGAAATTTGGCTTTCAGTTCCCAATGACAATAACGAGCCGTAAATTGCAGATGCCTTATCAATTAAACTTCTCAACTGACAGCCATTAGGCTTAGAAATAGACGAAAGCTCAAATAAAGAGGAAATATTTTCTAAAAATATGAGAGTTGGGTTGTCATATCGAGTTTTGAGTCTCTCCAATGACTTCAAATAGTTTTCATTGGAAACTTGAAAGGCGTCAATGGTTTCTAATGTCGGTCCATTGAGACAGTTGCGTAAATGATTAAATTTCTTTATGTTGGACAAGCAATATTCTCGATCAATAATTTGCTGAAAGGAAGTTATGAAATTTTGATATTCTGAGTACTTGCCGCTGAATGTAGGAAGTTTGAGTTTGGGCAGCTTCGATCCTGCCTGCATTACGCAAGTGGTGTCTGAGAGTGTGGTGTTGGAATCCTCGGTAACTTGAGACTGAATAAGTAACTTTTTGGTTATATACAGCTCTTCAAGATCAATGCGACCGCAATCCTCAGGACCTATACTTTCAATTTCCGTCTGTGTAGACAGCACATTTTTGAAATAAAATTTCAAGAATACCAAGTCGGCATTTGTATTCGGCTGCTGAAAGTATTTTAGCACCTGGCCGTAGACTGGCCTCGACAATGTTTTTTATGCGAGAAATATTTTTCTTAATATTAGCCCATTGTTGTTTGAGCTCTTCCAAAGACATGTTTAAAATGTTCAACAATTTACGAAAAATTCCAAAAATATGCTTGTTAGAAAAGGGTATAAAGTTTGCGATATAACGACGAATGAATACAATATAAATAGTTTTATACTTGCGATTAGATTGCTTTGAATCCAGAATTCCGCTCAAATGGTTCGTTGGGTATAAATGAATATGTTGGGAGCTGCAGCGAAATGCGAGTAAGCGATAGCGATGGTATGACGAAATAAGAGCGACGAAAGAATTGCAAGTGCAGCGGCAGCGATGCAATGTGATGCGTGATCACATACAAGCGACGTATTAGCTTTTCAGCGATATTGATAGCTAAGCAGTAGTAGCGACAACGAATCCAGTATTTGCAGTGCAGTATGAGAGTAGCAGAGATGACAAACGTTCGCAGTGGCAGCGAACAGCAACGATGGCAGAATTAGCAGAAGCGACGGCGTTCAATTCTGAGCAGTGCAGAGCAGCGGTGTATAACTGATTTAGGTCTAAGAGTAAGGTATTACTGTATTTTGTATGGACTACAATGACCTTTATCCAAGCCTCTGCAACTTATTGCGAAGAAATGTCCAACTAAGTTGTACAACGATGCGATCCCCCAGCGATAATGATGATGATGATTATTATGCGCGAGCCTTATGATGACCACCAAGAGCACGAATCACGATAGACTTATGTTAGATAGCTGGGTACAAAATTTTGACTAAATTAAATTACACTTTTTATTTAATTTAATCGCTACTTCTGAATCAATTTAAAACACTAGCCCCACGTTGGGCGCCAAAAAATGTAGGATCAGGAAGAGTTTTTTCCAACCGCGTTAGTTCAACGAAACAACAATGATTTAAATGAGAATTGGGGCTGTGTAATTAAATTGAAAGAAGAATGAGGAAATCAAACTTATCAACATACATATGCCCAGCCATGCATACGTGTGCATATATCGGGTGATTTTTAAGAGCTTGATAACTTGGTGGTCATCAGTAGACCATATTATTTAAGGTAAATAAAATGTAATTAGGTACAATGATTAGACTTATGCTAACATTTTTGATGGATGTCCATATGCTTGCACATGCCAAAGAGTCACACAAAATGAGTGACAAAAACTCTCGCTGTTATGTTGTTGCGAACATACATATGTAGCCATGCATACGTGTGCATATATACAAATGAGTTATGTGGGAGCATTGTGCACGTACAATTTATAATACCTTAGTTTGTTAGTACAATTGAGTCTGTGCTCTTATATACGAGTAACTAAACGTAAAATAACTTAATAACTAATAGGGTGTAACGTTAGGTGACCCAACACCCTGTAATTAGCAGTGTGATTTTCTCCACAATTGCTGCATTTTTTATTTAAATCCTCTTTTTTAAGAGTACATTTTGAAGTAGGATGTAGATCACCACACACCACACACCACACAGATACTGTGTAGAGTGCAAAATGCTTTCGTGTGTCCATACTCTTGGCAGTTTGTTCATTGTACTGGATCATTTCTCTTATGTGGTTTCTCAACGGTGATTCTGCTATGGAGCAGATATTTTAAATTTTAAATCGGGTGTATTTAGTTTTTCTTTAGTTGGTTAGAATTTGGCATCAATTCTATTTTGAAGATTGGTTGTGGGACTTTGTTCCTATTAAAAATATTTACTACTGATTTAAAGCTAAAACCACCTTCTTCCAGTACTTCTTTAACATCGTTAGAGTCTACCGAAGACTCTATACCTTTTATGAAAAACAACTAGGCCTTTTGAGCTCTTCAGTTGGTAACAGTAGTAATTCTTGTTATTGTTTAACAAATACTTTACAATATCAATGAAACTTTTTTCAGTGTATGTTTGAATTTTTGTTTTATCTATATTACCTTTTTTCAAGGGCACAATATGAAAATTGTTTGTGCCTATTAAATTACTTAGTTTGGAGACAAGTGTATTTGAGCTATGCTCACGCAAATAGATTGTAGGGGGTCTGGCATTCACGACTGCGGTGGTACCCTTTGCATCATCCTTAGGCTCCTTGCTCAGCAAGGCAAATCATTTGCCATTTAAGATTTCTGGATTTTTATCATTTGGCGTACCTGGTTGAAATTTTTTGTTATTGACCGCTGATTTAATTGGACTCGATTTCCTTTTTACATTTACGTAGCGGTCAATACCAGTCTGAACAGATGGCCCTTTTTTGCATGGTACATTCTCACCTTGGGTTTGTTTTCCTTCGCTGTCCGGGGGCTAGCTAGTACCTGCATAGTGTCTGATGTCGGTGCATTGGTTGTTGCCCGATTTTTGTTTACTGGTGCTTCTGCTGACTGTGCTTGCTGAATTTTAATTTTTTGCCAGGCGTTGTTTTTGTTGCCTCGACAAAGCTGAAGTAGGCATTTAAAGAGTGCCTACGGCCTTGCTGGTGAGGCTGCGAAGCACTCAGTATTGTTTTTATTTTTTTGTTTTGTTTTTATCAATTTATTTCGTGCACTATTTATATTGTTTATGTATATAAATAATAATTTGTGGGCACTGATTTTTATTGATTGTTTGTTTTTATTTTATTATTATTAATTGGTTACTTTTTGCGCAATCTGAATATACGGAGCGAATTAAAAAACACGTCCGTACACCTTGAACGTCAAATAAACAAATATTGATGGAGGAAAATGATAGTGAAAAACTGCATTTTCGTGAATAATAGAAAATATCAATACTTAAGAATGCCAATTGGGCCAAAAAATGCTCCAAGTATATTTCGAAGAGCAATGAACAATATTCAACACGTATGTATGGGAAAATTTTGTCATGTTTATATTGACGATATTAAGTATACTCAATACTTGGAGTCGTGTGTAGAAGTTCACGCAAGTGAGGAAAGTTCTCTGATCGCCATTCACTTGAGAGTGGCCAGAAACGATTCTTTTACATATGGCTCAAGCAGCTTACGACTTCCAGTCGTTGACCATGTATCCTCTGGGTAGTCTAAGAACATCCGTTTGAAGGCGAGCTAAAGTGAGAAGGCGAAACATCCCCTACATAGGGTAGTGCGCTGGGTTTGTGACCCGCCACGTAAAAAAAAAACACCACCAATGAAAAATAACAACCAGCCTCGGATGAGAGACCCCCCTTTTGATGACGACCATGGCAAATGACTTAAAGACTACGATTTGGGGGCATGCACCTGGAATGTCCGGTCCCTTAATTGGGGAGGTGCCGTTGCCCAGCTGGTTGATGTCCTCGTTAGAGTGAAGGCTGACATCACCGCCGTCCAAGAAATGCAATGGACGGGATAAGGACAGAGACGAGTAGGTCCTTGTGGCATTTACTACAGTGGCCATATAAAGAAGCGCAAATTTGGTGTGGGATTCGTGGTGGGAGAGAGACTTCGTCGCCGAGTACTATCATTCACTCGTCACGACGGAAGAGAAGGACGATGAGAACAAAGATGGCTTCTATGAGCGCTTGGAGCGCACCCATGAGAACTGCCCCCGTATCGATGTAAAATCGTGCTTGGCGACTTTAACGCCAGGGTGGGCAAGCAAGGTACCTTTGGCGCAACAGTCGGTAAATTTAGTCTACACGAAGAAACATGCCCAAATGGGTTGATTGGTTATCTATAGTACTAGATTCCAGCACAAGAAAAGACATCAAGCTACCTGGCTGTTTCCGGATCGAAAAATCACCAACCAGATCGATCATGTTGTGATAGACGGAAGACACATCTCCAGTGTTCTATACGTGCGTACGCTCCGAGGTCCTAACATCGACTCGAACCACTATCTTGTTGCAGCCAAGATTCGCACCCTCCTCTGTGCAGCAAAAAACGAACGTTAACAAACACAAGGAAGGTTCGACCTCGAGAAGCTGTAATCACAACAGACAGCCGAACGATTTTATACTCGACTTACACTCCTGCTCTCTGAGAGCACTCGTCAACAACTCGGTATAAGGGAACTATGGGACGGGATTTCCAACTCCTCACGTACAGCTGCAACCGAAACCATTGGTTTTCGGAAAATGCAAAAGAACAGCTGGTACGACGAGGAGTGAAACCTCGCAGCGGAGAGAACAGACTGCCTACCTCGCCACATTACGATCGCCAGCAACACGTGCGGGATGGGATACATACCGAGAGTTGAAGAGTTGACAAGCAGGCCGAGTGGGGTAATGCTCGAAAATTCTACGAAAAAATGCGGCGGCTAACTGAAGGTATCAAGACATATTCTTGTAGAACCCCCAAAGGTGAGCTAGTAATTGATGCCCAAAGCATACTAAAATTATGGATGGAACACTTCTCCAGCCTGCTGAATGGCAGGGAAAGTACAACGCCAGGAGAAGGCGAACCCGATTCCCCAATCGATGACGATGGAGCAGACGTTCCATTGGCCAACCATGAAGAAGTTCGAATAGCAATTACCCGCCTGAAGAACAACAAAGCGGCTGGGACCGAAGGATTGCCTGCCGAGCTATTCAAACACGGGGGCGAAAAACTGATAAGGAGCATGCATCAGCTTCTTTGTAAAATATGATCAGACGAAAGCATGGCCAACGAGTGGAATTTAAGTGTGCTTTGCCTAATCCACAAAAAGGGAGACCCCACAATCTGCGCCAACTACCGTGGGGTAAGCCCCCTCACCATGGCGTATAAGGTTATATCGAGCGTATTGTGTGAAGGATTAAAGCCGCCGGCAACAAACCGATTGGACGTTATCAGTGTGGCTTTAGAATCGACACACACCACCTTTTCGTCGATTTCAAAGCTGCTTTCGACAGCACGAAAAGGAGCTGCCTTTATGCCGCGATGTCTGAGTTTGGTATCCCCGCTAAACTAATACGGCAGTGTAAACCGACATTGAGCAAGACCGAAAGCTACGTCAGGATCGGGAAGGACCTCCGAGCCGTTCGATACCAAACGAGGTTTCAGACAAGTCGACTCCCTATCCTGTGACTTCTTCAATCTGCTGCTGGAGAAAATAATTCACGCACGTCACATATCTGATGCTGACCCCGTTCACACGGACAATCGGTGGACGACCGGATGACAATCTACCTTTCAGCAGCATTGCCATCGTTTTGTCCATCGATATGTCGACCCCCACACCTAAACCCCAAGAATTAACGATCTCTAGGAGATCTCCTCCCGCCCGTTCTAGCTCAGACCTCGAGCGACCTTCGACCATAAGAAGAAGGTCGTCCGCATACGCACAACATTTACAGAGTGGCTCGAGCTGCCCAAGCAGAGTGTCCATCATAAGGTTCCAAATATATGGACCACAGATGGAACCCTGCGGGCAGCCTCGAACAACTCCGATCTCCACACTCCCATTCATGCCGACAAGAGAGGCCTTTCTGTCCGAAAAATAACTCCGCCAAAGAGAAATTTCCGGACAGCCAAGCTCCTCCAGCCGTTGCACCACTCGATCCCAGCTTAGGTAATCAAACGCCCCCTTGAAGTCAACAATTTTCCCGAGGACATATTTGTTGACATTCTCCCTAACGACACTCTGAACGTGGAACCACGCATCCTCTATACTGCGTCCTTTCCTGAACTCAAACTGCCTATCCGACCACATACCCCGCGTTAGCTCCTGAAGCCGTTCCACCATGACTCTTTCCAGCACTTTTCCAAGTACTGGAAGGAGACTGATGCCCCGATAAGATCGAGGATCGCTCTTGACCTTATCAGGGGACTTCAGGAGAGGAACAACCCTAGCACTTTTCCACTCGCGTGGAAAGTATCCCTCCCAGACGCACTTATCATAAATGGCCTCCTGGTATTCCGGAATGAACTTCCATAAGCTTTTACACATCTCTCCGTTCAAACCATCAAAACCTGGGGACCGTTTAGACCTAACCAGGCCAAAGGCGTACCCCAACTCCCCATCATCTAATGGAGGGACAGGCACCTCTTGTGCTTGAGGTACCTGCACCTCCGACCTGGGAAAGAACGCACCTAACAGAACCCCCGCACACTCTCTCCACGACGATAACAAGGTGTCACCGACGCGAAGAGAGCTGACATCCTCCCTCCTACGACCCCGGCAGATCCTATAGACCTGACCCCAGGGGTCGTTCCTATTTTCCCTAACAAAGCTCCTCCACTCTTCCTCTTTAACTTTAACTAGCATCTCTTTATACTCCCTATCCGCACAACTAAATTCATACCTAAGCTGGGACAGCCTATCAGAATTGGACCGCCGGGCGCGTTGAAACTTTCGCCTCAATCGCCTGACAGTCCTCCTTTTCAAGGTTAGCTCACGCGTCCACCATTTGATTTTACTAACCTTAGAACAGTCATACCTACGAAAAACCCTATCATTAACCCCCCAAACAACCTCATAGAGACGAGCAATCTGCTCGTCAACTCCCAACTCAATAAATTCACTAAGCGGTATTTCAAATACCGCTTCCCTAACCGAGAGTCCATATTGGTTCCAGTCAGTACCAGCGGTACGCCATCGCCGCAATGGACTCTCATAAGGCAAGGGAGGGGATTGAGGGGTAACCATAATTTGAATCAAATTATGGTCACTCAATCCCACCCCCCCTTTACCTCCCATCTAAACCTAAAAGCCCTACTTGCTGCCTCATTCATAAGCGTCACGTCAATGTCACTTACGCCCCCAGGCCCATCGAACGTATACCATTCACTTGGCTCATTCAAAATGTGGAGGCCTTTAGCCACCACCCATTCGCTTAATGCCTCGCCTCGACTGTGGCTTTGGTATCCAGACGAATGCCGGGATACCTTACTAAACCACATCGAGGACGAGGCATTCGCATCCAGCCCTAGGATAAATGGACTGCTACTCGCAAGTAGTAGCAGCTTATCCATGTAGCCCAGGTAGGGCTCTAGGGGCTCGCTATATTTACAATATAAACTAGCGACGATCATCCTACCGAACTCCCCTTCTATCGCTACACATATACCCAGTTGAGCTGGATAATCCCTCCCATCAGTGTCTGGCGAGGGCGCGCTCCACAAGGCCACAATATATAGGGCAGACAGCTGACATCATAAGATGCCCAGCTGGTCTACCCTTAAACTCACAGTTGCGACAATGGGGTGCATTGACGCAACTGGCAGCTTTGTGGCCTTCTTGACCGCACCTCCGACAGACATCTGCTTTGGCCCTACACTCAGCCACCCGATGGTCAAATCCCATACACCGGAAGCAGCCAGCGACGGGGCTATCCGGTCGCACCCGGAAGTAGAACCACTTTATGTAGCACCGACCCTTCTCCAAGAGGGCGGACATCAACTTGTCCGTACCCTCCAGGACAACGTAGGTGCTACCGTCAGCGGCCACCTTCCAGGGACGACTGACCATCCTCACGTCAGTCCTCTGGGACGCCGGGCTGAAGTCCTTGAGGTTCAGCCGGAGTAGATCTTCCATGAATTCCTCATGGGAGATCTCCGTATGGACCCTCTGGACCACCACCCGGCGACCCAACTTCCGGTTGACAGAGACGTCCAACCCCACCTCCTCGAATTTCTTGTTATTCGCAACTTTCTCCCTCTCAAAAACAGAGGGAGTGCGAATAACCGCCCCACCACCCTTAATTGGTCTAAGGTCATGGACCCTCACACCAAGTGAGGGACCCACCTCCTTAACCACCTTCTTTATAACCTCCTTAGAGGAAGTTGCAGGCCCCTTACTCCTCACCACGACCGACCAGGTCTCCACAGGCTTCGGCGTCATCGGTGTGATCGCATCCAGCACAGGTGCAGGAGGCGGAGGCATCGGTGCCGACGGAGCCGGCATTGACCTGCTCGGCGTCGAGGGGTGACCCCCGCAACTTCCCCTAAGGGCATCTACTTGACCGCGAAGATGGGCATTCTCGGTTATGACCGTCATCAGAAGCGCCTCATACTTTGAGGCAAGCTCCATCAGCCCCTTCGCGGTCCCCTTGTCAAAGCCCTTGGCTTCGAACACAGGCTCGTTTAGCTCCCCCGTGATTCTTTTGGCAGCCGCAACATGGCTGACTGCCCCACCTCCAACAACCACATATCCCCTTGGAAGAGCCCGCGCTCCCTCTTTATTGCCACTCGCGACACGAGTGACAACTTTCGCAGCGCCCTCCTTCGCGACGCCCACTCCTTTGCCCACCGTACTAGACGGATGGGCAACGCTCCCACTACCGCTACCTCCCTCGTTACGCGACGACCCCGTACGCGCAGCCGCTTTCACGGTGGTGGCCACTAAGGCACTCCCACCAAAACACCCGCTCCCTCCCTCGACACCCCCTACGTTACGCGGCGACCCCGCACGCGCAACCACCTTCTCAGGGGAGGCCACGTTGGCACTCCCGCCACAACTCCTGCTCCCTCCCTCTGTACCCCCTACGTTACGCGGCGACCCAGCACGCGTAACCACCTTCTCGACGGAGGCCACGGTGGCACTCCCGCCACAGCTCTCGCTCCCTCCCTCGCTTCCGTTCTCCTTACGCGGCGACCCCAAACGCGCCTTACTCCACGGTGGAGACTTTACCGCTCCCGTCGTTTCCCCCTCGCCGCCCGACGTGGAGTCATCCACGTCTGTGGAAGCGGCGGATTCTCCGCTTCCAGCGAGGACCTTCGTCCTCCTCTTCCGTCCTCTAGGCATCTCGCTCCCCAAACTTACCGCTCAGTTGAACTGATCCGCTGGCGTACCACTAGCGTTGAAGGCTCACGGACAGAAAAGATTCTGGAGCAGATGCTCTCCAGGTGCGCGCGTCTGGACGCGCTGAAAAGTGCGACTCACGCAAGGGCCCGCTCAGTAACAGCGACCACCCAAGCGGTCGATTATAGCGTGCTCGCGGTGGCACAGCCCACAACCTCAACCAGTGGTCGGGTTAAGGCCACTCAATTGGCCGCCGGCCGGACAAAGTCCCCGTAACGGTCCGGAGTCGACCGATGTGGCGCTGAGCCGAATCGCACCGTGGGCTAAACGGTAGCGCTGTTACGACCGTTGGTCCTCACAGGAGTCGCAATCTCCAACACTGGACAGACGCTCGCACCCTTTGGGCAATCCTGTCCAGATCTTCCTGACACTGAGCCAACTAACCGCCAGATGCTCAGCACAGAACTACTGGCCGGCAGTCCAGTCAGCAAGAATGCCAACCACACGGAGCTACACTGAAACCGTGCGAAGCTTCCGCCAATAACAACAACGTGGATGACCACGTTGTCCGTATATACAGTAATTATAAAAATTACTTACCGCTACTCCACACAAAAATACACAAAATTGTGCAAAAATGTGTAACCACACAAAACTATTCGCGGTCACCGACCCTCGCTACTCACGATCACACTAACAATTTACCGAACCGCTACTCACACGCGCCAGGCAATAACGGTGCCAACTAATCGCGTAAACAAATAACCGCACAAAAGGAAATCAAAAAATCACCGAAAAAGCACTCTGAAAAATATCGCAACGATGCGCACGCACGTCTATCCGCGTCGACAGTCAACTAACGAATGAATGACCACTGACAGTCATAACTTGGAAGTTGTAGATAATTTCGTCTATTTAGGAACCAGTATAAGCACCACCAACAATGTCAGCCTGGAAATCCAACGCAGGATTACTCTTGCCAACAGGTGCTTCTTCGGACTGAGTAGGCAATTGAGAAGTAAAGTCCTTTCTCGACGAACAAAAACCAAACTCTATAAGTCAATGGTATGAGATATATGACGATATTGACATAGTTCAGCGAATTAAAAGACAGCGGCTACGCTGGCTAGGTCATGTTGTTCGAATGGACGAAAATACTCCAGCTCTGAAAGTATTCAAAGCTGTACCCGCCGGGGGAAGCAGAGGAAAAGGAATATCTCCACTCCGTTGGAACGACCAGGTGGAGAAGGACTTGTCTGCGCTTGGAATATCCGATTGAATGAAATGAAATTTTTAAATACTAAACTATTCCGGAATGATACTACTAATAAAGAAGATAAAGGGGCAATAATTGAACAAACCGTTAACAGGGCGCATAGAAATTACAGGGAAAATTTGACACAAATAAGACAATAATATTATTGTCCTTTAATGATAAAGCAGCTTAAACAATATGCAAAAAATTGCAGCATATGTAACACAAATAAATATGAAAGACATCCAAAACAAATTCCAATAGAGGAAGCACCTATACTAGGGTGTGTCGATTCCGGACTTTTTTCGATTCGGGATTTCTAATAGTGCGAAAAAGTTGCCTTAGTACTTCCTGATTCCAATGCAACTTTTTGTTTTGAGATCGGATTGCATCTTCAACCCCAACTCCGGCCTTGAAATTTCGGAAATTCGCCTAAAATCGTGAAATTGTCTACCTAGCGCCTGAAATACGCATCTCATGGTAAAATGTATAACACAAAAGTTATTTGTCACGTCATTTGCTACCGAAATGGTACATGTGATCATGGCCGTAGGACGAACCGTTCCCGAGATACGAGCGAAAATGCGGCGCGCCACAGCGCAAGGTGAAAATCGGCTTGCCGCCACACTTCTTGACGTTAATTTCGCCGAGTGCTATCACTCACATTCATTCACCTACGCCAAAGGACACGTTCGGATAGGTCTCCACACAAATATTTTTTCATCGAGTTCCTTCACTCTTGTCGGTGATTTCGCCGAGTTCTATCACTTACATTCATTTCCCTGCGCCATACGACACGTTCGGACTGGTCTCCACATAAATATTTTTTCATCGAGTTCCTTCACTCTTGTCGTTGATTTCGCCGAGTGCTATCACTTATATTCTCTCAACAGAACACAGAACTCAAAATGTATGTATCTAAATTTAAATTTAGACAGAAATGTCCTGTGTTTGGCATATATCCGTACAATCTCTCTGAGTCCCAGTTACCTACTTACCAGGATGTTTTTTTGTGTTATCAGTTTGAAAGATTTCGTATAGGGCGACTCCGAGGCGACAACTATGAACCTAGGAGTAAAGAGGTTACAGAAATAGTTGCAAAAAAGGTTGAAAATACTTTCAAAAAGTCATCTATTCCGATAGTTTCACACACCAGAGTTGTACAAATGCTCACCACATACCATAAGAAATTTCTGACTCTTAAACAAATGTTTTTAAGGAACCTAATAGGTTTGAGCTCTAAAAGAGACGACTTTGTCTCTTCTGCCGGAAAATTATTTGACATCGCTGCTTATAAATGCATTTATTTTTCTTCTTGCACTTGTCCAAAGGAAAGGAAAGTTCCTATCAATGAACAACCATTTCTCTTCGACCAGAGAACCAGAAGAATTGGTCGCATTGGAAGTGTTGACCTGAAACAAAAAAGATTATAAAGAAAAATGAACGTAAAGAAAAGCCTTCAAAACGTCATTCAACATCAACACTTACCAGAAAAGTATCAGCTAGAACATGTGACCGTTCAGATCAGCCAGACTCTCACACAGATGACAACAATGTAGGTGCGTCTCACATGGATTCCTCCAAAAACGATGCTGATGATGAATTTTCTCTTCCATCCTCTAAAACCAAACAAAACACACTAGTATTAGAACACACTGCTTTAGCTGCCCAAAGATTTGGAGTAAGTGATAGAGCAGCGGCCTTGATTGTTTCATCTGCTTTTCTGGATGCCAAAAAAGCAGGTTTGATAACAGAGGATCAGGCTAGCTTTGTCACTGACAAATGCAAGATTAGTGTTGGAGTTAAGCTCCAAAACACCGAAAGAATTGGCTCTGTATATAGGCTGTATTTTGACGGCCGCAAAGACAATACACTTACACAAGTCAGCGAAGGTGAAAAGTACTACCGCGACACTGTCAAAGAGGACCATATTTCTCTTATAGCGGAACCTGGTTGTCATTACTTTGGCCACGTCACCTCTCTTTCCGGGTCAGCTGAGGATGAGACGCAAGCTATATGGCAACATTTACAACACAATTCAGTTGAAGTGGAACATCTAGAAGTTGTCGGTGTTGATGGCACCAACACGAACACAGGTTGGAAAGGTAGAATCATTCGGAAAATAGAAGAAAGAATAGGTAGGCCATTACAGTGGGTTGTTTGTCTTCTACATTTCAACGAACTTCCATTTCGTGCTCTTTTCGAACACATAGATGGTGTCTCAAAGAGTCCAAATACATTCTCTGGCGACATAGGTAAACTGCTCCCTGATTGTGAGAAGTTGCCTGTTGTCAAATTTGAAAGTTTTCCATCCTGCCAATTACCTTCTGAGGTTATTAATCCGACCCAGCTTAGCACAACTGGTGACAGAGGCATCTTCCAAAGTTATTGGCCCTCAATCTCGTGATCGTTTTATACGCTCTACACTTAAATCTAGGCAACAAGTGCCAAAGTTTAGTACAAAATCTGATTTTATCAATAAATTTGACACAGATTCAGACTAAAACAGGCCTGACATATTATTGGTTGGTTGGGTTGGGCTTGGGAGGAACCCGAAGAGCAGCCACCTCCACGCGGTGGGTTCTGAGTGACCAATACAGGTTAGCTGAGAGCTGCAACAATTTTCGCCTTGCGCTGTGGCGCGCCGCCTTTTCGCTCGTATCTCGGGAACGGTTCGTCCTACGGGCATGATCACATGTACCATTTCGGTAGCAAATGACGTGACAAATAATTTTTGCTTTATACATTTTGCCATGAGATGCGTATTTCAGGCGCTAGGTAGACTATTTCACGATTTTAGGCAAATTTCCGAAATTTCAAGGTCAGAGTTGGGGTTGAAGATGCAATCCGATCTCAAAACAAAAAGTTGCATTGGAATCAGGAAGTACTAAGGCAACTTTTCCGCACTATTAGAAATCCCGAGTCGTAAAAAGTCCGGAATCGACCCACTCTAACCTATACCACAATAAGAGGGAAAACAATTTCACATCGATATTTTTTCGCACAAAAATTCAAATTTCTTATTCCAAATTTGTAGCAATAAAATATATTGAAGACAAATCGAATTTGGAAAAAAAATTGAAGAATTTTTGCAATCATTCTTAGATGTATAACGAAAAAACCCCTCGAATTGTTGGGTTTTTCCGTTAATTTTATACGGCTTGGGTTTTTTCCAAGGGCAATACACTGTGCAATATTAAATAAAGAGGAAGGGGTGTAAATCCCGTGAAAAAGTGGAGGAGTCCGTGATGACGGTCGAAGTGGAGGCTTGTTCAGATTCCGAAGAAGTGCCTCTGAAGCTGCCGCCGGCGAAAGGACGGCCCGTAGAGGGTCATCACCAGAGGAGGAGGAGAAAAGGAGCAGTTGCTCCGAAAGGGACAGCAGTGTGGACAGCACTGCCAATGATGCCAAGGGTTCTTTTGTGGGGGACAGAAATAAGGGTTGTTTTATGGGGGTGACGCTACTCTACGCCACCTTACACCTATGTCAAATTTAACTATTGAGCTTAGCGCCAATGGTGTTCGGGGATGAGCAGTTCGAGGCAGCTACCATGAAGGGGTTCATGGATATTGCCAGGAGATATGAATCACTGTTATTGACAGTGATAACTGAGAATACCCATCTTCGCGTGCAGGTGGATGCACTGCATAAGATTAAGAGTGCAGTTGGTCAATCGACCAGAAGTATGGAGGCTCCTGCGTCTTCGGCGCCTGCCCCACCGGTACCTGTGCTGGAGGCAATAGCGCCAAAGGTGCCTAAACCAGTGGAGACCTGGTCTGTTGTGGTCAGAAGCAAGGCTCCTGCCGCCTCATCCAAGGAGGTGGCCAAGAAAGTTGTGAAGGAAGTGGGTCCTTCTCTTGGCGTGCGGGTGCATGCACTGAAGCCAATTAAAAGAGGCGGTGTGGTCATTCAGACCCCCCTCCCATCATGGAGAGGGAGAAGGTGGTCAACAATAAAAAGTTTGCGGAGGTCGGTCTGAGTGTGACCGTTAACAAAAAGAAGGGGCAGAGGGTCGTTGTGCAGGTTGTGCACACCGAGTTTAAGCTTAAAGAGTTCATGGAGGAACTCTTCGAGCACAACATTAAGGAGCATTGCCCTGCGGCTATAAAAGCCGACGTCAGGGTTGTAAGCAAGCCCTGGGCGGCTAAGGGTGATTGTAGGACGAACGTCGTCCTGGAAGGAGATGACAAAATCATGTCAACTCTTTTGGAGGCAGGAAGGGTCTATATTAAGTGGTTCTCCTTCCGAGTGCGTGCGGATATCCCAGTTGCCGGTTGTTTCCGGTGTATCGATCACCGGGTTGTGGATTGTCGGGCCAAGTCCGATGTCTGCCGGAGGTGTGGCCAAGAGGGTCACTTTAAGGGCAAGCCGGCTGGACATCTTATGATGTCCGCTGTCTGCCCAGTATATTGCGGCATCGTGGAGCGTTCGCTTGCCAAGCATTGATGGGCGCGCTGAAACGCTCGGTTAGGGTAGGTTAAGTAAGGGGAGTTGAGGGTGTATGGGATGGGAGCATGGGATCTAGCCCCTGGCCACCAGTCCAGAGCAGTGTGGAAGCTCAACTGGTAGTAGTTTCGGCTACGAGGTCTGACCGGAGACTTAATTCTGGTACCACGGGTAGCAAGAGCCCTTGGAGTTCGCTTCAACCCGCTCGAGCAGTCGGCCCCTCGGGGAGTATCGTGGTGGTTGTGGTTTATACCCAAATGCGGGCAGAGTGTTTTGATCACTCAATGTGGAGTTGCCGTGCAACCGGGTGCCGGACCCAAAGTACGGCAGAGGTTTTAGATGGGCCTCGAACCCTACCAAGGTGGTTTGTATGTCCATTCGATACTGCCAATTGGTACTGGAAATGCCTGGCATTTTCAGGGCGCTGATCAACGCATTGATTTGATCTGTTGTACTTTTGAGTACCGTGGAGTAAGGCTGTCGTCAGCAGGTACCCACGTTAAACACACCGGACGTTGTTAGATGCTAGTGGAAGGCTGTGGCTTCCAGACAGGATATCGTCTACATACGTCTGTGTTTTTGACACTTGTGTTGTAAGAGGAAATTCTGACTTTGTGTCTTCTGCCAGTTCGTGGAGTGTACGAAAGGCTAAGTATGGAGCACAGTTTACACCAAAGGTTACTGTTTTTAATTTAAAATCGCGTAGTTGACTATTGGTAGATTTTCGGAAAATAATTCGCTGAAAATCTTGATCATGTTTATGTACGACTATTTGTCGATACATTTTTTCGACATCCCCATTGAATACGTATTTGTATATACGGGAATTTAATATGTATGAGCAGCATTAAATCTGATTGGAGTGTGCTATTGGATCTTGAGGCATTGAAGACAACTCTAACTTTTGTTGTTTTTTGTCAGGCTTTACTACTGAATGATGTGGCAAGTAGAATGAGTAATATTTGCCTTTCATGATTTTTTCACATGGGCTTACCTCCTACATGTGATCTAAATGGAGGTATTCTTCTAAGACACCATCATAATCTTCTTTGAGCTCACCTTTTCTAAGTAGGTTTTTTCCATACTTAGAAACTGCTGTATTGCAGAGGTGCTAGAGTGACCTAAGGCGAGTGTGTCTGGAAATTGTTGTTTTAGTAATAGTCGTACGACATACCGACCATTATCTGATCGAGTAGTTATGGCTTTATAAAAGTCTTCACAATACTGATCTTCTGGTGTTGTAATCGAAATAAGGAGGAGCTCTTCTAACTCCCAAAATTTCCTTAATTGTGAATTAAGGTATTCCTTGGATATTTCTTCAACTTCAGATGTCATGGTGGAAACTGTTTCAGTAACTAGTCCACTTAGTATCCAACCGAAGATGGTATTTTGAGTTAGAAGGGTTTTTGAGATTTTTTCAACACCTTCTAGTATAATTTGCGGAATAAGGTCGCTGCCTAGTAGGATCCTGGGGTGTTGCAGTTTGGATCTGCTAGAGTAACGTGTGAAACCTTATCCAAATGCTTGCTATTTATTTGATAGCTTGGAAGCATGTTTGTTAGTTGCGGTATCACATCTGCTTGAATACGTTTACCCGCTTGGGAGGAAATTAGGGTAATGGGGCATATTTTGTTAGAGTTTTGTACTACTCTTCCCCCCATTCCCGTAATTTTAAATTTTTCTTGCTTTGTTGGCAGTTTTAGTTTATTTTGTGCCTTAGACGCTATAAATGATCGTTGTGATCCTTGGTCTATTGAGGCTATAAGTTTAAACAGTTCTCCTTTGTGTTCGATGGAGACAACTGCTGTTGGTAATACCCTACTTTGAATATCGCTGTGTAGCGCTTGTATCTTTTGTGCCATTGAGCAACATGGTGTCTCTTGGCTACTTTCGGTTCGGGGTTTTGTATTTCGGGAGTTGCTATTGCAACTAAACCCGTGGCTATTTTTTATAAGCACTACTTTGGGGTGTGATGGGAGACATG
This sequence comes from Bactrocera neohumeralis, assembly GCF_024586455.1. Classification (NCBI taxonomy): domain Eukaryota; kingdom Metazoa; phylum Arthropoda; class Insecta; order Diptera; family Tephritidae; genus Bactrocera; species Bactrocera neohumeralis. The sequence continues at coordinate 6,395,445 of NW_026089623.1, forward strand.
TTGTAATGTAACATGGAATGATGTCTTTTATGACAATATACGCAGTTGAATTTGCTTTCGCAATTAGTGAGATTGTGTGCGTGGGACAAGCAGTTTGTACAGAGTCTTTTTGTTCCTTTCGTTTATATTTAATTTTTTAAACTTCTCGCAAGTTTTAAGTTTATGCCCTCCTGTACATAGTTCGCATGACGTATGTTTGTTTTGTTTAGGTGTGAACGGTTGTGCTTTGAAAACGCTTCTATTTATATTGTTGTTGCTATTGACTTGGGGTCTATTGAAGCTTCTGTTTAGGTCGTGTTGAACGTTTTTAGTTCTGACTGTTTTTTTATCTACCCTTTCCCTAATTTCATATTGGGTAGTTAAGAAATCTTTCATTTGCTGCCACGTTGGGCAGATTCTTCTTGAAGTGATTACTCACAGAAAAGTAATGATTTTTCTGGTAATGCTGCGGTGCATATGTTTACCAGAATAGGGTCCCAGGTGTCTGTGGAAATATTCTGTGTCGATAGAACCGAAAAATAATTTGAAACAGTGGATTCTAGTTTTATGAATTCTTCACTTTTTTTTTAATTTTCGGCAAGTTCATGAGTATCCTTACTTGCTTGTCGACCAATATTATATTGTTTTCATATCTTGCTTCCATATCAGAGCTTCCCAAGACAAATTGACATTGTCATCATTTAATGCGAACTGTTTTACTACTACGCTTGCTTGAACTTTAGTTTTGTATCGGAGGTGATACAATTTTTGCTCTTGCGATAATTTTGGATGGTTTATGTACACGGCAGTAAACATGTCCCGGAAGGACGGCCATTGTTCATAACCTCCATGAAATATTTATGTATCGCATGCTGGCACTTTGAGGTGAATGCCTGAACGTGCTTCTTGGTCTTGTATTTGTGTCAGCTCTACTCTCGAATGGGGATTAGGTGCGATTGACTTCATAAGTTTTAATTGATCTGCGATCATAATTTTTTTGTCTTAATACTGGTCTAAGCAGTTTTCAAATTTGGCGTAAGATTTAAACTTTTCTGGTAGATCTGAATCGTCAGTTTCTACTATTGAGTCATATACAGCTTAGAGACGTGTCCAAAAATTTTCAATAGTTTGACCTTTTATTTCTAGGGCCGAGTCAGAATTGACTTGCATCGGTGAAGAAGCAAATCGAGTGCAGTATCTAATTAGACTGTCACTTTCAGAAATGAATTTAGTATTATGATATACTAAATTATTAAGTATTATGCCACCTAATACACTACTATGCAAACATTTTTTGATAACCACTACGCAATAAAACGCAATGACAAACCACTACGTAATAAAATGCATTGACACTAGATGGCAGTATCTTCTTTATATTTTTATGCACGGGGAAATCCCTATTTATGAATAACAGCTACACCGACCGTGTAGCCTACAAGCCTATTGTATTGCGTAGGTATTGTTTTATAGTCACAAGTCACAACACCTTGAACAGTTTCTTTGAATTGCGGCGTCTATTTTGAAAAAATAATAATTACAAATTTTTTGATAAAATGAGTAGTGATTCATCGACTGAAAAAAGTCCTCCTAAGAAGAAAAATGTATGGTTTTCGTGGTTAAAAGATGATAGGTACAAAGGCTGGTTAAAGAAAAGCACTAAAGGTGAGACTTATTTCTTTTGTTCTGCGTGTAATTGCGACAGAAAATGTGGTATACACGAACTGCTACGACACAAAGATTCAACCAAACACGCGAAGAATAGTTTGAAGTTACAAAAACAACAAAAACTGACATCAATGTTTACCTCAGCTTCCAACTCACAAGATACAAAAATTGCAGCTAAAGCGGGTGAAGTAAAAATGGCCTGCTTTATAGCTGAGCATAATCTGTCTTTTAACATAGCATCTCATTTGAATAAATTGATTTGCGCTGTATGTCCAGATTCGAAAATTGCCGTATAATTATCTGTAAGCCGCACAAAAGCTAGAGCTATTGTTGACGAAAGCACAGATAAATCTACGATAAAACATTTAGCGCTTGTCGCTAGAATAGTAAAATTAGATTTCAGCGTTGGAGATAGATTTCTGACTTTAATACCAATCGTAGATGGTACAGCAACAGCGTTGTATGGCAAAACAGTAGAATATTTTGTTGAAAAAAATATTCCTTACAAATCAAACATGATAGGCTTTGCTTCTGATGGCGCTAACGTTATGTTTGGAGATAAACATTCATTGGTCACTTTGTTTAAAAATGACATACCTCACATTTTTACATTCTTTTAATCTATGCGTATCATACGCATGTGAGAAATTGCCAAGGGGCGTGGAAGATTTCTGTAGAGACGTATATAATCATGTACAAAATTCACCAAAACGTATTGGAGTTTTCAAAACATTTCAAGCATTCACAAATATTAAACCACACAAATTACTCCACCCTAGCCAAACCAGATGGTTGTCGCTTATTGAGGTAGTAAATAGGTTTCTGGAACAATTTCCAGCTATAAAATTGTATTTTCAAGCTGCAGTTCATGTAGATAGATTACTTTCTGCGCAATCAATTCTCTCCAAGGCTCTCGAACCGACAACTGAATTGTACCTGGAGTTTTTGAAATTTGCATTACCTATATTTACCGATCTCAATAAAGAAATGCAATCCGAGACTCCGAAATTATATTTACTATACGACAAAATACTGACCGCATATACAACGATCTTGGAATGCTTTGTACAAGCTGAATATTTGAATCTCACTGAACGAGAAAAAAATGAAGCACAAAATATTTTACACGCAAAAGAAACTAAAATATTAAACCTTGACTTCTCGAGTGAGCAGAAACATTTACCGATGCAACATATATACGTTGGTGGAATGGTGCCAAATTTGATCAGAAGAAAGAGAGAATTAGTAGAACTAGAGGAAGAACAGCTGAAAAATTTCTACTTAAAGTGTAAGGAGTTTTATATCGAGGCTGCAAAACAGATATTAAAAAGGTTTCCTTTTGACGACAAAGACCGTCAAGCATTAAAATGTCTGAAGATGCTAAATCCTAAAGCAATTCTGGATTCTGAAATAAAAAAGGAATTCCCTTCCTTTGCAGATTTACATTATATCTTCCCAAAGATTTGTCCAAATAATATAACGGAACTGTATAGAGAATGGCGAATGTTAAGAAATGTCGATTTTTCTTTCGACCAAAACAAAACTCCCGATATTATCGACTTTTGGAAACGTGTTCAAGAATTAAGAAATGGAGACGAATCTCAAACATTCCCTACATTGTGTGAATTGGTAAAGAAGCTTTTGTGCCTACCACATACCAGCGCGCCGTGGAAAGGTTATTTTCTGCTATAAATATTATGAAAACCAAATTACGCAATAGAATATCGACTACAACTATTAAAGGAGTATTACACACTAAATCCGAAATAACTGATTGCTATTCATTCGAAGCCACAGAAAAGCACATGAAGAAATTCAACAAAAACATGTATAATTTTAAAAATAAAAATGAGTGTGAAAATATTGAAGATGAGGCAATTGAAAATGAAACTGAAAAATAATTTTACTTTGATTTTTGTTTTATGTTGCTGTGATTATAAATATATCAATTGATGTGAGTTCTAGTAACTAAGAAAGTTGTTTATTATTTAATTATATGAGCAAAATTATGAAATCTGCCTTTTTTTCTTTACCTACCGCTTTCTACTGTTTGTTTTAGGCGAGTTGTGGTTTTTTAGTTTTTTGAGGTTGGCAACACTGAAGTTAACAAAGCTCTAATAAGAAATCCGTAAAGCTTTAATTGAATTAATAAAAAAATAAACCAAGCTGAGTCAGCTTCAATTTATAAACATATCTTCAGAAATTCGAGTTCTTTCCAATATTGTCTGAACTGCGCAGTTAGTATTAAGTAAACAATATTGTAACCTATAAATAAGTGCATCATAAAATAAAGTACACACGTTTTATTAAATTCGCTAAGAAAGGGAGAGTTATTGTATCCCTACACGCGAGTTAATTTATGTGTGTTTCCCGAAACAGAATCAATCAAATATCCTGAACTAATGAGAAAAAAAAACACAAACAAAAATCGGCAAGTTCGAGTTAATTTACGCTTGTTCCCCGAAAAATCAATCAATCAATCGGACTAATTAGTAATTTTTCCAATATGTCATTAGAAAACGGGAACGAAGCAATTATCACGAGAATAATTGCAGCAACAAATGCTTCCCTTAAATTAGAAGTAGAGGAGTTGTGAAGACAATTATAGGGGTTAACAAATTCGGCTACGGTCACCGATTACCAAGCAGATTGATCCACAGATCAGGTGCTAGGAGTCGCTTGAGGTGATCAAGTCTCTACCAGAATTCTCTGGTAAACAAAATAAATACGTTAGTTGGAGGGAGTCTGCAGGTAATACGATGAGCCTATATGTGAGAGGCAGTCTTTGCCGCACTAACAATATTGCGAAATGAAATTACACATGACGCAAATGACCTATTGTCTAATCATGGGACAGTACTGAATTTTGACGCCATCTTAGCACGCTTAGATTTTGCGTATGCTGATAAAGAGCCTGCTTATATAATCGAATAGGAAATGAGTATATTGCGGCAGGGTAGTAATACCATTATTGAGTATTACAATAAAGTTAATGAAAAATTAACTTTACTAATAAATAAGACGATTATGACATACGGATCGAACAGTGCTGTTACCAAAGTATTAAAACCACAAAAATCGCATTACAGTTTGGAAGAACTCAGAGTTCTTCGGCTCTTAATTACAATAGGCGGTATGACAGTTTTAATAATTTTAATAATAATTTGCGTTTCGCACAAAATCAAGTAACAAAGGTCTATAACAACAGGCCGACTCAATACATTCAGTCTCGACCTACTCCAATGGATGTTGATCCGAGTATTAGAATACAGAATCGGCAGCAAACGCCAATAAGTTATGAACAAGGAAACACACCCGAAAAAAGGCCACATAACAGCACACAACGGAATATGCAGCCGCCTAACAAAACACAACGAATTAATAATATCAAAGAGGACCGTTTTTTAGGTCAAAATTAACTCTACCATATATTTTCTTGTATGACAGAGTAGTGGGAAAAAATTTTAAAATACTGGTCGATACGGGGGCAACGAGCTGCTACATAAAAGCAGGAAACAGGCAAATTTTGTACGAAATTGAAAATTTGGAAGCAGATTTATTAATTGGTTACAAATTTTTAAGTAACCTAGGGGCTGTAATAGATTTTGAGAATGAGAAATTAATAATAAATGGTGATATAGAAGTGAATTTATTTAGCTTTGGAAGTGAACATGAACAACAGGACAGTAAAGAAGTTTTGAAAATAAAATTAGAGGAGACATAATTATGTACTTTGGGAGCAGAGAATTCTGAAGCACCAGCCGAAGTTAATTCCGACAACAAAAATAAAATTAGAGGAGATATAATTACTTTGGGAGCAGAGACTTCTGAAGCGCCAGCCGAAGTTCATACAGCAGAATAAAACAAAAAAATAATGGTAAAAAACCAAATAAGAATATAAAAATACGAAATTTATATTACTTGGGACTATAAAGTCCTAAGACGCCAGCCGAAGAAAGTACCGGCAATATTAAAAATAAAAAATACATTAAAATTGTGGAACAAAAAAGTTCTACAACACAAACCGAAGATTTTACAATATTTTATTTAAAAAATTTATTTTTTGACAAAAAGAGCCTAAAACCCCAGCCGAAGTTCTTACTGGCAAAATAAAAAAAAATAATGGTGAAAACCAAATAAAAATATAAAACTGCAAAATTTAAACTACTTGGGACACGAAAATCCTAGGACGCCCGTCAAAGATAATACCGACAATAAAATAAAAAAAATATACCCCAAAAAAAAAGGAGGTACTAATATTTTAATAATAAATAATTTCAATATTACCAATGAAAACAGTTTCAAAGAATTTATTGAGCTTCATGCACATGTAAAAGAAAAAATTGTTCAAATGTATTCAGGCAATAATACAAGCTTCCCATTTCACCCTGGGGAAATAATATATGAAAAGATATGTAAAAGAAAAAATTGCTCAAATGTATTCAGGCAATAATACCCTGGAGAAACAATTTATGAAAAGATGTCAGAACAAAGAAATAAGCTGAATCCCAGATATAAACCACAGGTTGTAAAAGAGGATTTAGGAAATAAGGTTAGAATTAATCAGAGAAATAGAATAGTGCACAAGGATAATATAAAGTCCTAAACGCATAATTATTTACTTTTTCAGAAAATGATGACAATAATAATTTTAATATTGCTAACAACAGCAAAGGCAGATATTGTGGACTTTACGAGAGACAATTACGCATTAATACAGGACGAAAATGTAGGTTTATATCGGGTGATTTTTAAGAGCTTGATAACTTTTTTAAAAAAAAACGCATAAAATTTGCAAAATCTCATCGGTTCTTTATTTGAAACGTTAGATTGGTTCATGACATTTACTTTTTGAAGATAATTTCATTTAAATGTTGACCGCGGCTGCGTCTTAGGTGGTCCATTCGAAAGTCCAATTTCATGCATTACCGCATAATGCAACGAGGCATCGAATCTGAAAGAAACCCACCCCTAAAAAGGGAAACTCAATGCGTATATGAAATTGCAATAACAACAATGTGCGAGCAGGTCAAAATTCAACAGAAATTTAGTGTCCCGAACTATTCCTGCAGAAATTCGCAGGAATTGTAGTTCGATCGATCGGTCTGCCGTTGTCATTTTTACACTAAATTGTTTAGATCTTGAGTGTCAATTGTAGTTGAAGAGCAGTCGAAAAATGTCAATAAAGAACAGACATTCCTTAAATAAAAATAATTTATTTTAGTGTTGTTAGTGAAAAAATTAAAGTCGAATAAAAAAATAAAAAAGTGAAGTGTAAAGTAATTTATAAGGTATACATTAATACCATAATAATCAATCAATATAATATTAACGTTAAAAAATTTTGCAAGTGAAATAAAACAAATAATAATAATAAAGAAGTTATAATAATAAAAAATAAAAACAAATGAAGGTAGCTAAGAAAATTGTAGGTAGGAGACCGCACCCAAAACGAATTAAAAAGACTTGCTACATTCAAGTATATGCAGAAAAGGCATGTAAATGCGAAGATAAGGAAGCTTTAAAGACTTTCTTCGAAGGTAAAGTATAAGCTGCCATCAAGTATATTCCTCTTTTCATTCATATATATTTTTTATTTCTAGAACTGATGGAAAGAAAAATGAGCCAAATTTCTGCACAGTACCAAGTGCTCCTAGAAGAAGTAGCGCAGCAGAAAGTCCTCATTCAGCAGCTTCTGAAAGAACGCACCGACGACTCATCGATAATGAGAGAATTTCCTATTAAAAACAAAACAGATTTGGGCCGAATTAATGAAAATATAGAAGTTCGCGGAAGGAAGAACTAAGTAATATTTTTTCTTTCGATTTCCTTATTTAAAATACGTTTCAGTAAATTTCGATTTTTTTTTTTATTTTTACCGTTTCAACCCTTTACTTTCTTGCAGATCAAATGTATGATTCAAATTCTCCAGGGTTCTGGAGTAGTGAAAAACCTGAAAAATATTATAACAGACGAATTGGCCATGCAGTACAATATTGATGGAGTGTTGGGCAAAGATTCGCTCAAAGGCTTTACAAATTTTTTCGACGCCCTTATTGGTAAGAACAGGACAAGCTTTTTAATTAAAACAGTTAATAACAAATATATTTTAATTATTTTAGAGTCCATTCCTACCGGGATAGACGCTGGATCCCCTTCAGCGCCAAAAATACGCGTAATAAAAAAAAATCATTTAGTAAATAAAGAAAATAAATGATTAATAAATAACAATATAATGTAAGATAGTACATATTTTAAAAATAATAAGTAAGAAAATAAATTAAAAAATACATATGTATAATTGAATTTACATAGCTAGGGATTCTGTATTAGCGATTCACTTACGATTTTGGAACTAGTCATTTCACCAATGACTGGTAATGCAGCGTCGCACCGCTCGATTACCCTCGTAGGACATTGCAATGTAAAAATCGTTAGTTAAATAACATTGCGAGTAATCGGGCTTGAACTGGTTCTAATGATTAGGAATTAGTCATATCGTTAGCTCTTCCCCGATGGTACCGAACTACAGGGTATGTGTGATGATGTTTTAGACGATTGTTGTTTTTGTTGAACAATATTTGAAGTTTTTGCGACCGACATATTTACATTTGTATACAGATATGTATATATGTACTTAGGTTTGTGTGGGGATTATTTGTGTGGGAATGTCATACGCATCAGAGAGCTGCAACGATCACAATTTTTTCAATCATACCCGATCATTGACTCGGATTTTTTGTGACGCAAAACTTTGCTTCAACAAAAATGAATGATCGTAAGCAAGCGAGCTCAAAGCGAACATTCAGGTTCAATCACTGTTGCTTGTTTCGTAATGATTTTGTTCGATCGAAAGCCTTGTGTGAGCAGCAAAGAATGTTCGAGAATGTTGCTTGCATTCAGCTCGATCACAATCATACTGTTTAGTCATACCGGGTGGCTCGATGGAATCATTGCTCATTTTAAATTTATTATTTTAATTGATATATAAAATGTATGCCTTATTTTTCCCAGAAATACATTTGTAAAAAAAGACCTTTATCCTTTGTTATTATCTTATTTTTCCCAGAAATATATTTGAAAAAAAAGGATCTTTATCCTTTTTCTATTTTCAACATAAAAGATTTAAGGAGTTCAAGAGCTCAAAACGTGCGCTACATCAGCTACCTACACTACGCCTTTGCGCAAATGATTATACAAGGTATGTCGCAAAAGAAACAGAACTTTTTAAATATAACTGTTTCCTATTGGTGGGTGTATAAAATAAAAACTTTGATCTCTTGTTGACATTTCGTAAAAAATGTAAGACAATTGCATAACTACAATCGATGTTATCGATCAAAAAGTGACAGCAGCTTTTGGTCATCGGTCGTAAAATGCATATAAATTCATATAAAGACAATGCTGATTTGTTTTTACGATTCCGAGGGTATTGTACACCGAGAGTTCATCCCACCTGGCCAAACGATTAATGCTGTGTTTTACCTTGGTGTTATGAAAAGTCTTTTGTGATGTATTCGTCGTGCTCGACCACAATACCGTGATATCCAAAAGGCGACGACCGATATTCTCAAGAGCATTCCGAAAAATGACCTTAAACACTCATTTGAAATGCTAATTGACCGGGCTAAACGTTGTATCGAATCACAAGGAAACTACTTTGAATAAAAAAAATATAACTTTTGAAAAATATTAATTTTTTTTTGTTTTTTAACAGTCCTGTTTCTTTTGCGACAGAACTTGTATATATTATATTATGATATGGAAATATTATAACTTAAAAAAGAAATAGGCTCGGACCATGTTCAGTTGATAGCTTATTGTTTTTAAATTAATTTTTTAAAAGTTTTAGCGATTAAGATTGAGACCAGAAAATAAACCTTCTTTTCATTTTAAGTTTTTGTTGATCTAAATGAAGAAGTGATTAAAATTTGAAATTTGTGTTCCCTAATATTTTAAGGATTACCATTGTTTATTAATTTTAAGCATTAATTGAATTGCATCGTTAGACTTGATCGTCTTTTTCTGTACAATCATTTCCAATCATCATAACGGAACCTAAAAATCAGTTTGAATCAGTAAGCAGAGCAATCAAATCAATTGATCGAACTCCTTCGTTTTGAGAACGAAACTCGATCGAACAATTTTGTAGAGAACCTCTGTGTTAAGTTGTGACCGTTTTGAGCGAGGCTGATCAAACTGAATCGATCATACTCAATGCAGGTCTCTGATACGCATGTAAGTACATATAGAGCAGCGCGCGCATATTACATTACTGATAAATTATAGTACTTACATACATATCTGCAGGATAGATGCGTATGAAAGTTTTAAATGATAAAAGGTGTGATTTACTATGTAGTAAATATATTATTGTTGTAATATATTCGGTTTTTTAGGGTATTATGATATATTTCATATATATATAGCATATATATGCATACATATGAAATTATATTACATTATTAAAGATAAGAAATATTTAAAAAGTAGCTCATTTGCCCATTAACTACAAATATTGTTTGGAGAATTGCATAATTTGATAATAGTGTTATCAATTTTGCATGAATTCAAAAAAATTCGCAAAATTATATTCATATCAATTAATATGATAGCATGTAAAAGTATTAAAATATGAGCCAAAAGAAATATTTCTGAGCATAATTTTCACTGAATTCTCAGCTCTGTTCACTAATTTCTGTTAAAATTTCCTCTGCCGAGCCAAAAGTGGTGAATTCCACTAATTGTACAAACTCAAATATGGAGAAATAATTTTCATGAGTCAACACATATTTTTAAGTTTAAAATTTTGTTAGAAATAAACAAGATAATTTGAAAATGGTTTATACCTGCAACACAGCCTCGCTATCAGACAAAAACCCCTTGTATATGGATAAATGCCACCTCTATAAAAGCTGAACGTGCGGTCGTTCGACTACGCAGCAGTCGTATGCGGAAGTAAAAAAATCTTGCTAGAGTGTATTGTCTATACTGAACGTATATACTTAAAAATCGTATAGCAAGTAATTTAACCCAAAATTGAATTTTTTTTTCAAAATAAACAATATTTTTTTCAACACTAAATCCATTTTTTTAAATTTTTCAGTAAATAATATAATATATTGTAACTTTTAACTAACCAAACAGCTTAACGCCTCAAGTAATTCTTATAATTTTTCAATTACATTTTTATAAATTTTAAGCAAATAATTTGGTACTGTTTGACTTTTTTTTCATTTTAAAATGCCCAAGAGATCTAGATCTCAACTTTCTAGAAATCGCTATAGCGCGAATAATAACAAAAACAAAATTTTTTTGTGGATGCACCAGGGCACTGGCAAGACGTTTCTTGCAAATTTAATACTTGCTAAAATAAGACAATCAGGGAAGATCGCGTTAGCAGTTGAATGCACCATGAGCCATAAAACACATATGGAAGCCGTGGGCAGAACATTAAAAGACCTTAAAAACTCCTTTTTTCTCATGGGCGGAATAACTTTTGTATTTTCTGGAAATTTCCAACAGACTCTTCCTGTCATAAACCCTGTCGCCCTAATGGACTTCGATTGAAAATATAAAATTACGGACGAATATAAGAGCTCATCGTAATGGAATCACCTATGGTGATTTTCACAGCAACTGCTTATATCGGGTGATTTTTTAAGAGCTTGATAACTTTTTTTTAAAAAAAACGCATAAAATTTGCAAAATCTCATCGGTTCTTTATTTGAAACGTTAGATTGGTTCATGACATTTACTTTTTGAAGATAATTTCATTTAAATGTTGACCGCGGCTGCGTCTTAGGTGGTCCATTCGGAAAGTCCAATTTTGGGCAACTTTTTCGAGCATTTCGGCCGGAATAGCCCGAATTTCTTCGGAAATGTTGTCTTCCAAAGCTGGAATAGTTGCCCCACAAAAAATAAAGGCGCATGATCTTGGTGGCCAACTTACGGGTCCATTTCCTCCGAAGTTTTCCCTCAAAATGGCCATAGAATCGCGAGCTGTGTGGCATGTAGCGCCATCTGTTGAAACCACATGTCAACCAAGTTCAGTTCTTCCATTTTTGGCAACAAAAAGTTTGTTAGCATCGAACGATAGCATCGCTATTCACCGTAACGTTGTGTCCAACAGCATCTTTGAAAAAATACGGTCCAATGATTCCACCAGCGTACAAACCACACCAAACAGTGCATTTTTCGGGATGCATGGGCAGTTTCTCTTCTGTACGCACTGTACGCATTCGTGTGGTTGGTTTAATGTCCAATAAAGTAAACTGAGTGCGAAACTTGGTCACAATCGCATTAATTGTTTGCTCACTTGGTCGATTATGTAGACCATAAATCGGACGTAAAGCGCGAAACACATTTCGAACCGAACACTGATTTTGGTAATAAAATTCAATAATTTGCAAGCGTTGCTCGTTAGTAAGTCTATTCATGATGAAATGTCAAAGCATACTGAGCATCTTTCTCTTTGACACCATGTCTGAAATCCCACGTGATCTGTCAAATACTAATGCATGAAAATCCTAACCTCAAAAAAATCACCCGATACTTGGAATTTTCCCATTCCAAATGCAAGCAGTAATTGAATTATATTCTTCTGGACATTTTAATAGATGCATATACCCTGACATCGATAATTTGCACGAAAAGGAATTTCATTGATTATGTTCTAGGGCAATAGTGTCACCCAGGAGTGAAAGTGTCAATGAAATGAAAAATATTTAAATGTCTGAAAAAAAAAATTCACGATGGACACCGTGACTAATATCGAAGACGCGGTCCGTTATCATCTTTCGGTCTAAATACAAACAATTCCTAAGGCCAAACTTTCGAATTAGTAGGGGTTGACCTATGAAAAATCAAATATCGTTTACAAGGAAGATCAGACTCAATAAATTATTTTACAGGAGCAGAGAAAGTAAAATATATAGTAAAGGCCTTTTTTTCAAAAATTAAAAAAAATAATAATAATAATACAAAAAAATATACTTTAAGCTTCGAATTTCTTTCATTTTACTCATTTTTAATGACCCCACGCAAAAACGAGAAAAGACAAGTATGTGAGGGAGAGTGTGCATCAAATTATAACTTTTGAAGTGATTGTTTAATACCCTTGTGAAGACGGGGCGGGCTGCTAGTGTTAAACGAAAATAAAAAATTGATAACGAAATAGTACTAATTGATAACTCAAGCATGGATTCAGAAATATGAGTAATAGAAACATTATTAAAACTATTAATGATAAACAATAATAGAATAAAACAAGTAAGGAGCGCTACGTTCGGATGCAACCGAACATTTGCAACTTACAAGAATCAAAGCCAGGGAAATACTTTATGGTGTAAAACGTCAACTTGAGGATCGAAATCCATGCAATTTTACATATTAATCTATATACATATATAAAAATCCGGATATATACGTCGCCGAACTAATCATAAACGCGCCGTGCGATTTCAACCAAACTTATACACTACGTAGGCAGTGGCCCATATATGGTTTATATGAAGTTTGGTTGAAATCCGATAACGCATGTGTGTGCGGTGCGTATGTGAAGTGAGTGTGGTTTTGCCGCAGGCATTTTTTGTACCGCATACAGCATTCATTAGTATTGAATACATTTTGGTCGTTTGTGGATTGGAGAGCATTGCACGGAGTGATGCAAATAGCAATTTGTTATCATTTCTCTTTTCTCTTTGGACGTCATTGGTGATTCATCTTATCATAATCGATTTTTGAAAATATTATTTTCTTCGCATTTTTTGGTGAGTATTTTGTTGAAAATAAATTAATTTTCGTTCTAATCATCGTTTTAATTTGAATATTTTGTTAAAAAAAATTAAAAAAAACAATGATTAATGAGATAAAAATCGATTAAAAACAAGTGTTCTGATTGTTACAAGTGCATCATATGATTTTGTGACATAATCTCAAATTTGATATTTTGTGAAAAAAATTAAAAAATTGAGTGAATTTTTTTTGTTTAATGTCCGATCAGTGAGCTAAAAATTACTTGGATTTTTTGGCACATTTTTAATTGAATTTTGTCACATTTTCAGCAGATTTTCGTGTCTTTTCGTCACGTTTTGGCGCTTTTCGAGTGCAGACGATCTCGAACGTTTCATTTTCGCTTCCGAACGGTAAGACAAATATCATTTCGATTTTTTGGCCAATTTTTAATTGAATTTTGACACATTTGCAGCATATTTTTAACAATTTTCGTGTCTTTTCGTGACTTTTTGGTGCTTTTCGAGTCCAGAATTTGCTGGATTTCATCAATTTATTACTGAAGTTTTTTATTATCTTTTGTTTAGTTTCTTCTAAAAATGCCACGAAGAGCAAGAGCTGACATTGGACGTCGGTCGCGTAGAACGTAAAATAGATCAAACGAAAGGGAAAATCAATCGCAAGAACAGCGATAACAAGAGATTGCAAATACAAGGGAACATGTTGCAAGATCGCGTTCAGATCGTAGGCCGACAAGTATTAATCAAAATGTTCAAAGGCATGCCGCACAAATCACGCAATTGATTACAGTTTGCATAAGTTTGTGGTGATTGGTGGAATGAACAAAGTATGCCAACATTGTAATGCACTGAAATTTCATAATGAAACACCTGGAATGTGTTGTGCCAGTGGCAAAGTAAGATTACCAGAATTACAATACCCACCGGAACCATTGGCAACATTAATTTCAGGAACAACGCCGCAATTGAAACATTTTTTGGATAATATCCAAATGTATAATTCGTGCTTTAAAATGACTGCCTTTGGAGCGACGAATGTAATACGAAATAATTTCATGCCGACATTTAAGGTAATTTCGGCCCTGGGAATTTCGAATGAAGCATACAGCGACATTTCAGAACTTTCCACAAGTTCTAATCAATCATATTTTGCCTCACAATTTCAGATACAAGGGCAAATTTTTATAGGATTGGTTGATTATTGCCATTTCCAGATGCAAACTACCAGTTCTTGCAAATCTACTTCCTTGGCAATAATGAAAATGAAACGTTCTTCAATATTCACAAGTGCCAGAAGAATAATAATACGTGAATTGCAAGCATTGTTTCATGAACATAATGATTTGATTAATACTTTTCGGACTGCACTTGATCAGATGCCGTCTGATGATCATAAAATCGTGATTCGTGTTGATAGAAGACCAATCGGAGAGGTAGGTAGGTAGGAGTGCAGCCCTATCGGGCTCAATTAGCACTTGATGTGCCATTTTGATACACTATTCGTAGAACCTCCTGTATCTGCTATTACGTTTCACCTTCTCTCTCAAACCATTTTGAGGTTTCGATGAAACTATTTATGTCCGATATGCTTTTGGTGGAAATCCATTCAAGGTTTGGTGCTTGGTGGATTCCGAGTGTTTTGTGTCGGATCTGTGCTAGAGCTGGGCATTCGCAGAGAAAGTGGAAGATTGTTTCCTTGTTCCCTGCTACTCCGCAGCCACGGCAGATGTCGTTGTAGGGCAATCCCATTTTGGACGCATGTTCCCCAAATGGCCAGTGCCCTGTTGTGGTAGCTGTTATTCTGTAAATACTTTTTCTTGACCTATTTAATAAGTTATTGGTTCTTTTCCTGTCATATTTTGGCCATAATTGTTTAGTTATGACGCATTTTGTAAAGTTTTTCCACCTGTTGTTTGCAATTTGCAGTTGTGAACTATACTGGAATTTGTCATGGGTGAAGACAATGCCAGAAGGGCCGCTTAGCTGTCCGTAAATATAGTTGCTTTATGTATATTCCCGTGGTTTTCTAATAGAACATCGCAGGCTTTTTCTATGCCTAATACTTCTGCTTGGAAGATGCTAGCCGAGTTCGGTAGACGTATAGAGAGAGATATGCCTAGATCAGCGGAGAATAACCCCGTGCCTACTCCGCAGTCCATTTTGGACCCGTCGGTATAGACTGAGGTGGTATCTTCCTCTACCATTGAACCTCTTCCCCATTCTCGTCTAGATGGTATCCTCACCTGGAAGTGTCTATTGAAATCCAGCTTTGGGAAAATGTAGTCTGATTTATTAATAGTGAACTTGTTTAGAATTACACTATGTCCGTAGTTCTGCTGATTCCAACCTCCCAATTCTTTTATTCTTATCGCCGCAAAGCTGCTGTTTTGTGAGTAAAAATGTCCATTGGTAGTTGATGCAGGATCACATTGAGCGCATCAGTCGGACATGACCTGATTGCACCCGTAACACCCGCACATGCTGCTCTTTGTATTCCATTTTAATTTTCTAATATTGTATTGTTTGTTTAGCGCTGGCCACCATATCAGAGCTCCATATGTAAGTATAGGTCTTATGACAGCCGTATACATCCACATGATTATACTTGGTTAAAGGCCCCAATTCTTGTTGACGATTTTCTTACAAGTACAGTAGGCCATGTATGCTTTGTTTATTCTTTTTTCTATATTTATTTTCCAGGACAGTTTGGTGTCAATCTCCACCCCCAAGTATTTAGCTGTGGGGGATAGAGTGAGTGTTGTACCGTTTAGTACCGGAAGTTGAAACGGAGGTATTTTGGTTCTGCTAGTGAATAGCATCAGTTTTATTTTGTTCGGGTTAACTCCTAGACCATTGTTTTTAGCCCATAGGTTTAACCTACGAAGTGCTCTTTCCATAATCTCGCTGACTGTTGAAGGAAACATGCCTGAAACCAACAACACTATATCGTCTGCATACGCTACTGCTTTCACTCCTCCACCGTTTAGTTGGAGTAGTATTTCGTTCAGCGCTGCAACCCATAGAAGCGGAGAGAGGACCCCCCTTGAGGCGTTCCTCTACTCACATAGCTTGTTTGTGTTGCAGCGCCGTTTGAAGCTATAATCTTCCTTTTCTCAAGCATCGATAGTATCCATCTGCTTACAGTGTCGTCTATACTACCATGTGCCAGAGAATTAATTATCGCATTTACTTCTATGTTGTTGAAGGCGCCCTCTATGTCTAGAAATGCAGCCATGGTGTATTGTTTGTGATGTAGTGGTTTTTAAATTACACTTATCACCTCGTGAAGGGCGGTTTCGGTTGTTCGGCCCTTCATGTACGCATGTTGGGACTTCGATAACTTCTCCGCCATTATTGTTCTTACGTGTAGATCTATTAGCCTTTCTAGTACCTTCAGCATAAAGGAGGTAAGGCTTATAGGTCTAAAATCCTTGGCATTTTTGTGTGTTCTTCTGCCTGGTTTTGGGAGGAACACAACTTTACTTCTTTTCCAACTTCTTGGGATGTAAGATAGTTGTATGCTAGCAATATAATTACAATAATATACAAATATATTTTCTAGCCTTAGAACCATTGGTTCTACCAGTTTTTGCAGCATTATGGGCATAATCCCGTCAGGACCTGGCACTTTATATGGTGCAAAACTATTTATGGCGTATTTGATTTTTCTTTTGTCTACTATTTGGCTTCGATAGTCAGCTGCGTTCAGCGGTGGTTCTGGTTGAACCCTCGTTGAAGGTGTTTGCTGACTCCCGGGGAAGTGCGTTGTGATTAGTACCTCCAGAGACTCTTTTGCCGAGGAGGTCCAATCACTTCCCTCCGCCCTAATGTAGGCAGTATTAATATGATCCTTCGATAGCATTTTACTCAGCCTGGCGGCTTCTGTGCAACTTTCTATCGATGTGCAGAAAGATCGCCATGAGTCCTTTTTAGCTTTCCTGACTGCTTTTTTGTATTCTTTCATACTGTCTTTATATGGCTGCCAGATTTTGGTTCTAAATCTCTCATTGAAAGCCTTCCTTAGTTGTGTTCTCAAATTCTTGAGTTCACTGTTCCACCAAGGAAGAGACTTTCTCTTTTTCAAAACTGTTAGCGGAGTAGATTTATTAAAAGTTGTGGTTAGGATTTTTTCTAACTTCTCTACTTCTGAATCTAATTCCTCAGGATTTCTGATGCTCTTATTTTTTTCAAGGCATTTTGTTGCTATACTGGTAAATTTTCCCCATGCCGTTCTTCTAAGGTTCCGGTAAGTGAGAGGAGCACTGTACTTCTCGCGGATGCTGAAGAGTATCCAGGATTGATCCGACATGGAAGGCTCATCGGATACCCTCCACTTATCCACAACGAGACTGTCTGTGTCTGTTGATAGCGTGAGGTCAAGCACTTCCTCCCACCCCGGAAACCTATCCGAGCTTGGGAAAATAAAAGTTGGCTTATCGCCCTTGTTGCAAATACATAGATTACTATTCAAAATATACTGCAAGAGTAACTCACCTCTGGTGTTTATACTGGAGCTACCCCATACGGTGTGCCTTGCGTTTGCATCACACCCTATTAGGACATCCTCCTTCCTGTTCTCCTCTACTAGTCTGGTGAGCGGGGCCGGTGGTATGTCTTCGTCATGGACCAAGTAGGCCGAGACCAAGAAGAAGGGCTTTTCCTTCTGTTCCACCTTTACCACTGTGATATCTGCTGTGCTGTAATTAGGACAAAGAAATGCATTTATACTTTTATTGATAAGAATGCATGCCCTAGTGTTTAGACGGGGGCAAGAAAAAGGTACTCTTATATTTTTTAAAACAATTTAATTTATTAAAAAAGATTAATTTTGACACTTCACCGAATAATAAAAAATGTTTGATAAGTATTTAAAGGCATTCGCTACATGCCCAGATACGATCGAATAAATGAAACGTATCCAAAAAAATTAGACGCTGTGCATCCAGTCGAAGTGTCGAAGTCGAAGTTAAGTGCAGCGCGCGGGTTGGTTGTCGAAAAAACAACGAAAAATGGGGTGCGAAGTATACGCGACGAATGTTGACGTGCGAATTGTCCGTAAGCGATTGTCCATTTCCTTTTTGTTAGGTTGATGGTGTATGGTGACGTCGTGCGGTGATCGCTGGCTGAGTGTGTTGGTGTTGTCCTAGGGTGCGCCAGTTTTTCCCAGGCAGAGTGGTGTATGCATGCGGGGAGATGCTTAAGTCATTTAAACATACTGGGCCCCCTAGGCAAATTTTTTGCCTAGTATTACGTACTTATATGATGTTCAATGTATTTCGGCGGAAATTGGTGTTTGAAATAAGTAACTTCAATATGTATGAACGGGTCATATTGAAATACTCTTCATATTTTATGACTTGACGACTTGTATTACTTTTAAACTCGTTTATATATATTTTTAATTTCGGTTATTGACAAATTCTTTAATGACGGCTTATTATTTGTGGTTTAATTTAAAATTTCTTTACCATCGGCTTGGTAAACTAGCTGTTTATTAGTTGCCTTTTCTGTATGATCGCAATTGTTTGCATTTGATTTATTCTCGGCTTATGAAGGATAGTAACCCCACGTCTGGCTCTGATATGGCCAGAATGGGTACTCCTTAGCCCAGGAGTTAGGACTTGACAATAGAGGGATCTTGCGAGAGAATGGCCGTGAATTGCGAACGGTTTCATTTCGAATTGTATCGTGGTAATTTCTAGCTACTTTTTTTGAAATGGAATGTTAAAATTTTACAACAAATTCCCATCCACTTCTGTTATGAGAAGCGCTTATGTAATAATGATAAGAACGACCTTTGCTTTTTGTACGTCTAGGTGCGTCACACTATCGCATTGGGTATATGGTGCTCGTTGAACCTATTTTGTTTAAAATTTTATTTATTCTGAAAAGTTACGAAAAAATGTCGATTTTTCGACTTTTGATACAACTGTGTTTATTTGTTTTTATTTTATGTTTTTATGTATGCGCTACTTTGGCGTTTAGTAGCCCGCCACCACTCTAGGATCTGTTCAGAATTGTTTTTTTTTTTTCATTATTGGCGAAAGCCATCCTGCGGGGCCGAAAAGTTGTATGTGCTTTTAACATAGAAGGAAGTTTCCCTATATCTCGAAATTACCTTAATTGTGAATTAAAATATATGTCCTCAACTTGAGTTGTCATGGTTATAATTGGCTCTGCAATTAGTCCACTTTGTGTTTCGCTGTGCAGCGTTTTAGCTTTTTGTGCCTTTGAGCAACATGGTGTCTCTTGGCAATTTTTAAAATTTTGGATTTCGGGATTTGCTTTTGCTAAACCCATGGTTCCTTTTGTGTAAGCGCTTCTTTGGCGTAAGTTAGGATATATGCTGTAATGAAGCATTGTATGATGTCTTTTATGACAATATAAGCAATTAAATTTGCTTTTGTCAAGTTTTCAGATTGTGTGTATGGGACAAGCAGTTTGTGCAGAGTCTTTTTGATCTGACAAAGTTGTTCCTTTCGTTAATGTTTAATTTTTTAAACTTCTGGCAAGTTTTAAGCTTATGCTCTCTTGTGCATAGTTCGCATTACGTATGTTTTCTTTGTTCGGATGTGAATGATTTTGTTTTGTTAAAAATTTTGTTTGATTTGTTTTTGCTTCTAGCTTGGGGTCTATTTAAGCTTCCATTTTGGTCGTGTTTGTTCTTAGTTTTGTTTATTTTTTCTTCTAACCTTTCCGCAATTTCATATTGGGTGGTGAGAAAATCTTTCATTTGTTGCCACGTTGGGCACTTTTTTCGTGATGAGAGCGATTGCTCCCATAGAAGCAACGACTTTTCTGGTAATGCGGCGGTGCAAATGTTTACCAGAATTGGGTCCCAGCTGTCTGTGGGAATATTTAGTGTCGATAGAATCGACAAACAATTTGAAACAGTGGATTCTAGTTTGATGAATTCTACACTTGTTCCTTTCTTAATTTTTGGCAAGTTCATTAGTGTCGTTACTTGCTTATCGACCAGTATTCTGTCGTTTTCATATCTAGCTTTTAGAGCTTCCCAAGCCAAATTGAAATTGCCGTCATTTAATGCGAACTGTTTGACTGTTTCGCCTGCTTGACCTTTAGTTTTGTATCGGAGGTGATACAATTTTTGCACATGTGATAATTGAGGATGGTTTATGTACACGGCCTTCATAACCTCCGTAAAAGGTTTCTGTGTCACATGCGGGCACCTCGAGGTGGATGCCTGAACTTGCCTCTTGGTATTGTTGTATTTGTGGCAGCTCTACTCTACTGTGGGGAGTAGGTGCAATTGCTTTTATTAGCTTTAATTGATCGGAGATCATAGCTTTCGTTTCTTCATATTGGTCTAAGCAGTTTTCGTAAATATCGTAAGCCGATGATTTAAAATCTTGTGGTAGATCTGAATTGTCAGAATCTACTATGGCGTCATGAGCCGCTTGGAGGCGAGTCCAAAAATTTTTAAGATTTAGAGTTTTTATTTCTAATAACGATTCCGAGTTTTCGTGAATCGGTAAAGAGGCAAATCTAGTGCAGTATCTTGTTAAACTGTCACTTTCTGAAATAAATCTAGCAACCTGTTTTGAGCGTGTAGCTCCAGGTGTACTTTGATTTTTGTTATTGTTCATTATTTTAGTTGTATGTAGAAATATTTTTCAGTGTGAACTGAATACTTTTTTTTATAAGTATATAAACGTGTTTTTTTTTTTATTAATACCGCACCTTTAATTTATTAAAACTTTTTACGTCCTTATGTTAGTATTTAGGTACACCCTAATACTTGGACTTGTTTGTATGTATGTATGTGCTTATGTTTTATGCAATTGAGAGCTCGCTGAAGAGATCAATGCGCTGTTTACATAAGTATGCACGAATTGTTTGTGTGCTTATGATTATGCTTTTTCTTATATTCTTAAGCAATTGAGAGCTCGTTAGAGAGATCAACTCGCTTTTTGTATACAATCCTGCTTGTTTTTGTTTGCCAAAGAACAAGAGGTATTGCCGTATAATTGCCAATGTGGGCTTTGAATGTAGTTATGTATAGGATTGTAGAAGTACCAATAATATATTGATGTGTATATAGTGTTCATAAACTTATTTATATTTTGTGATACTGTTTTTATTTTTATATTTACCCCAATTAACGTATTTTGTGATTTAATTATCGTTCCGTTTAGTTATTTACGGAAATTACGAGAACTTTTTCTTTGAAAATTAAGTAAATTCAATAATTATAATTACCCAGTGTAGGGTATGTTATCACAGGCTGTTTCTATCCCGTATGATTATATGTGCAATAAATGTATACATATGTATATACATACATATGTATGTACATACATATGTTCGCACTGGGAAAAGAGCGCGAAAGCGAAGTGGGAAATTTGCAGGTATTCTTCCCTATACACTTTGTAAATAAACTTATCTTGTTTTTGGTTTTTAATATACTTGGCAGATGGTATGCCTTTTGCTTGAGTATACTTGTACTTATTTTTTCGCAAAGTTGAGAAAGCGAGAAACGGAATGGGAAAAAGGTATTATCCTTTGTTAAAAAGTTACATATGCACTTTTGAGTTTATGTATGTATATAAATAATAGAATATGTTTGTATGTGCTATATACAAACGTGTGTCAATAAGCTTGTACATATGTATGTATGGATGTTAGCATTTTGATTTGTTTGTTAATAATGCTGGTTGTGTTTTTAAATTTTCTTTTGCTTAATTGTTTAACCTATTTACTGTTTTTTTCCAACAGAAGAGTTATTGCTTAGCATAAATAGCAAAAAGTTATTATTTAGTTATATATGTATGTCAATATATAATGCCAGACAGTTTCAGGGTTTTCCCGAAAATTAAACCCGAAATGTTTGTTAATCGTATTTTCTAATTAACGGAATCGTTATTTCATCGTTAATTGTATATATAAACTACCAATTTTACATACATAAGTATATGCATTATAAAGTTAGAGTAGATGAACAGAATACGCTAACTTTAGTTTTGTAGGGTAAAAGGTTATGTATAGTATGCCTGTTCGATTTGTTCCATTTCCTATGCTGTGTCCATCTGCTTGCTGCTGACCTCCTTGTGCGTGTTGTTAGATTTAGGTAAGTTTAGCCCGCGTCCGGTTTCTAGTTTTTGTTTATTCTTTTTGATTTTAGGTTTCGCGCCCGAATAGTGTTTGTTTTATATTTATTTATGTTTTGTATTTTTAGTTTAGGAGTTTCGCGCACCGTTTGTTTTTGTTTTTTGGAACGAAATTAATTTCGTTCTTGTTGTTTATATTTTTGTAATGGTAACTAATTGTCACCTCTGTTTTGGGTTTTGCAGATTTAGAGTTTGATATATATGTACATTAGCATATCTTTTGGGAGCCGTTCCACTTTTTTTTTGTCACAGCACTCATTTGGTTTTTTGTTTTTTGTTATGCACACATGTGTATGTATGTACTTTTGTATTGTAATTTGTATTTGCTTTGATTTTCTTTGTAGTTGTTTTGTTGTTTGTACATCACCTTTCTTGTTACTTTTGTATTACATAAGTATGAGTATATTTTAATTTGCTTTGTTGATTTTATTATTTTTTTTTTTGCTTTATTTGGATCACTGCACTATGTTTTTTTTCTTTTGGATTTTGTTCCCCACACAATTCGGTTTTTTGTTTAAATTTTTCTCGTTTTTTGTTTCAATTATTTCACTAATCCATAGTGCCTCTCACTATGGCTCGAAGGACCATGTTTAGACGGGGGCAAGAAAAAGGTACTCTTATATTTTTTAAAACAATTTAATTTATTAAAAAAGATTAATTTTGACACTTCACCGAATAATAAAAAATGTTTGATAAGTATTTAAAGGCATTCGCTACATGCCCAGATACGATCGAATAAATGAAACGTATCCAAAAAAATTAGACGCTGTGCATCCAGTCGAAGTGTCGAAGTCGAAGTTAAGTGCAGCGCGCGGGTTGGTTGTCGAAAAAACAACGAAAAATGGGGTGCGAAGTGTATGCGACGAATGTTGACGTGCGAATTGTCCGTAAGCGATTGTCCATTTCCTTTTTGTTAGGTTGATGGTGTATGGTGACGTCGTGCGGTGATCGCTGGCTGAGTGTGTTGGTGTTGTCCTAGGGTGCGCCAGTTTTTCCCAGGCAGAGTGGTCTGTGCATGCGGGGAGATGCTTAAGTCATTTAAACACCTAGGTTTACCTCTGTTCCGTGTGTAAAACAGGTTATGGTTGCTGCTGTTTAGCCTTTTAATGGTATCTTCATTGACCCAGGGCTCCTGTACTAGGCTGATGTCGATGCCCCCCTCGTTCGCGAGGGTTGTCAGATTCGCTGTAGCACTCTTCGAGTGCTGCAGGTTTATCTGAACGCATCTTATGTTATTGGGCATCTCGGGTTTCTTCGATGCCCACATTCTTTAGCAACTGGCTGGCGTCGTCGACCTCTTCCGTGTCGTCTTCGTCAGCCGCTTTGTCGCCTTGGAATATTTTTAGTCTGGCTTTGCGGATTCCGAAGCTGATTTTGTAGTCAGTCTTCTTCAGAGCCTCAATGGACTCATCACAAATGGCCACTAGTATTGGCTTGCTTGCTTTATTCGGTTTTTCCTCCTTGATTAGCTGCCACTAATCTATACTAGGTATAGATTTGTTCTGCAGCTTAATGCACCGCAGGAGTTTTTCGCCTGGCTCCTCTAGAGGGGGTAACCAAATGCGAGCACGAGGTCTCTTCGGAATGTCCTTGGCGGGTATAAGCCTCAATTGGAGGCCTACAAAGGCGATGCTTATGTTAGCAACACTACCCGTCAGGAAATCCAGCGAGGCCTGGTCCGCGCACTTGATGACCCTGTAGCCCCTGAGGGTCTCAGAAGAGCCATACTCCGGGAGAGGACCCGCAGGATTGTCGAGTACATAGCTTAGCACCATACTCGACAATCTGACGTCGATCTCCACCCATCTCTCCTGCATTGTGCTCGGAGAGGAGGAATTTCCATCTATGATGGCCACCTGCAGGCTATCTCTGGCAACATCGCAGAAATGCCTTGCCGTTGTTGTGCTCCTGTGTTCACCTTCGCTCCGCCTCGGTTTTTTGGGCTGAGTTCCGGGTACTTCTGTGGTGGAGCGATTTCTCTTCTGAGAAGTGCTCTCTCGCGTGCTCTCTTCTTGAGGTTGTGATTGCTTCCTTTTCAGGTAGCCTTCATATTCCTCTACGATAGATTTGAGGCGCTTTGTTTCAGCCTCATCAATTGGGGTACCGGCTGCCTGGTCTTTGGCTATCTTCCCTAGTATGAAGACTGCCCTCTGGTACCGGTTTTTTCTCAGCTGATTCTGGGATTTCTTGCGCTTCTTTCTGTTTTCTCCTTTAGCCGCCAGTGCACTTTGGTTGATGCTCATGGCAGCCTTGGAGGTGGACGCTTCCTCCCTTATATCAGGGGCTTTTACTGCTGTATCTACCGGTATACTTTGGTTGGTATGTCCGGTAGTACTCTTACTCGTCTCCTGGCTGGAGGCAAGTAGCTCTTCGTCCTCTTCGGATTCCGTAATAGGATTCCGATAGTTCATGTCCTTAGTCGTTGCTGTTGTCGTCAATTTGATTGTTGTAGTTGATGTTGTTGTTGTTGTTAAATTATTGTTTCCGTTCATATTTGGCCCCACGAGTAATCCGGAAAGGGTTGGTCACTCGTCCCCAGAGCCGGTATGCGGAGAGAAGGCTTTTATACCTCCGACCTCGCCCGGGCATCCGAGGGGACCGTTCGCGATCAGCTATTTATTACCCCCCGCTGACCATTCAGCCCTCGGCACGGGTACCTCGACACCTTGGCTTAGGGTGGTGTTGGTTCGGGTATCCTCATACATCCACAATAGGAGATGGGCGTAAAACCAAGGGTTTATTCATCCATATCACTATTGTGGGAATTATGAAGTGCCCCTCTTAGTTCGTAAGATTAGAGTGCGTTTCCTTTGGGATGCACACTTTACTCTTACTTAAGCCCCTTCGTCACGACAAGGCGACCAACTTCAAAGGAGCCAATCGGAGAACACGAACGAAGATTTAATGCACCTATAAATAATGAAGTTGCTGTGGTGATTGTTGGCGATGAGTTTCAATCCCGTGACATTGTATTGCGTAGAAGAAATAATCAATTACAACGTGTTTGTGAAACACATCGCTCTTACGATGCCCTACAGTATCCAATTTTCTTTTGTCGGGGTGAAGATGGATACTCTATTAATTTAAAAATGGTAGATCCCGCAAACCCACGTGAGTTTTTGATGTGTTTAATATACTCTTCCAATTTTGTTTAACAAGAATTAGTATGAAATGATTTCAATTTCCATTTGTTTTTTTTTTTTTCTCTTCAGAACGTGAAGTCAATAAAAATGTCAGCGCTATTATGAACAACTGAACTGAACTATTATGCACATAGAATTATGATACGACAAAATCAGGAAAATCATATTTTGAAATGTCGGAAACTCTTTCATCAATATGTCGTAGACATGTATGCAAAGATAGAAACAGAGCGTTTGAACTTTATTCGATTCAATCAACGGAAGCTGCGATCAGAAGAGTATATACTTGTATGTACATCTCCGCGATGCTATCAATCTTCTACAGACCGTCTCGACATAACTGCACGAGTACTTAGACAGAAGCTGAAGTCATTGATGGATTTTATTGTTAAACATCAAGTTTTCGGCGAAGTTCGATGTTGGATGTATTCGGTGGAATGGCAAAAAAGCGGATTACCACATGCTCATATTTTGGTATGGTTAGTCAACAAAATAACAAGCGATCAAATAGATGACATCATCTTAGCAGAAATTCCTGATCAGGAAATCGATCCAGGTTTATTTGATGTTGTTACAAAAGGTATGATTCATGGACCATGTGGTGTTCTAGATATTAATTCGCCATGTATGAAAGATGGGAAATGCCCGAAGCGGTATCACAGAGATTTGATTTCCGAGACAATTAATGGAAATGATGATTACCCATTGTATCGCCGACGCTCAACAGATGATAATGGCAAATTAATCAATCTAAGAGTCAATAATCAAGATATTACAGTTGATAATAGGTGGGTTGTCCCCTATTCGCCAATACTATCAAAAGCATTCAAAGCTCATATCAATGTAGAATATTGCAATTCTGTTAAATCGATTAAATACATCTGCAAGTATATAAATAAAGACAGCGACATGGCTGTTTTTGGTGTTGCAGAGAACCGAAATGATGAAATAACATAATATCAAATGGGAAGGTATATCAGTAGCAATGAGGCAGTTTGGAGAATATTATCGTTCCCAATTCATGATCGAAATCCGACAGTTATTCATTTGTCAGTACATTTGGAACATGGACAACGTGTATACTTCACAGTTGATACTGAACAGCAAATTGCAGAGCGACCACCATCAACTACATTATTATCGTTTTTCGAGTTGTGTCAAAATGATCAATTTGCTAAAACATTGCTTTATTCACAAGTACCAACATATTACACTTGGAATGCATCTGGAAAGAAATGCAACAGACGTAAGCAAGGAAGACCAGTTCAAGGTTATGCTGGCATTTTTGAAAGTGATGCCATTGGACGTATCTACACAGTGCATCCCAGTCATGCTGAATGTTTTTATTTGCGTCTATTATTGATTCATGTCGTGGGCCTACATCTTTATTGAATTTGAAAAGAGTTAACGGCCTACGGTGTCACACTTTTCGTCAAGCATGTCAGGAATTGCATTTGCTGCTATTAGCGACTATAAAATCACAGAGTAATATAGCATTGGCACTTGCATCGTCTGGAATAGCAGCGACGTTATTAGATGGTGGTCGGACAGCCCATTCTGCACTTAAATTACCACTGAATATGAAAGTAGTAAATGAAAATCCCACCTGTAATGTTTCCAAAAATTCGGGAATGGGCAAAGTCTTGCAACAATGAAAATTAATAGTATGGGATGAATGTACAATGGCCCATAAGAAATCAGTGGAAGCGTTAGACAGGACATTGCAAGACTTGCGTAGTAATGATCAACAGATATTTGGTGGCGCTTTGATTCTGTTGGCTGGTGATTTTCGTCAGACATTGCCTGTGTCAAGTGTTTTTCCAAATATTGCAGAAAATTATCGCAATCATAATTGGTTAGCTGAAAGAGCTATTCTGGCCGCTAAAAATAAAGACGTTGGTCAAATGAATGCAGACATTTTAACCCATGTTCCTGGCGAAGTTGTAACATATCAATCAGTTGACACGGTTACGAATCAAGACGACGCTGTTAATTATCCGACAGAATTTTTGAATTCATTGGATTTACCCGGATTTCCACCTCATCGTTTACAATTGAAAGTGGGTGCTCCCGTTATTATGCTTCGAAATATAAATCAACCACGATTATGCAATGGGACAAGATTAGCGGTTAAAAAGGTCATGAACAATTTGATCGAAGCAACAATTTTAAAGGGGAAGTTTAAAGGTGAAGATGTATTGATTCCACGAATTCCAATGATTCCATCAGATTTAATTTTTGAATTCAAAAGACTACAGTTTCCAATACGTCTTGCATTTGCTATTAAGATAAATAAAGCGCAAGGGCAATCGTTGGAATTGTGTGGAATTGACTTAGAATATCCTTGCTTTTCACACGGCCAGTTATATGTTTCGTGCTCACGTGTTGACAAGCCTTCAGTTCTCTTTATCTACACAACAACTCATGGCAAAACCAAAAATGTTGTCTACGAAAGAGCTCTAAGATAGTTTAAGTGATACATAGTCTAAGATTGTAACTAGAATTAAAAGTTGAATAATAGGGAACAAAACCAACTTTATTAAAAACAAGTGTGTTTCTTTTCTTATTTTGTTTTGCCGTGCGAAGCAGGCACCGGGCCCGCTAGTATTCTATATATCGGGTGATTTTTTAAGAGCTTGATAACTTTTTTTTAAAAAAAAAAACGCATAAAATTTGCAAAATCTCATCGGTTCTTTATTTGAAACGTTAGATTGGTTCATGACATTTTTTTCTTTTTGAAGATAATTTCATTTAAATGTTGACCGCGGCTGCGTCTTAGGTGGTCCATTCGGAAAGTCAATTTTGGGCAACTTTTTCGAGCATTTCGGCCGGAATAGCCCGAATTTCTTCGGAAATGTTGTCTTCCAAAGCTGGAATAGTTGCTGGCTTATTTCTGTAGACTTTAGACTTGACGTAGCCCCACAAAAAATAGTCTAAAGGCGTTAAATCGCATGATCTTGGTGGCCAACTTACGGGTCCATTTCTAAAAACTAATCATATATATATTTTAAATTCAGCCGGTGGTTCGAAAATCCTAATATTAGTTATATGGGGGCTAGGTCAAGTTTTCGCAGAAATTTATCTACTTTAAACACAAAACTACGCTGTTTTGAGTAAAACTCACTCTCTCATTTTCATGGAGATAACTCACATATCGGCCGATATATAGTATGTGGTATAAAGTCACTTGGATGAAAATCTTTATATTAGGTACATACATATGTATGTACATATATGGGGGCTACGGGGAGTATATACCCGATTCACACCATTTTTGACATATAGACTTACCACATTTCAATTATATATCTCATCATCGATATTTTTGATCAAAAGTCAGCTATAGTTACTGGCAGTCCAAATATTCGGTACCTAGGGGCTTGAAGAGGTATGATTGGATTTGAACAATTTTTGTTCGTACGATGGCATACACTAGAGGCATTAATCGTGCAAAGTCTCATCCCATTATATTAAAGGTTTCTTAATTTGTGTATTGGAAAGTTAAAGAATCAAAAGGATTGTAAAATTGTGGTATATGGAAAGTAGGCATGGTTGTAGTCCCCATTTTCGTTCTATGAAATAAAAATATGAAAGCGATGCTCCGTACTAAATTCGGTCGGTCGGGTTCCGAGATATCGAAAAGTGAGCGGTGCCACGCCCATCGTCCAATTTTCTCACTGGCTCTTATAAAGCTCTCCAATGCCATCCCGGAAGGCTCTGGCGTAGATAGTTATTGATTTATTGCGATTTTAGTAGTTTTTAACAGTACAGTAATACCCCGACTTACGCTACCCCGTTTTACGCGAATTCGAAGATACGCGGTTTTTCATTTTGATTGCCGCCCGCATCGGCTCTCTCGCTCCGCCCACTCAGTGTTCAATTTGCGACAGGTTTAAACGTGTTCCGCGTGAAATTGTTTTAAGTGCGCAGTGCGTTTTACTTATAATTTCTAATTATGTCGTCTAAAAGAACGAAAAATGAGTCATTTGAGCCTAACAAGAAAAGAAAAACACTGTCTTTGGAGTGTAAACTGAATATAATTAAAGACTTTGAAGCAAAAATGAAAATTTGTGAATTGGCAAAGAAATTTGACCTACCGGAATCAACAGTCCGAACGGTTGTAAAAGGTAAAGAAAAAATTATGACCGCTGTGAAAGACTCTCAATCTTTGAATTCAAGTATCATCCGTAAGCGTCACGGTATTATCGCACAGATGGAAACATTGCTACAGTCATGGTGTGATAATCAAGTAAGAGTGAAAAATTGTCCTGTTGATCAAAATACAGTGTGCTTTCAAGCAAAGCAGATTTTTGAAAAACTAAAAGAAGAAGCTGGGGAGGCGGCTGAAAATGAAGTGTTTAAAGCTAGTAACGGCTGGTTCAGCCGATTTAAGAGTCGTTGTAATTGGCATAGCATCGCAGAGAGTGGAGAAGCGGCAAGCGCTGATAAAGAAACTGCATCTCTCTATCCAGAAAAACTCAAAACAATGATAGATGAAGGTGGCTACACTAGTCAAACTATTTTCAACGTAGATGAAACAGGTCTTTTTTGGAAGAAAATGCCTAAAAGAACTTTTATTGCGCGTGAAGAGAAAACTTTTCCGGGTTTTAAAGCCGCCAAGGATCGATTAACAGTGATGGTTGGTGCGAATGCAGCTGGAGATTGTAAATTAAAACCTCTCTTAGTTTATCGCTCAGAAAATCCAAGAGCCTTAAAAAATAAATCTAAAGCTGGTTTGCCTGTCATTGGAAGTCTAATGCAAAAGCTTGGGTGACAGCTTCTCTTTTTGAAGACTGGTTTGGCCATCATTTTATTCCTGAAGTCGAACGTTACTGCCGATTAAAAGAAATCCCATTTAAAGTGATGCTACTAATTGACAATGCGCCAGGTCATCCTCCCGCAACTCTAATTAATTTCGATCCACGTGTGGAAGTTGTATTTTTGCCACCAAACACTACCAGCTTGCTTCAACCAATGGACCAGGGAGTCATTAAAACATTTAAAGCTTACTACACAAGGCGGTCATTTGCACATCTACATGAAGCTATGAGACAAAACAATGAGCTTTCTGTTAAAGACTTTTGGAAGCAATTCAATGTTTTAGATGCTGTAAGAATTATTGGACAATCTTGGAATGAGGTTTCACAAAAAACTCTCAATGGTGTCTGGAAAAAACTGTGTCGATTTTTTCACCTCTGAAACCCAAGGAGAAACCATGTCAGATCCTGAACAAAGCGATAGCATAATAGAAGAAGTGGTCGATATCGCCAAGCAATTAAATTTAGAGGTCGATAATGATGACGTTCAAGAATTGCTAGATTCACACAATCAAGAGCTAACAATTGACGAGGTTATAGAAATGCGTAAGTATGAGCAAGATATTGACCAAACTGATTCGCTAGACCCAGTTGAATCGGTAAATCAAATGACAATTGCAAACTTAACAGAAGGCTCAATTCAATTGAAAAGGGGTTACAAATTTTAGAAAAAATTGATTCTAATGAAGAACGCATTTCTACTACAAAACGAGGGATAAAAAAATTACTGGTATGCTACGAGGAAATTTTACGTGAAAAGAAGAAAAATTTAACTCGTCAGGCAACACTGTTAGAATATATGAAGCCTTCGACATCAAAATAACTTCGGTTTAGCTTACTTTATTCATAACAATGTAATATTTTTTTATTATCCTACACTTTATTAAACATTTTTCTTCTAAATTATTGTTTTCTTTAAACTCTGGTCCCGATTAAACAAACTTTATATGTATTTATATGCAACGTTGAACCCCGACTTACGCGAATTCGACTTACACGGCAACCGCTCGGACCCACCTATCGCGTAAGTCCGGGGTATTACTGTACCGTTATTATATGGCACTTTATAGGTTTTCGGTTAATGACGATTTGTGGTAATGGCTAACTACAATTTGGTGGGATGTAGGAGGAAATTGGCGCTTTTGAAATTAAAATTAAAGTATCATATTCTACATACAAATCAACATATTTATATAAAAAATTATATTAATAAAAAAATGAATTTAAATGTAATAGTATTAAATTTTTAATTTAAAATTTTTTTTATATTGTTTTTAATTCAAATTTTATATAGGTTATAGCTTCGCGCGTCTTTATTTAAGCATACATGAACTAATAATAAACAAAGTCACAAAAAATGGTTATTTTAAGTGTTAAATATTCCGAAAACTCTAACTATTTCGATTTAACTTACCTATATCGGTTGTAGCGTTCATACATAAGAATGTATGTACATTGCCCTCAATATGCAACTTCTAAAAAATCAACCATTCGCGCAAGCGACAAAAAAGGGACAGACGCACCATCATTGAGATTGGAGCAAGCTGTGTTTATTTTCCTGGTATTTAATATTACAACGTGTTTAAATGAGTTGAGCATCCACCCCCTCTACCCGGTAAAACTGGCGCATCCTAATACAACAGCGCAATTCACCACAGCTGATATCAATCAAGACAACTCACCACCCTTCCACATCAATCAACCCACTCAACAAAAAGGATGGGCAAAAGGGAACGCAGACAATTTGATCTTCACAAGCCGCACATTAACATTCGTCTCATACAATTCGTTCCAATCAATTCGTTCGATACACTGCGCACATTAACTTCCGGCTACAAGAGATTCGCTTATACGCTGCACCGCGTCAACATCTCGCTATTCACCCTCGATCGCCAGCTCCGGCAAATCACTATTTTTGTAAAACATTTTTAAGTATAAATTTATTTTATAAATAAAATTCTTAAAAAAAACCAAGGTGTATAAAGTGGTTTTTTATTTTGGTTCAATCGATAGGGTGTGCTCCACAATATATTGGATACAATTAAAGATGCTAGTGTAAGTGATTTATCACAAAAATTAAATGCTAAATTGGGCATCTAAATAAACATGGTGCTTCGAGCCTAACAGAAAGGCATTATTGGATTTTAAATAAATCTCAACTCTGAAAAAGAAAAAACAAACAGAACAAAAGTGTGGTGACAAAAACAGTGCTTCGATATACTAAATATATGTTAATGCATACAAACATACGTATAAATAAACAAAAAGTTTGCTGAGAAAAAGAAACTATAAAAAAGTACAGACGAAAAAACCACACAAAATAAAAAAAACAGTACAGTGCAGTAAAGTGCAGTGGCGAACAACACAAAAACAATATGTACATACGTATATAACAAACAAAAAACAAAAAAAAAACAAATAAAAGGGTGCAATGCAAAAACAAAACAGTGCAGTGAACACATACATATGTACTATATATAAAAAAATAAAAATGAGTGGAGCAGCTCCCAAAGGTATGCATATACATACATTTCAGTGGTGACAATTACAAAAATATAAACAACGAGAAGGAAATTAATTTCATTCCAAAAACAAAAACAAAAGCACGGTGGAGTGACAAAAAATAATAAATGTTCAAACATAAGACACAAAGCAAAAAATCAAAAGACTCGGAAAAAATATATACATACATCCAATAACAAAAACCGCGGTTATAAAACAAACTTACAGAAGCAAAATTTACAAAGACAAAAAAAAATAAATCGGGCGCGATCAGTAAAACAAAAACTCAAAAAAGTAATGTAGAGTACAAAAACAAACATAAACAGACAATCGGACGCG
Source organism: Bactrocera neohumeralis (assembly GCF_024586455.1). Taxonomy (NCBI): domain Eukaryota; kingdom Metazoa; phylum Arthropoda; class Insecta; order Diptera; family Tephritidae; genus Bactrocera; species Bactrocera neohumeralis. The sequence continues at coordinate 6,428,774 of NW_026089623.1, forward strand.
CGAAACCTAAGAACAAAACATAAATCGGGCGCGAAATCTAAAAGTGCCAAAACAAATATACACAATAACAAAAAAAAATATTAAAAAACCAAAATAGAAGGTGTACCTGGAAGCGACTACTAACCGTAAGGAGAAAAGGGTTAAAAAAAGGAAGACGAACAAAACGCAGACGGCATAAAGGCAACATATGCACATGCATGTAGACACCTACAAAGCTCTTGAAGTAACCAAGTGAGCGTATTATGTCCATTATTTATTTAATTTATGCACACATGCGTGTCGATGCCTAAAAATTAAAATTTTATCAAAAATTTATCAAAAAAAAAAAAATTAATAATAACTTTGTGTTCTTAAAATACACCAAATTATCAAAAAAAAATCAAATATTTAATTCTAACATATTTCCGGCAGTCCTCCTTATACTTCATAAAGCATTAGGCTCGATTGCATGCAACAAAAACGGAAAAAAATAAATATGTATATTATATCTGCATATATATGTATGTGCATACACACATATACAAATTTTTAATCTCTCTCTTACTTTTTCAAAGAAAATATAAAAACATATATATACATATGTACATACGGCAAAGGATCTGCCTGTGACACTAAACGAAATCTCCACATATTAATACATATTCTAAGTCCACATTGGCAATTATCCGGCAATACCTCTTGTTCTTTGACAAACAAAAACAAGCAGGATTGCGTACAAAAAGCAAATTGATCTCTCTAACGAGCTCTCAATTGCTTAAGAAAAACATACTCATAAACACACAAACAATTCGTGCATACTTATGTACAGGCCCAGCAAAACCTGCTTGACCGAAACTCCCACACATTTACACAATTTTTACTTATTACTAACACACCCTCACAAATCATTTAATTGCGTAAAGAGTCTATCCGCTGTGCCTTTTGAATGTTTTATATTACAAGCTCTTCACACAACATCTTTTCTATAAAAACAAAACAAAAAAGACAAACTGATTTCGGACTTGCCACTGTTTATGGAAAACGATGCATGTAAAAGTATACAACATGATAACATGATTGTTTACATTCGTTTATTCGTTGCGAAAATTCGAATTCAAAGAAAAAGAAATTCGGCACGCGTGTTAAATTGTGAAAAATTTGTATTCTAATTAAATTTGGTTATATTTTATGAAAAAAGTGATTAAAAACGTTATTATAAAAGTGGTACATATATAATTTGAAAAGGTGAGTAAACGGAGTAAATTTTAATATTAAAAAAAATACATTTAGTGCTTGCATGAGCCGAGAAAAAAAGGCTTTTAATGTCAGTGCCTCCAAATTTGCCAAAATATGTAGTATTAATGTGAATTCTGATAGTGACTCAAATGTGGAAGAATTGAGCTCCGTAGATATATCTTTAAATGATTATGATAGCCAAGATACCATTGATAGTAATAGTGACAATGTGAATATTGTAGTGAAAAATGATAAATGCAAAGAAATAAAAGCTTGGGCTTTACGCAATAGAGTGTACCACAATACAGTGACTGATTTGTTTCAAACCTTGCGAAAAATAGGTTTAGTGGATTTGCCCTTAACAGCAAAAAGTCTATTAGGTACAAGTAGAAAAAAGGTTAATATTGAAACCATTCCAAGTGGAGCGTTTTTATATAGAGGAATTCAAAATTATTTTGAGAAAAATTCATTTCCTCACCTTGAAATAAAAGATAGCATTGTACTTGATATAGGAATAGATGGTCTTAGATTATTCAAAAATCTATATGCATACATTATTATTTTTCTCTACATGTTTCTTTGTTTCTTTTTCAGATTATTCACAAAAGTGATGAAATGGCGCAGCAAAAAACGGTTCGTGAATGCAAGGTCCTCATCCGCAAAATTCATCAATCGGTATGCCGAATGACTGGTGAAGATGTCGACAACGTTCAAACCGAAATTGCTTCCACCCTACCATTAAATACGCTTGCTGCAGCTTTGGAAATGGACGAAAAATTGAAATGCGACGAATTTGCTGCTACAACGGTAAGTAATATATAAACTTTTTTCAATAAACAATTCAGTTTTTACAAACTATTTTTATTTACAGAAACAATTCGTTTTGAGGATAAAAGGTACTTCAGATAGTGTACATGATGTGTTGCGAAGTCTGTACACTGATGAACTTCTTTATTTATGTAACTGGGACGGTAGAGGTGGGAAGCAACCTCTCTCCAAATTCCTGCTGGTTTCCAACATTTTATACGGTAAATTCTGTTTTTTATTTAATTTTACTTACAATTATTTGTTTTAATTTGTAATTTTCATTATGTTTTTTTATAGATTCATTCATAACGTATGGATTGGCAATGTTCGAAAAACAAGTTCGAAAAGCCATTGAAATGAGCCACCATAGGCACAAACAAAGAATTTATAGGAAGAGGAAAACTGAGGAGTGAACCCTTTAAATATTTAATAAAAAGTTATACATATGTATTTCTGATATTATAAGATTTTAAGATAGCATTGCAAAGCAGGAATTGAATTAATAATGAAATATTTATTTTAATTTAAACTTTAATGTAATTTTGGTTAAAAATAATTTGAAAAAAAATTAAAAATTAAAAAAAATAAAAAATCTTTTATTTTGAGATTCGAACTCGAGTCTCACGGAATACCAAGCCGTGCGTTTAACCACTAGGCTAGTATAGCATGCAGCGTCGCGCTTCCCTGGAACCAGTTTTCCCCGTTTGCCTTAAATTTAACTAAAGTGTGAGTAGCGAGGATATAGTTTTATTGTAGCAGAAAATGTGTGCTCAAGAAGGTGATAAAAAATCACATGTATACAAAAGTTTTGGGAGGTTTTTTGATTCGCCCTTAAGAACGTGATAGGAAAGTGTGACAATTAAACCGGCACGCGTTACCGGCATGTCACTAGGTAACATGACCGGCACTGTTCTAACTGGGGGGATGGGCACCATCACAATCAAACAAGCATCACAAAATGAGATTGTGTTAGTGCGCTTACTGTGGGACCAAGCGTACCAGCAACCAAAAATAATCAGTCTGCTTGCAGATGTCGAACGAGCAGGTCTATGTCGCACGAAGCCGCAATGCTACGAATACGTATATATATACATATGCACATTTTTAAGAATATGTGCATAAACCATTGAATATAAAATATAATTATTTTTCATTTCAAGCAAGAATAAAATTTAAGTTATTAGTTAATTATAAATTAGTAATCTAATTCATTTAAAAACTTAAAAATAAATTAAATTTGTATATGAAAAGAATATATAAATCTATATTTGAATTCATCGAATATTTTAAATATATAACGAAACTTCAATAAAGTTAAAGCTATTAGAAAATGAAAGCTATTATAATATGAAATATTATGAATACACATTTCAAGAGGTCAGTTAATTTCAAACAATTATCCGAGTGTCAAAAAAAAAAAGAGTTCATTCTGTAATAAATTTAAGAAGGTCGTCATAATTTATATCAAAATTTGCTACCTTTATTCTAAGCAGGTCTTCTAAATGTTTATCTGAAAGCCTTGTTCTATAGGAATTCTTTATGTATACCATAGCAGAAAACGCAGATTCGCAAATATATGTGGTTCCAAACATTGAGTACAACTTATAAATTTCGTTTTTTAAAATAGGATATTTATTTTCATCAATATTTTTCCAAACTCGTGCGCATCAACCTGCTCAGTTCAACTTCTGATTGCAGACTGATTTTAACATCGCTTTGTTCCATCGTAAGTGCTCGTTTTACGCTCTTCGCTTGTGCGTGTTAGTGACAATCGGTCTGTGTACGTATACGATAGCTTACGCTCTTTTAGCACCTGCTAAGACTTTGCCCATGCCTGCTTATGTAAATAGCGCATTGATCTCTTCAGCGAGCTCTCAATTGCACAAAACATAAGTACCCTTCATAAGCACATGCATACATACATACAAGTCCAAGTATTAGGGTGTACCCAAATACTAACATACGGACGTAAAAGGTGGTTATAAATTAAAAGTACTGATATTTGCAAACTTAAAACTAAAATAAAATAAATAAATATTATTATTTTGCAAATAAATAGAAATGGTTCATAATAACACAAATCAAAATACACCTGCAGGAGCTACACGCTCAAAACAGGTTGTTCAATTTATTTCACAGAGTGACAGTATATTACGATACTGCACTAGATTTGCCTTTTCACCGATTCATGAGAACTCTGAATCGTTATTAGAAATAAAAAGCCCAAACCTTAAAAATTTTTGGACTCGCCTCCAAGCGGCTCATGACGCCATTCTAGATTCTGACGATTCAGATACACACAATTTCAAATCCTCGGCTTACGCAATATACGAAAACTGTTTAGACCAGTATGAAGAAACGAAAGCTATGGTCTCCGATCAATTAAAGCTAGTAAAAGCAATTGCACCTACTCCCCACAGTAGAGAAGTGCTGCCACAAATAGACAGTCAAGAGGCAAGTTCAGGCATCTACCTCGAGCTGCCTGCATGTGACACAGAAACCTTTTACGGAGGTTATGAAGGCCGTGTACATAAACCATCCTCAATTATCACATGTGCAAAAATTGTATCACCTCCGATACAAAACTAAAGGTCAAGCAGGCGAAACAGTCAAACAGTTCGCATTAAATGACGGCAATTTCAATTTGGCTTGGGAAGCTCTAAAAGCTAGATATGAAAACGACAGAATACTGGTCGATAAGCAAGTAACGACACTAATGAACTTGCCAAAAATTAAGAAAGGAACAAGTGTAGAATTCATCAAACTAGAATCCACTGTTTCAAATTGTTTGTCGATTCTATCGACACTAAATATTCCCACAGACAGCTGGGACCCAATTCTGGTAAACATTTGCACCGCCGCATTACCAGAAAAGTCGTTATTTCTATGGCAGCAGTCGCTCTCATCACGAAAAAAGTGCCCAACGTGGCAACAAATGAAAGATTTTCTCACCACCCAATATGAAATTGCGGAAAGGTTAGAAGAAAAAATAAACAAAACTAAGAATAAACGCGGCCAAAATGGAAGCTTAAATAGACCCCAAGCTAGAAGCAAAAACAAATCAAACAAAATTTTTAACAAAACAAAATCATTCACATCCGAACAAAGAAAACATACGTAATGCGAACTATGCACAAGAGAGCATAAGCTTAAAACTTGCGAGAAGTTTAAAAAATTAAACATTAACGAAAGGAACAACTTTGTCAGATCAAAAAGACTCTGTACAAACTGCTTGTCCCATACACACAATCTTAAAAATTGCAAAAGCAAATATAATTGCTTCTATTGTCACAAAAGACACAACTCAATGCTTCATTACAGCAGATATCCCACCTCACCCCAAAGAAGTGCTTATTCACAAAGAACCACGGGTTTAATTGCAAAAGCAAATCCCGAAACCCAAAATTCGAAAATTGCCAAGAGACACCATGTTGCTCAAAGGCACAAAAAGTTCAAACGCTGCATAGCGAAGCACAAAGTGGACTAGTTATAAAACCAGTTACCACCAGACCAACTTAGGTTGAGAACAAAAACCTTAATTCACAATTAAGTAAATCGCAAAAGTTAAAGAAACTTCCATTAGCAAACAAAACTATAAAAGATCAGTATTGTGAGCACTTCTCTAAAGCCACAACTACTGGATCAAATAATGGCCGGTACGTCGTACGACTACCACTCAAGCCACGATTTTCCAACACTCCACGAGAATTGGCAGCAAAAACACAAAGATATGTAACTTTTCGACCCCGCAGGATGGCTTTCACCAAAAATGATACAAAATCCTGATTCAAAAATCTGGAGCTAAATATATGGCGCGCTACTACTTGCCAAATTAATGCACACGCACCTAAACACAATGTATAACAAAACTGTCTCAAAGGGATAGAAAATCGACACTTCTCATAGAATATTGCTTAATAAATAGTTTCCTAAATTCTCAAATAGAATAAATAAAAAAACTAACAAAAGCAGAGGTCACTTAAAAAATTATAATTCTAAATTAAGCAGTTCGCAATTACCGGCCACACTCTCGCAAGATTCCTCCATTGTCACAGTCCTAATACCAGGGCTAAGGAGTACCCATTCTGGCCATATCTGACCAGGCGTGGAGTTACTGTCTTTCATAAGCCGAGAATAAATACAATCCAAACAATTGCCGTTAATACCGAAAAAGCGTATAATAAACCAACGGTATGCCAAACCGATATTCTAAGAAATGCATATCATTTTGTATGAAAGAAAACTAGAAAACTTAAATTCACATTTTATAAATATATTATAATTTATTATCTCCCCGAGCATGCCTTTGCCAACAAGTCGTCTTTTCGCGACGATGGCAAAAGCTAAAAATCATAAATTGCACAACTTTCTGGTGCTTCTCGCAAAAATCTGCGTCGATATGTATTCACGATCATACGTATACATACATACATATTTACACCTGTTTGTAGGCGAAGCTGCTACAACGGCAAGCGGTGACAATCGGCGGCCATTATTTTACTTATGACATAGAAATTCTATTGCTACGAATATGGAAATGACAACGAAATATTGCAAATATGCATATTTCTAAAGGTCATTAATTTCTTTGAAGAAATGAATGATCCTGAGAAGTATAGTCTTAACTTTTCAACGGCCAACGCAGAGCATTTCAACCAAAAGGAATTCATTCATTAAAATCACCACTCAGAAGTCGTTTTATTAGTTGTAAGCGAACGATTTCCGAAGAAACATCATTTCTAATATGCCACAAGACAAAATTAGAAATGAACTTCTTAAACCTCACGCTGTCAGATAAAACGATATACCTCGTCATCGCGGGTCGATTTCCAAAAAATGGACCAACGCAGGGTATTTCAACAAAAGGGTACATAAAATAGTTGAGAATTCGCAGAAATGAAAGACAAAGGAAAGAAAAAGCAGAATAACTTCAATAATGAACAAGCATACAAACATACATATGCGCAGCAGCAGCAAGGAAAGAGGTAACAATCGGCGATCCATTGTATATTTCTTTCATGCATAACCAATCCATAATTAGGACAACACAATACAGGAGTCAATGGTGGTCGAGGTGGTAAGCGCTTCAAAAGTTACGACGAGCACGTAGGTACGTAGGTTCGAATCCCAACAGAATTTATTTTTAATTGAATATGTCACCAACCAAAAATTGAAACATTGTTCTACAAAAACAACAACAGCATAAGCATAGCAACATTGTGTTGTTGGTAGAAAAGCCGAGCTGTGCCGAAAGAAACGAACAAACGATCGCCGATTGTCACCGCTTCGCTTGCTGCTCGAACATCTTCGCAGACAAGGTTGCGTAGATTCATATTGAGCAAGGGGTTGCGTAGATTCATATTGAGCAAGGTTGTGCAACCTGAATCTATCGCAACCTTTTCCGAACTCGTATAAGAAGTATAACTTCAATAATAAATTGTAAATAACCGTTAATAAAATTAATAAAAGCAAACAACTTTTTTGGTATACTAATACAATAAGTCGTCAAAACACGCAAAATCAATTATTACCTCAAGCACACATATTTACACAAATACAATTGGGTATTAAAACCAAAATTGCTTCTTACAGCTAATATTCTGCGGCCTCGGCTACTCCACCAATAGTAAGCCGAATTACATGCCCCAGATTATATATATAAAGCTAGGCAAAATATTCGCCTAGGGGGCCCAGGATGTTTAAATAAGTTAAGCATCCACCCCCTTTACCCGGTAAAACTGGCGCATCCTAATACAACAGCGCAATTCACCACAGCTGATATCACTCAACACAACTCACCACCCTTCCACATCAATCAATCCACTCAACAAAAAGGATGGGCTAAAGGGAACGCAGACAATTTGATCTTCACAAGCCGCACATTCACATTCGTCTCATACAATTCGTTCCAATTAATTCGTTCGATACACTGCGCACATTAACTTCCGGCTACAAGAGATTCGCTTATACGCTGCACCGCATCAACATCTCGCTATTCACCCTCGATTCAAGGAACCTCGATCGCCAGCTCCGGCAAATCACTATTTTTGTACAACATTTTTAAGTATAAATTTATTTTATAAATAAAATTCTTAAAAAAACCAAGGTGTATAAAGTGGTTTTTTATTTTGGTTCAATCAATAATGTGTGCTCCACAATATATTGGATACAATTAAAGATGCTAGTGTAAGTGATTTATCACAAAAATTAAATGCTAAATTGGGCATCTAAATAAACACAACGAAATCAAATTTATTCATAAGGAACGAGAGCGTTCCGCGTTGTCAAGTGCTTTCGTTCATAACTCTGCCATTTTTTTCTGTGCGCTTCTTTCAACCACAATTCGATTTCATATGAGACTTCCCCTTAAATGCTCGAGGATAACAAAAAGAATTTAAAGAAAAATGTAATAAAAAAAGTTTCAATAAAATTAAAAAGAACAATAGCCTGGAAACCCCGTATATGCATGTTGCCCAGAAATCGAAGAATCTTCTGATGTTCACTTCAAAAAGAAAAGTGTAAACGTGGCTCATTGCCGACTGTCAAAATTTAGTTAATTTATTTATTTTTCTTCTATACATGGTATTAAAGTATAAAATTGCCCTTTATATGAATTCCTGTAGCCTGCCACATAATCATTTAGTTTAATTTAATTATAATTTCAGTTTTTCGAATTTGCCCATTTTATATATTCAAGGCTATGAAAATGCAGTGCAATCAAAAAATCGTAGTACTTGAAAAGAGCATAAGTCAATTTTGAATAATAAACCATTGCAAAATGAACAAAAGTGTCAACCCGACGTTGTCGCGAGATGTCGATCATAGAAACTTGTAAACTTCGCGGCGATGTGCACAATGCAGCGTCATATGTACGCGAGCTAAAATGTATATTTTTCGGCAAGTTGTCAATTACTTTTTCCAATGTTTTGCCAGAGCTCTGTTTTTTTCTCCGCCCCGTCTTCGCGCAAATTCGCCGTTACTTCCATGAACAGAGGCCTTTCAATGGAGGAGTTTATTCTATTATAATTAAGCTTAATTTCCTTTGAGAAATATTGATATCTTACAGCTTACTTACGTAATATAATAATATTTACGTAAAATTAAAAATATACATAAATTTATACTAATTTTAAAAGGTTTTAAAGAAAATCGATTAATAAAAAAACAACTAATATAATAATGTGGCATTTCGCCTCTGACCCCTCCATGCCTACGTCCGTTCAACTGTTCCGTTGTTGAAAGCAAAAGTACAGAGAGTTAGCGAAAATTAGCGACAGCGTACATGTACTTAAAAATCTAAATAAGAATGCGCATAAAAATAGGTATGTACATACATAAAAAAATTCGATCACCATCAAACTTTACAGGAAAACGCCCTAGACCATCCTGAAGATCGTTCTAAAATATCATTGAAATCAGTCCAATCGTTTCGGAGTCCATGGGTATGAGAATTTCTCTTTAGTTAGTTCTGCTAGCGAGGCTGCGTTGCAGGTATAAACCATTTTCAAATTATCTCGTTTATTTTCAACAAAATTTTAAACTTAAAAATGTATGTTAACTCATTCAAATTATTTCTCCATACTTCAGTTTGTACAATTTGGTAACAAAATGTTCTGCTTCACAGGAGTCTCAACTTCATTTTACTCCATTTAAGTTTCGTTGAGCTTCATATTAAAATTAACATAAATTATCTCATTATCCGCGTGATTGCCACAAATGTAACGGGAGATCCATATGGTTTGCCAAATCTATAAGAAATGGATGTCGAAAAATGTAAGCAAGAAGAAACATGTTTCACTTGGTATTGTACATTTTGTTCGAACTTTTCAGAACTTATTCGCCCTTATCAGTGACTTGTAGCTTAGCTAAATGTTACATTCTCTGTCTAAATTTAACATTCTCTGTTATAAGTAAATAATGATTTTTGTTTAATCCAAACAAATACTCCTCTGCATTACTCCCCCAAATTACATAAAGTAATAGAGGCGTAATGCAGAGGAATATCAACCGCCCCAACTTCACTCATCAGAGTAGAAGGAGAAACAAAAGAGGACGATTTTACCGCGTTTTTTACAAAAAGATTATTACTATCCCGCCAACACACAATAGCAGAGTGAATACCGAAAGCAAAAGTGCTTATCATATAAAACATTTCTTTCTCAAATATTAAGTTGTCAAAAAAGTCTTGCGGTATTTTTGCTAGTTGGCGCTGAAAGCGCGTAGTTCTAGTTTTATTCGTCGCATCGGGTCATGCTATACCTTTTTGGAAAGCTCATTTCACGCGCTAACACGTGTTTGATTGATTGTCGTTTCTTTAAAGTCGTTCGTGAGTTATAGCGTCGCAAACATGGAGCAAAATAAAGAGAAAATACGGCATATTTTACAGTACTACTACGATAAAGGCAAAAATGCATCTCAAGCCGCCAATAAAATTTGTGCAGTTTATGGACCCGATACAGTTTCCATTTCCACCACACAACGATGGTTTCAACGTTTTCGTTCTGGTGTAGAGGTGGTCGAAGATGAGCCACGCTCCGGAAGGCCTGTCATCGAAAATTGCGATAAAATCGCTGAATTGGTCGAAAGAGACCGGCATAGTAGCAGCCGTAGCATCGGTCAAGAGCTGGGCATGAGTCATCAAAAATTCATTTCAATTTCAAAAAAAAAAAAAAATCAATAAAAATACCGCAAGACTTTTTTCACAACCCATTATAACAAGTGTCACGGAGAACAAAACGATTAAAACAAGCACAAGTGAACTACAAGTGAAACGACGAAGTGAACAATTTTCGTATAAAGTACACGTCAAGTAGAATTTATAATTACCACACAAACAACACGGATACTTCCTGAGTTGAAACCACCACCAAATTTAATCTTCAAGCACCCACAACGAGGGAATAAGCCCAACACGCAAAAAAAAGGAGTTAAATATAATTAAATTACAGCAATACGTATGTATATATATTAATTTTGAAAATTAACAATAGTTAATAAGAAAGTAATCAATCTTGGAAACACACACACCCAATTTGTATCGGGTGATTTTTTAAGAGCTTGATAACTTTTTTTAAAAAAAAAACGCATAAAATTTGCAAAATCTCATCGGTTCTTTATTTGAAACGTTAGATTGGTTCATGACATTTACTTTTTGAAGATAATTTCATTTAAATGTTGACCGCGGCTGCGTCTTAGGTGGTCCATTCGGAAAGTCCAATTTTGGGCAACTTTTTCGAGCATTTCGGCCGGAATAGCCCGAATTTCTTCGGAAATGTTGTCTTCCAAAGCTGGAATAGTTGCTGGCTTATTTCTGTAGACTTTAGACTTGACGTAGCCCCACAAAAAATAGTCTAAAGGCGTTAAATCGCATGATCTTGGTGGCCAACTGCCCATGCATCCCGAAAAATGCACTGTTTGGTGTGGTTTGTACGCTGGTGGAATCATTGGACCGTATTTTTTCAAAGATGCTGTTGGACGCAACGTTACGGTGAATGGCGATCGCTATCGTTCGATGCTAACAAACTTTTTGTTGCCAAAAATGGAAGAACTGAACTTGGTTGACATGTGGTTTCAACAAGATGGCGCTACATGCCACACAGCTCGCGATTCTATGGCCATTTTGAGGGAAAACTTCGGAGAACAATTCATCTCAAGAAATGGACCCGTAAGTTGGCCACCAAGATCATGCGATTTAACGCCTTTAGACTATTTTTTGTGGGGCTACGTCAAGTCTAAAGTCTACAGAAATAAGCCAGCAACTATTCCAGCTTTGGAAGACAACATTTCCGAAGAAATTCGGGCTATTCCGGCCGAAATGCTCGAAAAAGTTGCCCAAAATTGGACTTTCCGAATGGACCACCTAAGACGCAGCCGCGGTCAACATTTAAATGAAATTATCTTCAAAAAGTAAATGTCATGAACCAATCTAACGTTTCAAATAAAGAACCGATGAGATTTTGCAAATTTTATGCATTTTTTTTTAAAAAAAAGTTATCAAGCTCTTAAAAAATCACCCGATAGAATTCGCGCTCTGGTAATCGCTTGACACCAGCCGAACTACAGGGTATTTACATATATGCGTACACATGTAAATATGTGCGTATGACATTCCCACACAAACAATGCTTACACAACATACATTCTGATATGCGTTCACATGTTGATATGTCACCCCAAAAATTACAAATATTGTTCTAAAAGAACAACAATCGTCTCAAATCGCATCAGAAATCAATATGGCCGATGTCAAAATTTACAGTAAATTACACAACAACAAAATTTTCATTCATGAACGCAAACGCACTTTCAAAAAGCAAATTCGATACATTCATAAACCAATTCCATACACCTCTCCCCGACCATGCCTTGCCTGCAAGCGTCTTTTCGCGACGATTTCATAAGCTAAAAATCATAAATTGAATATATTTCTGAAATGTTTGAGAAGGAAAAAGTGACAACCTCGCAAATATAAGTATTAAAAAATATTAGAATAAAATTGACAACATAGTTTATTTGTCTAATTTCAAGTCAAGAAATTTTTCAAAGAAAATATTCAATATTCTTCTGATTTTTGTGTACAGTGAATCCCGGTTAAGTAGTACTCCGCTTAAATGCAAATCATCCCTGTTAACTTGCTGCATCTCACGGGTTGATTATTGAAAAAAACTTAGAAATTATTGTTTTAAGTACCACTTGCTTAAGTATCCGCACTCGCTTATGTGTCATATGATATTTTTATTTTTAACAAACCACAAAAATCTGTATCTTAGATTGTGGCACATAACCGGAATTGACTGTATTTGTCAAGGAATGTAAAAAATATTTTGTAATTCTGAAATATTTTTACGCGGCTCGCAATGTATGCAAGCTGACACACAAACATACATATTTACACTGGTTTGAAGGCGAAGCTGTACAGCGGCGGGAAGGGGTGACAATGGGTCCCATGCATAAAACGTGAGCTTTTGCTCTGACCCGATTTTTTGAGTAAAAGGTGCTTGTCGTATGCATAATAAAATTTGATGTATTTGCTTTTACTCACTGCTCAGGTTTGAACTCCTCATGCTCAGTTTGAACTATGTTCGAAGTAAGCAAGAATGATAGAATACAAGATTACGACACTAGTTTAAAGTTAGTTTTTTTTCGGTTTAGCTCTTGACAATTCTTACAAAAACAAATACATTGTTCAACAATTTCGTGACGTAACAGTTTTGCGTTGAGAAAAACAAGCATAGAAATGCATACAAATTGTAAACAGAAAAGTAAACACTTTTTGAAATTCCCAAAATAATATTAATTCATTCGTCTTTGCAGGAAAACTTTCAGTGGAATGTTTAGAATATTGTTGCGAGAAAATATGTATATAATTAGTTTTAGGCACATCCACAATGAATAGAGTAGCATGTGTGGAAATTGTTCAAATGAAGAAAACCAGTGTAAGTGTACTGTTGTATTTATTTAAATTTCTAAGCATAAATATATTAATTTTTTAAAATGAAATGTGCAGTGGCTTGTTGTAATAATTATTATGCAATTAAAGGATCGAAAAC